>NC_142614.1:11462946-11771428 GCF_059453375.1 Lepisosteus platostomus | reverse complement strand
CCACAAAACGAGAAGGGCTCCGGAGAAAATGGCCACAGCGGAGCTGATGGAAGGAACCAAGAATGTGAAACAACACATTAAGGTAAAGAAATGCCCTGAGCTGGATGGTATTCTTTCAGTGTACTTCAAGGAAACAGCAGATCTTCTTTATGAGTCATTAAACTGTTTCAACAGCACACAAGACAAGGACAGCACCTTACTTTTTTTTTCATTTTCACTGCAGGTCCAACCTCTGATTTGTCACTATTCTTAATAACAAATTGGATTGTTAAAAGTAATTTGCTAGTACTGGTTTGATACCTATATAATTAAACTGCAGTACACTGATATATAATTTGTCAAGTTAGCAATAAGAAATTATTTCTGCCAGTTTCTTTGGAGTAAAAATCTATTAACCGTTTTTTCAGCAGAAGTGTTGCATGCTGCCATATGATTATTTTGTCAGTTTCTTCTGTAATTTCAAAAGAAAATACAATATCCTGGAAAAAGTATTACTATTTCTACACATTTAGAAATCCATATCAATCAATATCCGATCACCATCTTTTAGAAATGGAAGCAAGAAAATCGTACACGTTATATCTGAGAATTTAATATTGGTCTTACCTCCTTGCAGTCAGTGGAATGGAAAACTGAGAGAGCGCGGTCTGAAGGAGGAGCTGTTTTTATATTCGCAGCAAAAGAAACAGGGTGAAGTCTAATTCCAATGTGAAGGCTTGGTTTTGAATCCAGCCAAAATAACTGCCCCATCAAGTCTTACGTACAAATGTTTATGTTTAAGTGGACACAAGATGGAAATCTCTGAGAAGCCGCTTTTTGACAAACAATGACGTTTTGAAAGTGCAGGCACCCATGAAGGTCGTTTAATGCTGAGTGATCTTTTTTTCCATTTTCACATGCCGCGCCCTGACCCTGTCGTGAAGGAAAGTGTTGAAATTGTCTGTTCTTTCCACACAAAACGTTTTTACGGCAGTTATCGTGATTGAAAAGAGGGATACCTGTGCACAGTACAGGACAATATCTTCAGGCGCTTAGGCAGTTAGAGTTCCATCCATTTTCTATCGAACCAATTCAGGGTCTCAATGGAGGTGGAGTCTGTCCCGCCATGGAACGGGCACAAAGCAGGTTACACCCTGGCTGCGACGCCAGTCTTTCACTGGCAATAAGTTATTTAACGAACAGTGTGATTTTTGAGAAAGAAAATATTTATCAATTGTTTATGTAAAGAAAGCTGCAAATGGAGCTGTCTTTAAAATGTAGTGTCTTTATATTTGATTAAAGTTCGTGTGAAAACCATTTTTCTGTTCCATAGTAAACCTAGTGCTTTGCTTGAGTGTTTGGAACTTACATTTAAAGAGAAAATCAAAATGAATTGGGCATTTTGTGCTTTGCTTTACTTGTAAACCTTTGTATTTAGAAATCCAAAGTTCATTGTTTCCATTTTTTAATGGTATTTCTCAGATACGTCTTGCTAAGAATCAATACTGTGGCAGGGCAAACTCCAGAATTATCTTGGTCTCTCCTCCTTTTTATATGAGGTCACTCCCTGTCTAATTTTTTATGCTTTTTTATTGCAACATAAAAATATATACAGTACGCAGAACAGTGCATCATCATCAGGGGTAGATAATACAGTTGCATTGTACAAAAAGGTAAAGATGAGATACATGTACATACAGATACAATGTTCATACATTTAGAAATAATCTGGGGATACATGCTCTTATGTCTTTTTTAATTACTCAAATGTGGGTCTCTTCCCAGAAAGTTTAATTTTATGTACAGTATGTGATAACGCGCTAGTACTGAATAATGATTCATTTCTTTGTCTAAAATGTGCCTCCTGTCAGAGCGAAATCAAATCGAGTAATGTGAGAATTACATAACTTCACGACACCTCAACGTGACCCTCAAATCGTGGCTTAAAAAAAACCCCAAGTCATATTGTTTCATTGCGTTGGCAAATTCAAGTTGTATTTTGACTGAAACTAAATTAAATGAAAAGCTTAGATGTCTTTTAAGAAGATCTAAAAGAAAGATAACAGATGTGGACGAGGGCATATTTGTCTAATTGTGTGTCGTGGGTTGAAAAGTGAATATCAGGTTGCGCTGTGCTATTCTCCATTTGTTAGAGTAATACATATCGAACAATGAACAATGACGGGGCTTGTTTGGGACACAACAAATCACACTGACTGAAATATCCTGGAGTGTTTAGAATTGAAATCCTACACAAACTGGCCGATTTTCAGACCAAACAAATGTATTTGCTATTACCGTCTACATTTTATGACACTTGCTTAAAGAATGATAATTCTTTATTTTATGTGTTGTCTTTCCAATACATTTCAAAGGCTTTCAAAATAAAATAATTTTAAAATAGTATAATTACGATTTAAGAATCTCATAGCACTGTACAATAAAATACATTTAATATATCAAATATATATATATGCATTAAAGTACCAAAATTAGAATGTCAGACACTGTCACATCAGTCATGTGATAATGGTACAGAACATCAACAAACTTTTCCCTTTGATGGCCCTGTACCGTTACCTACAACATCTGAGTATCTGGCATTTTCTATTGCAGTCCTCCATTCAACCTATTCCGGTAACCAACGTGTACAAGGCAGGATACAGGTAGATAGCCACAAACAGGCACACTCTAACACCAGAGCCATTTTTCCCAGAAGTCAATTAACCTAGCAGTGATGTAATTAGGCACTTGTTAGTTAAGTCAAGTGATTTCCATTCTTAAAGCCAGGTGGAGTCTTCCTGGGGAGGGTTTTTCCAGACTGGCTTTCATGAAAGCAGGAGTGTCTTTGTTGGATTAAATATGTCCTCATGTAGTGACAGGTGAGGAGCATTTTGGACCTTTTTGTCGAGTTGTCAGATGCGTGGAGGAGTCATGTTTGAAAGGATGTGGAGCCTGAGGAAGGATTTTTCCTTTCCAAGATTCTGTAGGAGGTCCCACATACTGTATCTCTATGCAGAGTTTGTAATCATAACCCCAAACTAAAATGTGTACCCCAAACCCTGTTTCTTACTCACATGTCTTAGGCCCTTATCCTACTTCACAAACTGAAATGGTATAGGTATAGATGAGTATAACCTATACAGGTTGCACATTCAAATAAGTCCTGCAGAGTTTAAGAGTAGAAAGACAAACCCCACGCCACAGGGATATCACAGAACACTGAAAGGATGCAGTGGAGATTGTCCAGGTGCTCGTTGAACATTTCTGGGACCTTGACTGTATTGTCTGGGATCTGGCAGCAATGGGACCTGACGTGACTAACTTTCCCGTAACCCTAGAACATCTTTTGTGTGGAAACTTATTAAAACAAAAAATATTTGTTGTTTGCTTCACCTGGAGAGGATTCTGTGTCATTTCTTGGTCAGACGCCTATTGGTAGTTTGCAAGTTCAATTTTGTTTCATGGCTAGATGTCATTCTACTTCTTTAAAACACCAGGGCACCATTTTGTTGCATCATCTCTTTTTCACTTCTAGGTACTGTGATTTCCTTCTGTGCTGTTTGGTTCTACATGGCTCTGTTTTTTAAGCCATGTGGTCGCTTATATTGCTGCCATAAACGTGTTTGTGTTGAGACCAAGAAGTCTGGCTAAATGAGAATTTTAATCGAGAGGCTGAGCAGTAAATGCCAGTTTGGTCAAAGAATGGGTAAAAAAAGCAGTTAACAGGTAACTATCCTTCTTACCTTCCCCTTTTTACCCTTTCTCCAAATTTTCAGAAGGGATGTTTTACACAGGTGCCACAGTGGTTAGCATTGCTACCTTAAAGCGCTGGGATCCTGGGTTCAAATCCTGGAGTGCTGTTTGTGTGGAGTTTGTATGTTCTCCCAGTGTCCATGTGGATTTCCTCCATGTGCTCCAGATTCCTCACATAGTCCTAGCAGCCATATCACCCTGCAACTCACAACTGGCAACCCACTGAAGCTAAGCAGGTGTGAGCCTGGTCAGTACCTGGATGGGAGACCTCCTGGGAAAAACTAAGGTTGCTGCTGGAAGAGGTGTTAGTGGGGCCAGCGGGGGGCGCTCACCCTGCGGTCCATGTGGGTCCTAATGCCCCAGTATAGTGACGGGGACACTATACTGTAAACAGGCGCCGTCCTTCGGATGAGACGTAAAACCGAGGTCCTGACTCTCTGTGGTCATTAAAAATCCCAGGGCGCTTCTCGAAAAGAGTAGGGGTGTAACCCCGGTGTCCTGGCCAAATTTCCAATTGGCCCTTACTAATCATGGCCTCCTAATAATCCCCCTCTATGAATTGGCTACATTACTCTGCTCTCCTCCCCACTGATAGCTAATGTGTGGTGAGCGTTCTGGCGCACTATGGCTGCCGTCGCATCATCCAGGTGGATGCTGCACATTGGTGGTGGTGGAGGGGAGTCCCCATTACCTGTAAAGCGCTTTGAGTGGAGTGTCCAGAAAAGCGCTATATAAGTGTAAGCAATTATTATTATTATTATTATTATTAACATGTACTAACAGGACAATGGGGTTGTGGGAAAATTGGCCTTGATGTGAGTGTGTGTGTCTGTGTATGCCCTGCTATGGACTGGCATGGACTGGGTTGCTTGCTGGGATAGGCTCTGGCTCCTCCATTATCCTGTCAAGATTAATATGGTTAGAAAATGGATGGATATTTTACATATCGTGTAAGTTTTAATAGGCTTATTCAAATTCTCCTTCAGGCCCACAAACCTTCTTGGTTTTCATTCCAGTTGAGCTGGAACATAAAATAATCGAAGCCTTAACAATACTAAATAATCTGGCTCCATCATACATGTTTGAACTTCTTTACGTTTACACTCCCTTCTGTAGACTCTGTTCTGTTGCTCTCTGTACCCAGGACTAAACCTCTGACTTTTGGGTATCCATCTTTTCTTGTCACTGCTACTTTGTTATTGGATGCCCTTCCTCCAGCTTTCTGAAAGGTAGATTCTTAGTGTGTTATTGTTACACACAAGTGTCCTAGGGTTTGTAAAAGAGCTTTATAAAGTATTTTTATTATTATTATCCTATCCTGTAATAGAACATAAAAAACTTTTTCACATCCAATAACAGAACATGTGGATTCATACTTGCACAAATTAAATCTTCAGTAATCTTACTACAAGCGCAATAGTCATGCAAAAGACATTTATAAAGTTAAACATAGTGTATTCTTTAAAGGAACAAGTAAAGGTTTATTCCATGCTGAAAAGAGAAGAAAGGAAACAGCTGTGGAGCCTTCTTCTGGTGTATAGTGAATTCCTTATTTGTTTTTTGAGCATGAATACAACATTGTTTTAAACTTTCCATTTTCATTGCACATTCTACATTACATAGAGTAATATTTTATTGTCTCATAATATCACAACATGTCAACACATAACCTGTGCATTATACAGAAAATACAATATTACAGTATCTGTGGTGGCTTCATGAGGCTGAGGGTTACTCTCTCCTGATTATTCTAGTGAAACTCTGTAGGAATTAGACAAATGTACACACCCAAGCAAACTACAGTAACTTCAACCTGAGGAGGACGTGAGGGTTTGTTCACTTTAGTCTGGCTCTACAATAGGAAAATATGAAATTGCACATCGATTTTCACATTAACACTAGAAACCACATAAAAAAGAAATTAAATGTAACATAAAGACCAATAATGTGTCTAACTCAACATTGGATTTATATACTAATATACAACTGTATGTGCTCCCTCAAGAACCTAATAGTGATCAATGTTTGAGTAAGTAGTTTCTTCCCTTTGTATTAACTCTACAGTATGTAGTTGCATGGTTTAACGAGTTATTCATTATAAAAGATATATTGCTTTTCCACTGGTAATTACAGAAGGCCCAGTCAACACCAAAGTCATTTAGCAATTACAAACAAATTGTAAAGCAAAGCAGAGGAAAAATTTATGTTTTGTGCTCTTGAATAATAATCTCAATGTAAACTATCCTCAACTACAGCATTTGGTTTGAATTATGCACAAGATTAAATGTTGCACTAGTACAAAAATGTCATTTTTCAACTCTAATGGACTGCAGATTGTATGTGAAGCTGTTTCCCATTGCAGTGCCCAAAGTGTAATAATCTCGAGGAGCAGCCCTTTATAGTGCATTAGCTGGTGTTGTATTTCTACTGTAAATGCCGTCCAGGGGGGAATCTTCTCAGGACAGGGGTAGGGGGAGAAGTGAGTTGAAGAAATTATCTTGCAGTTTCTTGCATGCATTTTGAAAGTCAGTGCTCAGCTTCTTGTTGAGGACTGTGCAACGAGAGAGTCAGAGGACAAAACATGAGATTTCATTCTGTAAAAGCCAATCTCACATATTCAGGACAAAACATAACCTGTTCAGTCCACATATCACATCATCCATCCATTCGTTTTCTAACCACTTTATCCAGTTCGGAGTCACGGGGGAGCCAGAGCCTATCCCAGCACGCAACAGGCGCAGGGCAGGATACATCGTGGACAGGACACCAGTCCATTGCAGGGCAGACACACAGACACACACTCACAGCAGAGCCAATTAACCTACTAGAATGTTCTCCTTCATATTGGCGTGGGCTTCATCCCACAGTCCAACATGCTTGAAAAATAGGCTCTGTTATGAGTGTGTGAGCGTCTCTGTGTGTGTGCCCTGCAATGGACTGGTGTCCCATTCAGGGTCTATCCTACCTTGTGCCCATTGCTTGCTGGGACGGGCTCCAGCACCCATCGGGATCCTGAATTAGAATAAGCAGTTTAAAAATTAATGCATGGATAACATTTTTATCATGGGTTATCATTTTTTAGTGGTAGAGTAAGAGCATTCTCCAGGGCTTTATAATCAAATTCTAAGATATTAAATGCAAAGAATGGAACATTTTCAAAATCCAGACAATGTAGTTTTTTCTTAAAACATGCATTCTGTTACCTCTCAAACTGAATTTAAAGTAATTTTGTGGCAGCCCTCTCACTGTTTTCCATCGGTGCAGTACCAACTCCTGTCCTACTGCTGTCTTTTGCACTCACCTGGATGATGCTTTTTTCAGAGGCACCTGATCATTTGAAGCTTCTCCTCGTTTGATTTTGGAATTCTTTGACAGCTCACCTTCTTATTCTTCATCACTATGGGAAAAGACCAACCAAGGTGTATCAGAACAAAGTGTATATAAAGATATACATATCTTAAAGGAAAACAGACAATAGTAAATAAAATGTTTAGACCCAAGCAGGAAGGTATATTTTAAGAGTAAATATCATTTGTTCTTGAACTATTGATTCTATTGATTGAAATGCAGCTTGAAATAAGCATGATTAGTGGCATATAGGGGTCAGCATCACAACTCCCACTAAAGTTTGGCTAAAAGTATAATTTTATTGGGATTCCAATACAAAAAACGAAAGAGTTTTGCATGTAGAAAGTGTGTTTGAAAAACTTTGCATTTTTAACCATTGTTGAGCGACAGCCGCGCGGCTTAGCAAAAATCGCAAATGTGGGCCAAAAGTTGTCGTCAAGGAAACAACACAACAACACTTTTCGTGCATTTCAACTGCCTCCAAAAGCCCAGCAAAGGCATCAGTAAATGTCTACTTCTCACTCAAACCCTAACCCTAACCCTAGCTCGGGCACTTGTATTACACCAATCAAACACCATGCATTCACATCCTGTGTTCAAAAAGATTCCCAAATGACTCCAAACTCATCAGAAACATTTCATGCCATGTTTAAAAGCACCTTCATTATATCTGCACTGAATCTGGTTTCAATTCCAGCACTTTGTTGTTTGTTCACCTGCTGCTGGAATGCAGCTTGAAATAAGCATGATTTGTTGCATATCGGGGTCAGCATCACAATTTCCACAAAAGTTTGGCTAAAAGTATCATTTTATTTGGATTCCAATACAAAGAATGAAAGAGTTTAACATGTAGAAAGTGTGTTTGAAAAACTTTGCATTTTTAACCATTGTTGAGCGACAGCCGCGCGGCTTAGCAAAAATCGCAAATGTGGGCCAAAAGTTGTCGTCAAGGAAACAACACAACAACACTTTTCCTGCATTTCAACTGCCTCCAAAATCCCAGCAAAGGCATCAGTAAATGTCTACTTCTCACTCAAACCCTAACCCATACCCTAGCTCGGGCACTTGTATTACACCAATCGAACACCTTGCCTTCACATCCTGTGTTCAAAAAGTATCCCAAATGACTCCAAACTCATCAGAAACATTTCATGCCATGCTTAAAAGCACCTTCATTGTATCTGCACTGAATCTGGTTTCAATTCCAGCACTTTGTTGTTTGTTCACCCGCTGCTGGAATGCAGCTTGAAATAAGCATGATTTGTGGCATATCGGGGTCAGCATCACAATTTCCACTAAAGTTTGGCTAAAAGTATCATTTTATTTGGATTCCAATACAAAGAACGAAAGAGTTTAGCATGTAGAAAGTGTGTTTGAAAAACTTTGCATTTTTAAACATTGTTGAGCGACAGCCGCGCGGCTTAGCAAAAATCGCAAATGTGGGCCAAAAGTTGTCGTCAAGGAAACAACACAACAACACTTTTCGTGCATTTCAACTGCCTCCAAAATCCCAGCAAAGGCATCAGTAAATGTCTACTTCTCATTCAAATCCTAACCCTAACCCTAGCTCGGGCACTTGTATTACACCAATCGAACACC
Organism: Lepisosteus platostomus; assembly: GCF_059453375.1. Lineage (NCBI taxonomy): Eukaryota > Metazoa > Chordata > Actinopteri > Semionotiformes > Lepisosteidae > Lepisosteus > Lepisosteus platostomus. The sequence continues at coordinate 11,762,746 of NC_142614.1, read as the reverse complement.
TTGCCTTCACATCCTGTGTTCAAGAAGTTACCCAAATGACTCCAAACTCATCAGAAACATTTCATGCCATGCTTAAAAGCACCTTCATTGTATCTGCACTGAATCTGGTTTCAATTCCAGCACTTTGTTGTTTGGTCACCAGCTGCTGGAATGCAGCTTGAAATAAGCATGATTTGTGGCATATCGGGGTCAGCATCACAATTTCCACTAAAGTTTGGCTAAAAGTATCATTTTATTTGGATTCCAATACAAAGAACGAAAGAGTTTAGCATTTAGAAAGTGTGTTTGAAAAATTTGCATTTTTAACCATTTTTGAGCGACAGCCGCGCGGCTTAGCAAAAATCGCAAATGTGGGCCAAAAGTTGTCGTCAAGGAAACAACACAACAACACTTTTCCTGCATTTCAACTGCCTCCAAAAGCCCAGCAAAGGCATCAGTAAATGTCTACTTCTCATTCAAACCCTAACCCTAACCCTAGCTCGGGAACTTGTATTACACCAATCAAACACCTTGCCTTCACATCCTGTGTTCAAAAAGTTTCTCAAATGACTCCAAACTCATCAGAAACATTTCATGCCATGCTTTAAAGCACCTTCATTGTATCTGCACTGAATCTGGTTTCAATTCCAGCACTTTGTTGTTCTGTCACCTGCTGCTGGAATGTAGCTTGAAATAAGCATGATTTGTGGCATATCGGGGTCAGCATCACAATTCCCACTAAAGTTTGGCTAAAAGTATCATTTTATTTGGATTCCAATACAAAGAATGAAAGAGTTTAGCATGTAGAAAGTGTGTTTGAAAAATTGGCATTTTTAACCATTGTTGAGCGACAGCCGCGCGTCTTAGCAAAAATCGCAAATGTGGGCCAAAAGTTGTCGTCAAGGAAACAACACAACAACACTTTTCCTGCATTTCAACTGCCTCCAAAAGCCCAGCAAAGGCATCAGTAAATGTCTACTTCTCATTCAAACCCTAACCCTAACCCTAGCTCGGGCACTTGTATTACACCAATCGAACACCTTGCCTTCACATCCTGTGTTCAAAAAGTTACCCAAATGACTCCAAACTCATCAGAAACATTTCATGCCATGCTTAAAAGCACCTTCATTGTATCTGCACTGAATCTGGTTTCAATTCCAGCACTTTGTTGTTTGGTCACCAGCTGCTGGAATGCAGCTTGAAATAAGCATGATTTGTGGCATATCGGGGTCAGCATCACAATTCCCACTAAATTTTGGCTAAAAGTATCATTTTATTTGGATTTCAATACAAAGAACGAAAGAGTTTAGCATGTAGAAAGTGTGTTTGAAAAACTTTGCATTTTTAACCATTGATGAGCGACATCCGCGCGGCTTAGCAAAAATCGCAAATGTGGGCCAAAAGTTGTCGTCAAGGAAACAACACAACAACACTTTTCCTGCATTTCAACTGCCTCCAAAAGCCCAGCAAAGGCATCAGTAAATGTCTACTTCTCACTCAAACCCTAACCCATACCCTAGCTCGGGCACTTGAATTACACCAATCGAACACCTTGCCTTCACATCCTGTGTTCAAAAAGTTTCTCAAATGACTCCAAACTCATCAGAAACATTTCATGCCATGCTTAAAAGCACCTTCATTGTATCTGCAATCTGGTTTCAATTCCAGCACTTTTTTGTTTGGTCACCTGCTGCTGGAATGCAGCTTGAAATAAGCATGATTTGTGGCATATCGGGGTCAGCATCACAATTTCCACTAAAGTTTGGCTAATATTATTTTATTTGGATTCCAATACAAAGAACGAAAGAGTTTAGCATGTAGAAAGTGTGTTTGAAAAACTTTGCATTTTTAACCATTTGTGAGCGACAGCCGCGCGGCTTAGCAAAAATCGCAAATGTGGGCCAAAAGTTGTCGTCAAGGAAACAACACAACAACACTTTTCGTGCATTTCAACTGCCTCCAAAAGCCCAGCAAAGGCATCAGTAAATGTCTACTTCTCATTCAAACCCTAACCCTAACCCTAGCTCGGGCACTTGTATTACACCAATCGAACACCTTGCCTTCACATCCTGTGTTCAAAAAGTTACCCAAATGACTCCAAACTCATCAGAAACATTTCATGCCATGCTTAAAAGCACCTTCATTGTATCTGCACTGAATCTGGTTTCAATTCCAGCACTTTGTTGTTTGGTCACCAGCTGCTGGAATGCAGCTTGAAATAAGCATGATTTGTGGCATATCGGGGTCAGCATCACAATTTCCACTAAAGTTTGGCTAAAAGTATCATTTTATTTGGATTTCAATACAAAGAATGAAAGAGTTTAGCATGTAGAAAGTGTGTTTGAAAAACTTTGCATTTTTAAACATTGTTGAGCGACAGCCGCGCGGCTTAGCAAAAATCGCAAATGTGGGCCAAAAGTTGTCGTCAAGGAAACAACACAACAACACTTTTCGTGCATTTCAACTGCCTCCAAAAGCCCAGCAAAGGCATCAGTAAATGTCTACTTCTCATTCAAACCCTAACCCTAACCCTAGCTCGGGCACTTGTATTACACCAATCGAACACCTTGCCTTCACATCCTGTGTTCAAAAAGTTACCCAAATGATTCCAAACTCATCAGAAACATTTCATGCCAAGCTTAAAAGCACCTTCATTGTATCTGCACTGAATCTGGTTTCAATTCCAGCACTTTGTTGTTTGTTCACCCGCTGCTGGAATGCAGCGTGAAATAAGCATGATTTGTGGCATATCGGGGTCAGCATCACAATTTCCACTAAAGTTTGGCTAAAAGTATCATTTTATTTGGATTCCAATACAAAGAACGAAAGAGTTTAGCATGTAGAAAGTGTGTTTGAAAAATTTGCATTTTTAACCATTTTTGAGCGACAGCCGCGCGGCTTAGCAAAAATCGCAAATGTGGGCCAAAAGTTGTCGTCAAGGAAACAACACAACAACACTTTTCCTGCATTTCAACTGCCTCCAAAAGCCCAGCAAAGGCATCAGTAAATGTCTACTTCTCATTCAAACCCTAACCCTAACCCTAGCTCGGGAACTTGTATTACACCAATCAAACACCTTGCCTTCACATCCTGTGTTCAAAAAGTTTCTCAAATGACTCCAAACTCATCAGAAACATTTCATGCCATGCTTTAAAGCACCTTCATTGTATCTGCACTGAATCTGGTTTCAATTCACGCACTTTGTTGTTCTGTCACCTGCTGCTGGAATGTAGCTTGAAATAAGCATGATTTGTGGCATATCGGGGTCAGCATCACAATTCCCACTAAAGTTTGGCTAAAAGTATCATTTTATTTGGATTCCAATACAAAGAATGAAAGAGTTTAGCATGTAGAAAGTGTGTTTGAAAAATTGGCATTTTTAACCATTGTTGAGCGACAGCCGCGCGTCTTAGCAAAAATCGCAAATGTGGGCCAAAAGTTGTCGTCAAGGAAACAACACAACAACACTTTTCGTGCATTTCAACTGCCTCCAAAAGCCCAGCAAAGGCATCTGTAAATGTCTACTTCTCCTTCAAACCCTAACCCTAACCCTAGCTCGGGCACTTGTATTACACCAATCGAACACCTTGCCTTCACATCCTGTGTTCAAAAAGTTACCCAAATGACTCCAAACTCATCAGAAACATTTCATGCCATGCTTAAAAGCACCTTCATTGTATCTGCACTGAATCTGGTTTCAATTCCAGCACTTTGTTGTTTGGTCACCAGCTGCTGGAATGCAGCTTGAAATAAGCATGATTTGTGGCATATCGGGGTCAGCATCACAATTTCCACTAAAGTTTGGCTAAAAGTATCATTTTATTTGGATTCCAATACAAAGAACGAAAGAGTTTAGCATGTAGAAAGTGTGTTTGAAAAATTTGCATTTTTAACCATTTTTGAGCGACAGCCGCGCGGCTTAGCAAAAATCGCAAATGTGGGCCAAAAGTTGTCGTCAAGGAAACAACACAACAACACTTTTCCTGCATTTCAACTGCCTCCAAAAGCCCAGCAAAGGCATCAGTAAATGTCTACTTCTCATTCAAACCCTAACCCTAACCCTAGCTCGGGAACTTGTATTACACCAATCAAACACCTTGCCTTCACATCCTGTGTTCAAAAAGTTTCTCAAATGACTCCAAACTCATCAGAAACATTTCATGCCATGCTTTAAAGCACCTTCATTGTATCTGCACTGAATCTGGTTTCAATTCCAGCACTTTTTTGTTTGGTCACCTGCTGCTGGAATGCAGCTTGAAATAAGCATGATTTGTGGCATATCGGGGTCAGCATCACAATTTCCACTAAGGTTTGGCTAATATTATTTTATTTTGATTCCAATACAAAGAACAAAAGAGTTTAGCATGTAGAAAGTGTGTTTGAAAAACTTTGCATTTTTAACCATTTGTGAGCGACAGCCGCGCGGCTTAGCAAAAATCGCAAATGTGGGCCAAAAGTTGTCGTCAAGGAAACAACACAACAACACTTTTCGTGCATTTCAACTGCCTCCAAAAGCCCAGCAAAGGCATCAGTAAATGTCTACTTCTCATTCAAACCCTAACCCTAACCCTAGCTCGGGCACTTGTATTACACCAATTGAACACCTTGCCTTCACATCCTGTGTTCAAAAAGTTACCCAAATGACTCCAAACTCATCAGAAACATTTCATGCCATGCTTAAAAGCACCTTCATTGTATCTGCACTGAATCTGGTTTCAATTCCAGCACTTTGTTGTTTGGTCACCAGCTGCTGGAATGCAGCTTGAAATAAGCATGATTTGTGGCATATCGGGGTCAGCATCACAATTTCCACTAAAGTTTGGCTAAAAGTATCATTTTATTTGGATTTCAATACAAAGAATGAAAGAGTTTAGCATGTAGAAAGTGTGTTTGAAAAACTTTGCATTTTTAAACATTGTTGAGCGACAGCCGCGCGGCTTAGCAAAAATCGCAAATGTGGGCCAAAAGTTGTCGTCAAGGAAACAACACAACAACACTTTTCGTGCATTTCAACTGCCTCCAAAAGCCCAGCAAAGGCATCAGTAAATGTCTACTTCTCATTCAAACCCTAACCCTAACCCTAGCTCGGGCACTTGTATTACACCAATCGAACACCTTGCCTTCACATCCTGTGTTCAAAAAGTTACCCAAATGACTCCAAACTCATCAGAAACATTTCATGCCAAGCTTAAAAGCACCTTCATTGTATCTGCACTGAATCTGGTTTCAATTCCAGCACTTTGTTGTTTGTTCACCCGCTGCTGGAATGCAGCGTGAAATAAGCATGATTTGTGGCATATCGGGGTCAGCATCACAATTTCCACTAAAGTTTGGCTAAAAGTATCATTTTATTTGGATTCCAATACAAAGAACGAAAGAGTTTAGCATGTAGAAAGTGTGTTTGAAAAATTTGCATTTTTAACCATTTTTGAGCGACAGCCGCGCGGCTTAGCAAAAATCGCAAATGTGGGCCAAAAGTTGTCGTCAAGGAAACAACACAACAACACTTTTCCTGCATTTCAACTGCCTCCAAAAGCCCAGCAAAGGCATCAGTAAATGTCTACTTCTCATTCAAACCCTAACCCTAACCCTAGCTCGGGAACTTGTATTACACCAATCAAACACCTTGCCTTCACATCCTGTGTTCAAAAAGTTTCTCAAATGACTCCAAACTCATCAGAAACATTTCATGCCATGCTTTAAAGCACCTTCATTGTATCTGCACTGAATCTGGTTTCAATTCACGCACTTTGTTGTTCTGTCACCTGCTGCTGGAATGTAGCTTGAAATAAGCATGATTTGTGGCATATCGGGGTCAGCATCACAATTCCCACTAAAGTTTGGCTAAAAGAATCATTTTATTTGGATTCCAATACAAAGAACGGAAGAGTTTAGCATGTAGAAAGTGTGTTTGAAAAATTTGCATTTTTAACCATTGTTGAGCGACAGCCGCGCGTCTTAGCAAAAATCGCAAATGTGGGCCAAAAGTTGTCGTCAAGGAAACAACACAACAACACTTTTCGTGCATTTCAACTGCCTCCAAAAGCCCAGCAAAGGCATCAGTAAATGTCTACTTCTCATTCAAACCCTAACCCTAACCCTAGCTCGGGCACTTGTATTACACCAATCGAACACCTTGCCTTCACATCCTGTGTTCAAAAAGTTACCCAAATGACTCCAAACTCATCAGAAACATTTCATGCCATGCTTAAAAGCACCTTCATTGTATCTGGACTGAATCTGGTTTCAATTCCAGCACTTTGTTGTTTGGTCACCAGCTGCTGGAATGCAGCTTGAAATAAGCATGATTTGTGGCATATCGGGGTCAGCATCACAATTTCCACTAAAGTTTGGCTAAAAGTATCATTTTATTTGGATTCCAATACAAAGAACGAAAGAGTTTAGCATGTAGAAAGTGTGTTTGAAAAATTTGCATTTTTAACCATTTTTGAGCGACAGCCGCGCGGCTTAGCAAAAATCGCAAATGTGGGCCAAAAGTTGTCGTCAAGGAAACAACACAACAACACTTTTCCTGCATTTCAACTGCCTCCAAAAGCCCAGCAAAGGCATCAGTAAATGTCTACTTCTCATTCAAACCCTAACCCTAACCCTAGCTCGGGAACTTGTATTACACCAATCAAACACCTTGCCTTCACATCCTGTGTTCAAAAAGTTTCTCAAATGACTCCAAACTCATCAGAAACATTTCATGCCATGCTTTAAAGCACCTTCATTGTATCTGCACTGAATCTGGTTTCAATTCCAGCACTTTTTTGTTTGGTCACCTGCTGCTGGAATGCAGCTTGAAATAAGCATGATTTGTGGCATATCGGGGTCAGCATCACAATTTCCACTAAGGTTTGGCTAATATTATTTTATTTTGATTCCAATACAAAGAACAAAAGAGTTTAGCATGTAGAAAGTGTGTTTGAAAAACTTTGCATTTTTAACCATTTGTGAGCGACAGCCGCGCGGCTTAGCAAAAATCGCAAATGTGGGCCAAAAGTTGTCGTCAAGGAAACAACACAACAACACTTTTCGTGCATTTCAACTGCCTCCAAAAGCCCAGCAAAGGCATCAGTAAATGTCTACTTCTCATTCAAACCCTAACCCTAACCCTAGCTCGGGCACTTGTATTACACCAATCGAACACCTTGCCTTCACATCCTGTGTTCAATAAGTTACCCAAATGACTCCAAACTCATCAGAAACATTTCATGCCAAGCTTAAAAGCACCTTCATTGTATCTGCACTGAATCTGGTTTCAATTCCATCACTTTGTTGTTTGTTCACCCGCTGCTGGAATGCAGCGTGAAATAAGCATGATTTGTGGCATATCGGGGTCAGCATCACAATTTCCACTAAAGTTTGGCTAAAAGTATCATTTTATTTGGATTCCAATACAAAGAACGAAAGAGTTTAGCATGTAGAAAGTGTGTTTGAAAAATTTGCATTTTTAACCATTTTTGAGCGACAGCCGCGCGGCTTAGCAAAAATCGCAAATGTGGGCCAAAAGTTGTCGTCAAGGAAACAACACAACAACACTTTTCGTGCATTTCAACTGCCTCCAAAAGCCCAGCAAAGGCATCAGTAAATGTCTACTTCTCATTCAAACCCTAACCCTAACCCTAGCTCGGGAACTTGTATTACACCAATCAAACACCTTGCCTTCACATCCTGTGTTCAAAAAGTTTCTCAAATGACTCCAAACTCATCAGAAACATTTCATGCCATGCTTTAAAGCACCTTCATTGTATCTGCACTGAATCTGGTTTCAATTCACGCACTTTGTTGTTCTGTCACCTGCTGCTGGAATGTAGCTTGAAATAAGCATGATTTGTGGCATATCGGGGTCAGCATCACAATTCCCACTAAAGTTTGGCTAAAAGTATCATTTTATTTGGATTCCAATACAAAGAATGAAAGAGTTTAGCATGTAGAAAGTGTGTTTGAAAAATTGGCATTTTTAACCATTGTTGAGCGACAGCCGCGCGTCTTAGCAAAAATCGCAAATGTGGGCCAAAAGTTGTCGTCAAGGAAACAACACAACAACACTTTTCGTGCATTTCAACTGCCTCCAAAAGCCCAGCAAAGGCATCTGTAAATGTCTACTTCTCCTTCAAACCCTAACCCTAACCCTAGCTCGGGCACTTGTATTACACCAATCGAACACCTTGCCTTCACATCCTGTGTTCAAAAAGTTACCCAAATGACTCCAAACTCATCAGAAACATTTCATGCCATGCTTAAAAGCACCTTCATTGTATCTGCACTGAATCTGGTTTCAATTCCAGCACTTTGTTGTTTGGTCACCAGCTGCTGGAATGCAGCTTGAAATAAGCATGATTTGTGGCATATCGGGGTCAGCATCACAATTTCCACTAAAGTTTGGCTAAAAGTATCATTTTATTTGGATTCCAATACAAAGAACGAAAGAGTTTAGCATGTAGAAAGTGTGTTTGAAAAATTTGCATTTTTAACCATTTTTGAGCGACAGCCGCGCGGCTTAGCAAAAATCGCAAATGTGGGCAAAAAGTTGTCGTCAAGGAAACAACACAACAACACTTTTCCTGCATTTCAACTGCCTCCAAAAGCCCAGCAAAGGCATCAGTAAATGTCTACTTCTCATTCAAACCCTAACCCTAACCCTAGCTCGGGAACTTGTATTACACCAATCAAACACCTTGCCTTCACATCCTGTGTTCAAAAAGTTTCTCAAATGACTCCAAACTCATCAGAAACATTTCATGCCATGCTTTAAAGCACCTTCATTGTATCTGCACTGAATCTGGTTTCAATTCCAGCACTTTTTTGTTTGGTCACCTGCTGCTGGAATGCAGCTTGAAATAAGCATGATTTGTGGCATATCGGGGTCAGCATCACAATTTCCACTAAGGTTTGGCTAATATTATTTTATTTTGATTCCAATACAAAGAACAAAAGAGTTTAGCATGTAGAAAGTGTGTTTGAAAAACTTTGCATTTTTAACCATTTGTGAGCGACAGCCGCGCGGCTTAGCAAAAATCGCAAATGTGGGCCAAAAGTTGTCGTCAAGGAAACAACACAACAACACTTTTCGTGCATTTCAACTGCCTCCAAAAGCCCAGCAAAGGCATCAGTAAATGTCTACTTCTCATTCAAACCCTAACCCTAACCCTAGCTCGGGCACTTGTATTACACCAATCGAACACCTTGCCTTCACATCCTGTGTTCAAAAAGTTACCCAAATGACTCCAAACTCATCAGAAACATTTCATGCCATGCTTAAAAGCACCTTCATTGTATCTGCACTGAATCTGGTTTCAATTCCAGCACTTTGTTGTTTGGTCACCAGCTGCTGGAATGCAGCTTGAAATAAGCATGATTTGTGGCATATCGGGGTCAGCATCACAATTTCCACTAAAGTTTGGCTAAAAGTATCATTTTATTTGGATTTCAATACAAAGAATGAAAGAGTTTAGCATGTAGAAAGTGTGTTTGAAAAACTTTGCATTTTTAAACATTGTTGAGCGACAGCCGCGCGGCTTAGCAAAAATCGCAAATGTGGGCCAAAAGTTGTCGTCAAGGAAACAACACAACAACACTTTTCGTGCATTTCAACTGCCTCCAAAAGCCCAGCAAAGGCATCAGTAAATGTCTACTTCTCATTCAAACCCTAACCCTAACCCTAGCTCGGGCACTTGTATTACACCAATCGAACACCTTGCCTTCACATCCTGTGTTCAAAAAGTTACCCAAATGACTCCAAACTCATCAGAAACATTTCATGCCATGCTTAAAAGCACCTTCATTGTATCTGCACTGAATCTGGTTTCAATTCCAGCACTTTGTTGTTTGTTCACCCGCTGCTGGAATGCAGCGTGAAATAAGCATGATTTGTGGCATATCGGGGTCAGCATCACAATTTCCACTAAAGTTTGGCTAAAAGTATCATTTTATTTGGATTCCAATACAAAGAACGAAAGAGTTTAGCATGTAGAAAGTGTGTTTGAAAAATTTGCATTTTTAACCATTTTTGAGCGACAGCCGCGCGGCTTAGCAAAAATCGCAAATGTGGGCCAAAAGTTGTCATCAAGGAAACAACACAACAACACTTTTCCTGCATTTCAACTGCCTCCAAAAGCCCAGCAAAGGCATCAGTAAATGTCTACTTCTCATTCAAACCCTAACCCTAACCCTAGCTCGGGAACTTGTATTACACCAATCAAACACCTTGCCTTCACATCCTGTGTTCAAAAAGTTTCTCAAATGACTCCAAACTCATCAGAAACATTTCATGCCATGCTTTAAAGCACCTTCATTGTATCTGCACTGAATCTGGTTTCAATCACGCACTTTGTTGTTCTGTCACCTGCTGCTGGAATGTAGCTTGAAATAAGCATGATTTGTGGCATATCGGGGTCAGCATCACAATTCCCACTAAAGTTTGGCTAAAAGTATCATTTTATTTGGATTCCAATACAAAGAACGAAAGAGTTTAGCATGTAGAAAGTGTGTTTGAAAAATTTGCATTTTTAACCATTGTTGAGCGACAGCCGCGCGTCTTAGCAAAAATCGCAAATGTGGGCCAAAAGTTGTCGTCAAGGAAACAACACAACAACACTTTTCGTGCATTTCAACTGCCTCCAAAAGCCCAGCAAAGGCATCAGTAAATGTCTACTTCTCATTCAAACCCTAACCCTAACCCTAGCTCGGGCACTTGTATTACACCAATCGAACACCTTGCCTTCACATCCTGTGTTCAAAAAGTTACCCAAATGACTCCAAACTCATCAGAAACATTTCATGCCATGCTTAAAAGCACCTTCATTGTATCTGCACTGAATCTGGTTTCAATTCCAGCACTTTGTTGTTTGGTCACCTGCTGCTGGAATGCAGCGTGAAATAAGCATGATTTGTGGCATATCGGGGTCAGCATCACAATTTCCACTAAAGTTTGGCTAAAAGTATCATTTTATTTGGATTCCAATACAAAGAACGAAAGAGTTTAGCATGTAGAAAGTGTGTTTGAAAAATTTGCATTTTTAACCATTTTTGAGCGACAGCCGCGCGGCTTAGCAAAAATCGCAAATGTGGGCCAAAAGTTGTCGTCAAGGAAACAACACAACAACACTTTTCCTGCATTTCAACTGCCTCCAAAAGCCCAGCAAAGGCATCAGTAAATGTCTACTTCTCATTCAAACCCTAACCCTAACCCTAGCTCGGGAACTTGTATTACACCAATCAAACACCTTGCCTTCACATCCTGTGTTCAAAAAGTTTCTCAAATGACTCCAAACTCATCAGAAACATTTCATGCCATGCGTTAAAGCACCTTCATTGTATCTGCACTGAATCTGGTTTCAATTCACGCACTTTGTTGTTCTGTCACCTGCTGCTGGAATGTAGCTTGAAATAAGCATGATTTGTGGAATATCGGGGTCAGCATCACAATTCCCACTAAAGTTTGGCTAAAAGTATCATTTTATTTGGATTCCAATACAAAGAATGAAAGAGTTTAGCATGTAGAAAGTGTGTTTGAAAAATTGGCATTTTTAACCATTGTTGAGCGACAGCCGCGCGTCTTAGCAAAAATCGCAAATGTGGGCCAAAAGTTGTCGTCAAGGAAACAACACAACAACACTTTTCGTGCATTTCAACTGCCTCCAAAAGCCCAGCAAAGGCATCAGTAAATGTCTACTTCTCATTCAAACCCTAACCCTAACCCTAGCTCGGGCACTTGTATTACACCAATCGAACACCTTGCCTTCACATCCTGTGTTCAAAAAGTTACCCAAATGACTCCAAACTCATCAGAAACATTTCATGCCATGCTTAAAAGCACCTTCATTGTATCTGCACTGAATCTGGTTTCAATTCCAGCACTTTGTTGTTTGGTCACCAGCTGCTGGAATGCAGCTTGAAATAAGCATGATTTGTGGCATATCGGGGTCAGCATCACAATTTCCACTAAAGTTTGGCTAAAAGTATCATTTTATTTGGATTTCAATACAAAGAATGAAAGAGTTTAGCATGTAGAAAGTGTGTTTGAAAAACTTTGCATTTGTAACTATTTTTGAGCGACAGCCGCGCGGCTTAGCAAAAATCGCAAATGTGGGCCAAAAGTTGTCGTCAAGGAAACAACACAACAACACTTTTCGTGCATTTCAACTGCCTCCAAAAGCCCAGCAAAGGCATCAGTAAATGTCTACTTCTCATTCAAACCCTAACCCTAACCCTAGCTCGGGCACTTGTATTACACCAATCGAACACCTTGCCTTCACATCCTGTGTTCAAAAAGTTACCCAAATGACTCCAAACTCATCAGAAACATTTCATGCCAAGCTTAAAAGCACCTTCATTGTATCTGCACTGAATCTGGTTTCAATTCCAGCACTTTGTTGTTTGTTCACCCGCTGCTGGAATGCAGCGTGAAATAAGCATGATTTGTGGCATATCGGGGTCAGCATCACAATTTCCACTAAAGTTTGGCTAAAAGTATCATTTTATTTGGATTCCAATACAAAGAACGAAAGAGTTTAGCATGTAGAAAGTGTGTTTGAAAAATTTGCATTTTTAACCATTTTTGAGCGACAGCCGCGCGGCTTAGCAAAAATCGCAAATGTGGGCCAAAAGTTGTCGTCAAGGAAACAACACAACAACACTTTTCCTGCATTTCAACTGCCTCCAAAAGCCCAGCAAAGGCATCAGTAAATGTCTACTTCTCATTCAAACCCTAACCCTAACCCTAGCTCGGGAACTTGTATTACACCAATCAAACACCTTGCCTTCACATCCTGTGTTCAAAAAGTTTCTCAAATGACTCCAAACTCATCAGAAACATTTCATGCCATGCTTTAAAGCACCTTCATTGTATCTGCACTGAATCTGGTTTCAATTCCAGCACTTTTTTGTTTGGTCACCTGCTGCTGGAATGCAGCTTGAAATAAGCATGATTTGTGGCATATCGGGGTCAGCATCACAATTTCCACTAAGGTTTGGCTAATATTATTTTATTTTGATTCCAATACAAAGAACAAAAGAGTTTAGCATGTAGAAAGTGTGTTTGAAAAACTTTGCATTTTTAACCATTTGTGAGCGACAGCCGCGCGGCTTAGCAAAAATCGCAAATGTGGGCCAAAAGTTGTCGTCAAGGAAACAACACAACAACACTTTTCGTGCATTTCAACTGCCTCCAAAAGCCCAGCAAAGGCATCAGTAAATGTCTACTTCTCATTCAAACCCTAACCCTAACCCTAGCTCGGGCACTTGTATTACACCAATCGAACACCTTGCCTTCACATCCTGTGTTCAAAAAGTTACCCAAATGACTCCAAACTCATCAGAAACATTTCATGCCAAGCTTAAAAGCACCTTCATTGTATCTGCACTGAATCTGGTTTCAATTCCATCACTTTGTTGTTTGTTCACCCGCTGCTGGAATGCAGCGTGAAATAAGCATGATTTGTGGCATATCGGGGTCAGCATCACAATTTCCACTAAAGTTTGGCTAAAAGTATCATTTTATTTGGATTCCAATACAAAGAACGAAAGAGTTTAGCATGTAGAAAGTGTGTTTGAAAAATTTGCATTTTTAACCATTTTTGAGCGACAGCCGCGCGGCTTAGCAAAAATCGCAAATGTGGGCCAAAAGTTGTCGTCAAGGAAACAACACAACAACACTTTTCGTGCATTTCAACTGCCTCCAAAAGCCCAGCAAAGGCATCAGTAAATGTCTACTTCTCATTCAAACCCTAACCCTAACCCTAGCTCGGGAACTTGTATTACACCAATCAAACACCTTGCCTTCACATCCTGTGTTCAAAAAGTTTCTCAAATGACTCCAAACTCATCAGAAACATTTCATGCCATGCTTTAAAGCACCTTCATTGTATCTGCACTGAATCTGGTTTCAATTCACGCACTTTGTTGTTCTGTCACCTGCTGCTGGAATGTAGCTTGAAATAAGCATGATTTGTGGCATATCGGGGTCAGCATCACAATTCCCACTAAAGTTTGGCTAAAAGTATCATTTTATTTGGATTCCAATACAAAGAATGAAAGAGTTTAGCATGTAGAAAGTGTGTTTGAAAAATTGGCATTTTTAACCATTGTTGAGCGACAGCCGCGCGTCTTAGCAAAAATCGCAAATGTGGGCCAAAAGTTGTCGTCAAGGAAACAACACAACAACACTTTTCGTGCATTTCAACTGCCTCCAAAAGCCCAGCAAAGGCATCTGTAAATGTCTACTTCTCCTTCAAACCCTAACCCTAACCCTAGCTCGGGCACTTGTATTACACCAATCGAACACCTTGCCTTCACATCCTGTGTTCAAAAAGTTACCCAAATGACTCCAAACTCATCAGAAACATTTCATGCCATGCTTAAAAGCACCTTCATTGTATCTGCACTGAATCTGGTTTCAATTCCAGCACTTTGTTGTTTGGTCACCAGCTGCTGGAATGCAGCTTGAAATAAGCATGATTTGTGGCATATCGGGGTCAGCATCACAATTTCCACTAAAGTTTGGCTAAAAGTATCATTTTATTTGGATTCCAATACAAAGAACGAAAGAGTTTAGCATGTAGAAAGTGTGTTTGAAAAATTTGCATTTTTAACCATTTTTGAGCGACAGCCGCGCGGCTTAGCAAAAATCGCAAATGTGGGCCAAAAGTTGTCGTCAAGGAAACAACACAACAACACTTTTCCTGCATTTCAACTGCCTCCAAAAGCCCAGCAAAGGCATCAGTAAATGTCTACTTCTCATTCAAACCCTAACCCTAACCCTAGCTCGGGAACTTGTATTACACCAATCAAACACCTTGCCTTCACATCCTGTGTTCAAAAAGTTTCTCAAATGACTCCAAACTCATCAGAAACATTTCATGCCATGCTTTAAAGCACCTTCATTGTATCTGCACTGAATCTGGTTTCAATTCCAGCACTTTTTTGTTTGGTCACCTGCTGCTGGAATGCAGCTTGAAATAAGCATGATTTGTGGCATATCGGGGTCAGCATCACAATTTCCACTAAGGTTTGGCTAATATTATTTTATTTTGATTCCAATACAAAGAACAAAAGAGTTTAGCATGTAGAAAGTGTGTTTGAAAAACTTTGCATTTTTAACCATTTGTGAGCGACAGCCGCGCGGCTTAGCAAAAATCGCAAATGTGGGCCAAAAGTTGTCGTCAAGGAAACAACACAACAACACTTTTCGTGCATTTCAACTGCCTCCAAAAGCCCAGCAAAGGCATCAGTAAATGTCTACTTCTCATTCAAACCCTAACCCTAACCCTAGCTCGGGCACTTGTATTACACCAATCGAACACCTTGCCTTCACATCCTGTGTTCAAAAAGTTACCCAAATGACTCCAAACTCATCAGAAACATTTCATGCCATGCTTAAAAGCACCTTCATTGTATCTGCACTGAATCTGGTTTCAATTCCAGCACTTTGTTGTTTGGTCACCAGCTGCTGGAATGCAGCTTGAAATAAGCATGATTTGTGGCATATCGGGGTCAGCATCACAATTTCCACTAAAGTTTGGCTAAAAGTATCATTTTATTTGGATTTCAATACAAAGAACGAAAGAGTTTAGCATGTAGAAAGTGTGTTTGAAAAATTTGCATTTTTAACCATTTTTGAGCGACAGCCGCGCGGCTTAGCAAAAATCGCAAATGTGGGCCAAAAGTTGTCGTCAAGGAAACAACACAACAACACTTTTCCTGCATTTCAACTGCCTCCAAAAGCCCAGCAAAGGCATCAGTAAATGTCTACTTCTCATTCAAACCCTAACCCTAACCCTAGCTCGGGAACTTGTATTACACCAATCAAACACCTTGCCTTCACATCCTGTGTTCAAAAAGTTTCTCAAATGACTCCAAACTCATCAGAAACATTTCATGCCATGCTTTAAAGCACCTTCATTGTATCTGCACTGAATCTGGTTTCAATTCACGCACTTTGTTGTTCTGTCACCTGCTGCTGGAATGTAGCTTGAAATAAGCATGATTTGTGGCATATCGGGGTCAGCATCACAATTCCCACTAAAGTTTGGCTAAAAGTATCATTTTATTTGGATTCCAATACAAAGAACGAAAGAGTTTAGCATGTAGAAAGTGTGTTTGAAAAATTTGCATTTTTAACCATTGTTGAGCGACAGCCGCGCGTCTTAGCAAAAATCGCAAATGTGGGCCAAAAGTTGTCGTCAAGGAAACAACACAACAACACTTTTCGTGCATTTCAACTGCCTCCAAAAGCCCAGCAAAGGCATCAGTAAATGTCTACTTCTCATTCAAACCCTAACCCTAACCCTAGCTCGGGCACTTGTATTACACCAATCGAACACCTTGCCTTCACATCCTGTGTTCAAAAAGTTACCCAAATGACTCCAAACTCATCAGAAACATTTCATGCCATGCTTAAAAGCACCTTCATTGTATCTGCACTGAATCTGGTTTCAATTCCAGCACTTTGTTGTTTGGTCACCTGCTGCTGGAATGCAGCGTGAAATAAGCATGATTTGTGGCATATCGGGGTCAGCATCACAATTTCCACTAAAGTTTGGCTAAAAGTATCATTTTATTTGGATTCCAATACAAAGAACGAAAGAGTTTAGCATGTAGAAAGTGTGTTTGAAAAATTTGCATTTTTAACCATTTTTGAGCGACAGCCGCGCGGCTTAGCAAAAATCGCAAATGTGGGCCAAAAGTTGTCGTCAAGGAAACAACACAACAACACTTTTCCTGCATTTCAACTGCCTCCAAAAGCCCAGCAAAGGCATCAGTAAATGTCTACTTCTCATTCAAACCCTAACCCTAACCCTAGCTCGGGAACTTGTATTACACCAATCAAACACCTTGCCTTCACATCCTGTGTTCAAAAAGTTTCTCAAATGACTCCAAACTCATCAGAAACATTTCATGCCATGCTTTAAAGCACCTTCATTGTATCTGCACTGAATCTGGTTTCAATTCACGCACTTTGTTGTTCTGTCACCTGCTGCTGGAATGTAGCTTGAAATAAGCATGATTTGTGGAATATCGGGGTCAGCATCACAATTCCCACTAAAGTTTGGCTAAAAGTATCATTTTATTTGGATTCCAATACAAAGAATGAAAGAGTTTAGCATGTAGAAAGTGTGTTTGAAAAATTGGCATTTTTAACCATTGTTGAGCGACAGCCGCGCGTCTTAGCAAAAATCGCAAATGTGGGCCAAAAGTTGTCGTCAAGGAAACAACACAACAACACTTTTCGTGCATTTCAACTGCCTCCAAAAGCCCAGCAAAGGCATCAGTAAATGTCTACTTCTCATTCAAACCCTAACCCTAACCCTAGCTCGGGCACTTGTATTACACCAATCGAACACCTTGCCTTCACATCCTGTGTTCAAAAAGTTACCCAAATGACTCCAAACTCATCAGAAACATTTCATGCCATGCTTAAAAGCACCTTCATTGTATCTGCACTGAATCTGGTTTCAATTCCAGCACTTTGTTGTTTGGTCACCAGCTGCTGGAATGCAGCTTGAAATAAGCATGATTTGTGGCATATCGGGGTCAGCATCACAATTTCCACTAAAGTTTGGCTAAAAGTATCATTTTATTTGGATTTCAATACAAAGAATGAAAGAGTTTAGCATGTAGAAAGTGTGTTTGAAAAACTTTGCATTTGTAACTATTTTTGAGCGACAGCCGCGCGGCTTAGCAAAAATCGCAAATGTGGGCCAAAAGTTGTCGTCAAGGAAACAACACAACAACACTTTTCGTGCATTTCAACTGCCTCCAAAAGCCCAGCAAAGGCATCAGTAAATGTCTACTTCTCGTCCAAACCCTAACCCTAACCCTAGCTCGGGCACTTGTATTACACCAATCGAACACCTTGCCTTCACATCCTGTGTTCAAAAAGTTACCCAAATGACTCCAAACTCATCAGAAACATTTCATGCCAAGCTTAAAAGCACCTTCATTGTATCTGCACTGAATCTGGTTTCAATTCCAGCACTTTGTTGTTTGTTCACCCGCTGCTGGAATGCAGCGTGAAATAAGCATGATTTGTGGCATATCGGGGTCAGCATCACAATTTCCACTAAAGTTTGGCTAAAAGTATCATTTTATTTGGATTCCAATACAAAGAACGAAAGAGTTTAGCATGTAGAAAGTGTGTTTGAAAAATTTGCATTTTTAACCATTTTTGAGCGACAGCCGCGCGGCTTAGCAAAAATCGCAAATGTGGGCCAAAAGTTGTCGTCAAGGAAACAACACAACAACACTTTTCCTGCATTTCAACTGCCTCCAAAAGCCCAGCAAAGGCATCAGTAAATGTCTACTTCTCATTCAAACCCTAACCCTAACCCTAGCTCGGGAACTTGTATTACACCAATCAAACACCTTGCCTTCACATCCTGTGTTCAAAAAGTTTCTCAAATGACTCCAAACTCATCAGAAACATTTCATGCCATGCTTTAAAGCACCTTCATTGTATCTGCACTGAATCTGGTTTCAATTCACGCACTTTGTTGTTCTGTCACCTGCTGCTGGAATGTAGCTTGAAATAAGCATGATTTGTGGCATATCGGGGTCAGCATCACAATTCCCACTAAAGTTTGGCTAAAAGAATCATTTTATTTGGATTCCAATACAAAGAACGGAAGAGTTTAGCATGTAGAAAGTGTGTTTGAAAAATTTGCATTTTTAACCATTGTTGAGCGACAGCCGCGCGTCTTAGCAAAAATCGCAAATGTGGGCCAAAAGTTGTCGTCAAGGAAACAACACAACAACACTTTTCGTGCATTTCAACTGCCTCCAAAAGCCCAGCAAAGGCATCAGTAAATGTCTACTTCTCATTCAAACCCTAACCCTAACCCTAGCTCGGGCACTTGTATTACACCAATCGAACACCTTGCCTTCACATCCTGTGTTCAAAAAGTTACCCAAATGACTCCAAACTCATCAGAAACATTTCATGCCATGCTTAAAAGCACCTTCATTGTATCTGGACTGAATCTGGTTTCAATTCCAGCACTTTGTTGTTTGGTCACCAGCTGCTGGAATGCAGCTTGAAATAAGCATGATTTGTGGCATATCGGGGTCAGCATCACAATTTCCACTAAAGTTTGGCTAAAAGTATCATTTTATTTGGATTCCAATACAAAGAACGAAAGAGTTTAGCATGTAGAAAGTGTGTTTGAAAAATTTGCATTTTTAACCATTTTTGAGCGACAGCCGCGCGGCTTAGCAAAAATCGCAAATGTGGGCCAAAAGTTGTCGTCAAGGAAACAACACAACAACACTTTTCCTGCATTTCAACTGCCTCCAAAAGCCCAGCAAAGGCATCAGTAAATGTCTACTTCTCATTCAAACCCTAACCCTAACCCTAGCTCGGGAACTTGTATTACACCAATCAAACACCTTGCCTTCACATCCTGTGTTCAAAAAGTTTCTCAAATGACTCCAAACTCATCAGAAACATTTCATGCCATGCTTTAAAGCACCTTCATTGTATCTGCACTGAATCTGGTTTCAATTCCAGCACTTTTTTGTTTGGTCACCTGCTGCTGGAATGCAGCTTGAAATAAGCATGATTTGTGGCATATCGGGGTCAGCATCACAATTTCCACTAAAGTTTGGCTAAAAGTATCATTTTATTTGGATTCCAATACAAAGAATGAAAGAGTTTAGCATGTAGAAAGTGTGTTTGAAAAACTTTGCATTTGTAACTATTTTTGAGCGACAGCCGCGCGGCTTAGCAAAAATCGCAAATGTGGGCCAAAAGTTGTCGTCAAGGAAACAACACAACAACACTTTTCGTGCATTTCAACTGCCTCCAAAAGCCCAGCAAAGGCATCAGTAAATGTCTACTTCTCGTCCAAACCCTAACCCTAACCCTAGCTCGGGCACTTGTATTACACCAATCGAACACCTTGCCTTCACATCCTGTGTTCAAAAAGTTACCCAAATGACTCCAAACTCATCAGAAACATTTCATGCCAAGCTTAAAAGCACCTTCATTGTATCTGCACTGAATCTGGTTTCAATTCCAGCACTTTGTTGTTTGTTTACCCGCTGCTGGAATGCAGCGTGAAATAAGCATGATTTGTGGCATATCGGGGTCAGCATCACAATTTCCACTAAAGTTTGGCTAAAAGTATCATTTTATTTGGATTCCAATACAAAGAACGAAAGAGTTTAGCATGTAGAAAGTGTGTTTGAAAAATTTGCATTTTTAACCATTTTTGAGCGACAGCCGCGCGGCTTAGCAAAAATCGCAAATGTGGGCCAAAAGTTGTCGTCAAGGAAACAACACAACAACACTTTTCCTGCATTTCAACTGCCTCCAAAAGCCCAGCAAAGGCATCAGTAAATGTCTACTTCTCATTCAAACCCTAACCCTAACCCTAGCTCGGGAACTTGTATTACACCAATCAAACACCTTGCCTTCACATCCTGTGTTCAAAAAGTTTCTCAAATGACTCCAAACTCATCAGAAACATTTCATGCCATGCTTTAAAGCACCTTCATTGTATCTGCACTGAATCTGGTTTCAATTCACGCACTTTGTTGTTCTGTCACCTGCTGCTGGAATGTAGCTTGAAATAAGCATGATTTGTGGCATATCGGGGTCAGCATCACAATTCCCACTAAAGTTTGGCTAAAAGAATCATTTTATTTGGATTCCAATACAAAGAACGGAAGAGTTTAGCATGTAGAAAGTGTGTTTGAAAAATTTGCATTTTTAACCATTGTTGAGCGACAGCCGCGCGTCTTAGCAAAAATCGCAAATGTGGGCCAAAAGTTGTCGTCAAGGAAACAACACAACAACACTTTTCGTGCATTTCAACTGCCTCCAAAAGCCCAGCAAAGGCATCAGTAAATGTCTACTTCTCATTCAAACCCTAACCCTAACCCTAGCTCGGGCACTTGTATTACACCAATCGAACACCTTGCCTTCACATCCTGTGTTCAAAAAGTTACCCAAATGACTCCAAACTCATCAGAAACATTTCATGCCATGCTTAAAAGCACCTTCATTGTATCTGGACTGAATCTGGTTTCAATTCCAGCACTTTGTTGTTTGGTCACCAGCTGCTGGAATGCAGCTTGAAATAAGCATGATTTGTGGCATATCGGGGTCAGCATCACAATTTCCACTAAAGTTTGGCTAAAAGTATCATTTTATTTGGATTCCAATACAAAGAACGAAAGAGTTTAGCATGTAGAAAGTGTGTTTGAAAAATTTGCATTTTTAACCATTTTTGAGCGACAGCCGCGCGGCTTAGCAAAAATCGCAAATGTGGGCCAAAAGTTGTCGTCAAGGAAACAACACAACAACACTTTTCCTGCATTTCAACTGCCTCCAAAAGCCCAGCAAAGGCATCAGTAAATGTCTACTTCTCATTCAAACCCTAACCCTAACCCTAGCTCGGGAACTTGTATTACACCAATCAAACACCTTGCCTTCACATCCTGTGTTCAAAAAGTTTCTCAAATGACTCCAAACTCATCAGAAACATTTCATGCCATGCTTTAAAGCACCTTCATTGTATCTGCACTGAATCTGGTTTCAATTCCAGCACTTTTTTGTTTGGTCACCTGCTGCTGGAATGCAGCTTGAAATAAGCATGATTTGTGGCATATCGGGGTCAGCATCACAATTTCCACTAAGGTTTGGCTAATATTATTTTATTTTGATTCCAATACAAAGAACAAAAGAGTTTAGCATGTAGAAAGTGTGTTTGAAAAACTTTGCATTTTTAAACATTGTTGAGCGACAGCCGCGCGGCTTAGCAAAAATCGCAAATGTGGGCCAAAAGTTGTCGTCAAGGAAACAACACAACAACACTTTTCCTGCATTTCAACTGCCTCCAAAAGCCCAGCAAAGGCATCAGTAAATGTCTACTTCTCATTCAAACCCTAACCCTAACCCTAGCTCGGGAACTTGTATTACACCAATCAAACACCTTGCCTTCACATCCTGTGTTCAAAAAGTTTCTCAAATGACTCCAAACTCATCAGAAACATTTCATGCCATGCTTTAAAGCACCTTCATTGTATCTGCACTGAATCTGGTTTCAATTCACGCACTTTGTTGTTCTGTCACCTGCTGCTGGAATGTAGCTTGAAATAAGCATGATTTGTGGCATATCGGGGTCAGCATCACAATTCCCACTAAAGTTTGGCTAAAAGTATCATTTTATTTGGATTCCAATACAAAGAATGAAAGAGTTTAGCATGTAGAAAGTGTGTTTGAAAAATTGGCATTTTTAACCATTGTTGAGCAACAGCCGCGCGTCTTAGCAAAAATCGCAAATGTGGGCCAAAAGTTGTCGTCAAGGAAACAACACAACAACACTTTTCGTGCATTTCAACTGCCTCCAAAAGCCCAGCAAAGGCATCTGTAAATGTCTACTTCTCCTTCAAACCCTAACCCTAACCCTAGCTCGGGCACTTGTATTACACCAATCGAACACCTTGCCTTCACATCCTGTGTTCAAAAAGTTACCCAAATGACTCCAAACTCATCAGAAACATTTCATGCCATGCTTAAAAGCACCTTCATTGTATCTGCACTGAATCTGGTTTCAATTCCAGCACTTTGTTGTTTGATCACCAGCTGCTGGAATGCAGCTTGAAATAAGCATGATTTGTGGCATATCGGGGTCAGCATCACAATTTCCACTAAAGTTTGGCTAAAAGTATCATTTTATTTGGATTCCAATACAAAGAACGAAAGAGTTTAGCATGTAGAAAGTGTGTTTGAAAAATTTGCATTTTTAACCATTTTTGAGCGACAGCCGCGCGGCTTAGCAAAAATCGCAAATGTGGGCCAAAAGTTGTCGTCAAGGAAACAACACAACAACACTTTTCCTGCATTTCAACTGCCTCCAAAAGCCCAGCAAAGGCATCAGAAAATGTCTACTTCTCATTCAAACCCTAACCCTAACCCTAGCTCGGGAACTTGTATTACACCAATCAAACACCTTGCCTTCACATCCTGTGTTCAAAAAGTTTCTCAAATGACTCCAAACTCATCAGAAACATTTCATGCCATGCTTTAAAGCACCTTCATTGTATCTGCACTGAATCTGGTTTCAATTCCAGCACTTTTTTGTTTGGTCACCTGCTGCTGGAATGCAGCTTGAAATAAGCATGATTTGTGGCATATCGGGGTCAGCATCACAATTTCCACTAAGGTTTGGCTAATATTATTTTATTTTGATTCCAATACAAAGAACAAAAGAGTTTAGCATGTAGAAAGTGTGTTTGAAAAACTTTGCATTTTTAACCATTTTTGAGCGACAGCCGCGCGGCTTAGCAAAAATCGCAAATGTGGGCCAAAAGTTGTCGTCAAGGAAACAACACAACAACACTTTTCGTGCATTTCAACTGCCTCCAAAAGCCCAGCAAAGGCATCAGTAAATGTCTACTTCTCATTCAAACCCTAACCCTAACCCTAGCTCGGGCACTTGTATTACACCAATCGAACACCTTGCCTTCACATCCTGTGTTCAAAAAGTTACCCAAATGACTCCAAACTCATCAGAAACATTTCATGCCATGCTTAAAAGCACCTTCATTGTATCTGCACTGAATCTGGTTTCAATTCCAGCACTTTGTTGTTTGGTCACCAGCTGCTGGAATGCAGCTTGAAATAAGCATGATTTGTGGCATATCGGGGTCAGCATCACAATTTCCACTAAAGTTTGGCTAAAAGTATCATTTTATTTGGATTTCAATACAAAGAATGAAAGAGTTTAGCATGTAGAAAGTGTGTTTGAAAAACTTTGCATTTTTAAACATTGTTGAGCGACAGCCGCGCGGCTTAGCAAAAATCGCAAATGTGGGCCAAAAGTTGTCGTCAAGGAAACAACACAACAACACTTTTCCTGCATTTCAACTGCCTCCAAAAGCCCAGCAAAGGCATCAGAAAATGTCTACTTCTCATTCAAACCCTAACCCTAACCCTAGCTCGGGAACTTGTATTACACCAATCAAACACCTTGCCTTCACATCCTGTGTTCAAAAAGTTTCTCAAATGACTCCAAACTCATCAGAAACATTTCATGCCATGCTTTAAAGCACCTTCATTGTATCTGCACTGAATCTGGTTTCAATTCCAGCACTTTTTTGTTTGGTCACCTGCTGCTGGAATGCAGCTTGAAATAAGCATGATTTGTGGCATATCGGGGTCAGCATCACAATTTCCACTAAGGTTTGGCTAATATTATTTTATTTTGATTCCAATACAAAGAACAAAAGAGTTTAGCATGTAGAAAGTGTGTTTGAAAAACTTTGCATTTTTAACCATTTTTGAGCGACAGCCGCGCGGCTTAGCAAAAATCGCAAATGTGGGCCAAAAGTTGTCGTCAAGGAAACAACACAACAACACTTTTCGTGCATTTCAACTGCCTCCAAAAGCCCAGCAAAGGCATCAGTAAATGTCTACTTCTCATTCAAACCCTAACCCTAACCCTAGCTCGGGCACTTGTATTACACCAATCGAACACCTTGCCTTCACATCCTGTGTTCAAAAAGTTACCCAAATGACTCCAAACTCATCAGAAACATTTCATGCCATGCTTAAAAGCACCTTCATTGTATCTGCACTGAATCTGGTTTCAATTCCAGCACTTTGTTGTTTGGTCACCAGCTGCTGGAATGCAGCTTGAAATAAGCATGATTTGTGGCATATCGGGGTCAGCATCACAATTTCCACTAAAGTTTGGCTAAAAGTATCATTTTATTTGGATTTCAATACAAAGAATGAAAGAGTTTAGCATGTAGAAAGTGTGTTTGAAAAACTTTGCATTTTTAAACATTGTTGAGCGACAGCCGCGCGGCTTAGCAAAAATCGCAAATGTGGGCCAAAAGTTGTCGTCAAGGAAACAACACAACAACACTTTTCCTGCATTTCAACTGCCTCCAAAAGCCCAGCAAAGGCATCAGTAAATGTCTACTTCTCATTCAAACCCTAACCCTAACCCTAGCTCGGGAACTTGTATTACACCAATCAAACACCTTGCCTTCACATCCTGTGTTCAAAAAGTTTCTCAAATGACTCCAAACTCATCAGAAACATTTCATGCCATGCTTTAAAGCACCTTCATTGTATCTGCACTGAATCTGGTTTCAATTCCAGCACTTTTTTGTTTGGTCACCTGCTGCTGGAATGCAGCTTGAAATAAGGATGATTTGTGGCATATCGGGGTCAGCATCACAATTTCCACTAAGGTTTGGCTAATATTATTTTATTTTGATTCCAATACAAAGAACAAAAGAGTTTAGCATGTAGAAAGTGTGTTTGAAAAACTTTGCATTTTTAACCATTTGTGAGCGACAGCCGCGCGGCTTAGCAAAAATCGCAAATGTGGGCCAAAAGTTGTCGTCAAGGAAACAACACAACAACACTTTTCGTGCATTTCAACTGCCTCCAAAAGCCCAGCAAAGGCATCAGTAAATGTCTACTTCTCATTCAAACCCTAACCCTAACCCTAGCTCGGGCACTTGTATTACACCAATCGAACACCTTGCCTTCACATCCTGTGTTCAAAAAGTTACCCAAATGACTCCAAACTCATCAGAAACATTTCATGCCAAGCTTAAAAGCACCTTCATTGTATCTGCACTGAATCTGGTTTCAATTCCAGCACTTTGTTGTTTGTTCACCCGCTGCTGGAATGCAGCGTGAAATAAGCATGATTTGTGGCATATCGGGGTCAGCATCACAATTTCCACTAAAGTTTGGCTAAAAGTATCATTTTATTTGGATTCCAATACAAAGAACGAAAGAGTTTAGCATGTAGAAAGTGTGTTTGAAAAATTTGCATTTTTAACCATTTTTGAGCGACAGCCGCGCGGCTTAGCAAAAATCGCAAATGTGGGCCAAAAGTTGTCGTCAAGGAAACAACACAACAACACTTTTCCTGCATTTCAACTGCCTCCAAAAGCCCAGCAAAGGCATCAGTAAATGTCTACTTCTCATTCAAACCCTAACCCTAACCCTAGCTCGGGAACTTGTATTACACCAATCAAACACCTTGCCTTCACATCCTGTGTTCAAAAAGTTTCTCAAATGACTCCAAACTCATCAGAAACATTTCATGCCATGCTTTAAAGCACCTTCATTGTATCTGCACTGAATCTGGTTTCAATTCACGCACTTTGTTGTTCTGTCACCTGCTGCTGGAATGTAGCTTGAAATAAGCATGATTTGTGGCATATCGGGGTCAGCATCACAATTCCCACTAAAGTTTGGCTAATATTATTTTATTTTGATTCCAATACAAAGAACGAAAGAGTTTAGCATGTAGAAAGTGTGTTTGAAAAATTTGCATTTTTAACCATTGTTGAGCGACAGCCGCGCGTCTTAGCAAAAATCGCAAATGTGGGCCAAAAGTTGTCGTCAAGGAAACAACACAACAACACTTTTCGTGCATTTCAACTGCCTCCAAAAGCCCAGCAAAGGCATCAGTAAATGTGTACTTCTCATTCAAACCCTAACCCTAACCCTAGCTCGGGCACTTGTATTACACCAATCGAACACCTTGCCTTCACATCCTGTGTTCAAAAAGTTACCCAAATGACTCCAAACTCATCAGAAACATTTCATGCCATGCTTAAAAGCACCTTCATTGTATCTGCACTGAATCTGGTTTCAATTCCAGCACTTTGTTGTTTGGTCACCAGCTGCTGGAATGCAGCTTGAAATAAGCATGATTTGTGGCATATCGGGGTCAGCATCACAATTTCCACTAAAGTTTGGCTAAAAGTATCATTTTATTTGGATTTCAATACAAAGAATGAAAGAGTTTAGCATGTAGAAAGTGTGTTTGAAAAACTTTGCATTTTTAAAAATTGTTGAGCGACAGCCGCGCGGCTTAGCAAAAATCGCAAATGTGGGCCAAAAGTTGTCGTCAAGGAAACAACACAACAACACTTTTCCTGCATTTCAACTGCCTCCAAAAGCCCAGCAAAGGCATCAGTAAATGTCTACTTCTCATTCAAACCCTAACCCTAACCCTAGCTCGGGAACTTGTATTACACCAATCAAACACCTTGCCTTCACATCCTGTGTTCAAAAAGTTTCTCAAATGACTCCAAACTCATCAGAAACATTTCATGCCATGCTTTAAAGCACCTTCATTGTATCTGCACTGAATCTGGTTTCAATTCCAGCACTTTTTTGTTTGGTCACCTGCTGCTGGAATGCAGCTTGAAATAAGCATGATTTGTGGCATATCGGGGTCAGCATCACAATTTCCACTAAGGTTTGGCTAATATTATTTTATTTTGATTCCAATACAAAGAACAAAAGAGTTTAGCATGTAGAAAGTGTGTTTGAAAAACTTTGCATTTTTAACCATTTGTGAGCGACAGCCGCGCGGCTTAGCAAAAATCGCAAATGTGGGCCAAAAGTTGTCGTCAAGGAAACAACACAACAACACTTTTCGTGCATTTCAACTGCCTCCAAAAGCCCAGCAAAGGCATCAGTAAATGTCTACTTCTCATTCAAACCCTAACCCTAACCCTAGCTCGGGCACTTGTATTACACCAATCGAACACCTTGCCTTCACATCCTGTGTTCAAAAAGTTACCCAAATGACTCCAAACTCATCAGAAACATTTCATGCCAAGCTTAAAAGCACCTTCATTGTATCTGCACTGAATCTGGTTTCAATTCCATCACTTTGTTGTTTGTTCACCCGCTGCTGGAATGCAGCGTGAAATAAGCATGATTTGTGGCATATCGGGGTCAGCATCACAATTTCCACTAAAGTTTGGCTAAAAGTATCATTTTATTTGGATTCCAATACAAAGAACGAAAGAGTTTAGCATGTAGAAAGTGTGTTTGAAAAATTTGCATTTTTAACCATTTTTGAGCGACAGCCGCGCGGCTTAGCAAAAATCGCAAATGTGGGCCAAAAGTTGTCGTCAAGGAAACAACACAACAACACTTTTCCTGCATTTCAACTGCCTCCAAAAGCCCAGCAAAGGCATCAGTAAATGTCTACTTCTCATTCAAACCCTAACCCTAACCCTAGCTCGGGAACTTGTATTACACCAATCAAACACCTTGCCTTCACATCCTGTGTTCAAAAAGTTTCTCAAATGACTCCAAACTCATCAGAAACATTTCATGCCATGCTTTAAAGCACCTTCATTGTATCTGCACTGAATCTGGTTTCAATTCACGCACTTTGTTGTTCTGTCACCTGCTGCTGGAATGTAGCTTGAAATAAGCATGATTTGTGGCATATCGGGGTCAGCATCACAATTCCCACTAAAGTTTGGCTAAAAGTATCATTTTATTTGGATTCCAATACAAAGAACGAAAGAGTTTAGCATGTAGAAAGTGTGTTTGAAAAATTGGCATTTTTAACCATTGTTGAGCGACAGCCGCGCGTCTTAGCAAAAATCGCAAATGTGGGCCAAAAGTTGTCGTCAAGGAAACAACACAACAACACTTTTCGTGCATTTCAACTGCCTCCAAAAGCCCAGCAAAGGCATCAGTAAATGTGTACTTCTCATTCAAACCCTAACCCTAACCCTAGCTCGGGCACTTGTATTACACCAATCGAACACCTTGCCTTCACATCCTGTGTTCAAAAAGTTACCCAAATGACTCCAAACTCATCAGAAACATTTCATGCCATGCTTAAAAGCACCTTCATTGTATCTGCACTGAATCTGGTTTCAATTCCAGCACTTTGTTGTTTGGTCACCAGCTGCTGGAATGCAGCTTGAAATAAGCATGATTTGTGGCATATCGGGGTCAGCATCACAATTTCCACTAAAGTTTGGCTAAAAGTATCATTTTATTTGGATTCCAATACAAAGAACGAAAGAGTTTAGCATGTAGAAAGTGTGTTTGAAAAATTTGCATTTTTAACCATTTTTGAGCGACAGCCGCGCGGCTTAGCAAAAATCGCAAATGTGGGCCAAAAGTTGTCGTCAAGGAAACAACACAACAACACTTTTCCTGCATTTCAACTGCCTCCAAAAGCCCAGCAAAGGCATCAGTAAATGTCTACTTCTCATTCAAACCCTAACCCTAACCCTAGCTCGGGAACTTGTATTACACCAATCGAACACCTTGCCTTCACATCCTGTGTTCAAAAAGTTTCTCAAATGACTCCAAACTCATCAGAAACATTTCATGCCATGCTTTAAAGCACCTTCATTGTATCTGCACTGAATCTGGTTTCAATTCCAGCACTTTTTTGTTTGGTCACCTGCTGCTGGAATGCAGCTTGAAATAAGCATGATTTGTGGCATATCGGGGTCAGCATCACAATTTCCACTAAGGTTTGGCTAATATTATTTTATTTTGATTCCAATACAAAGAACAAAAGAGTTTAGCATGTAGAAAGTGTGTTTGAAAAACTTTGCATTTTTAACCATTTGTGAGCGACAGCCGCGCGGCTTAGCAAAAATCGCAAATGTGGGCCAAAAGTTGTCGTCAAGGAAACAACACAACAACACTTTTCGTGCATTTCAACTGCCTCCAAAAGCCCAGCAAAGGCATCAGTAAATGTCTACTTCTCATTCAAACCCTAACCCTAACCCTAGCTCGGGCACTTGTATTACACCAATCGAACACCTTGCCTTCACATCCTGTGTTCAAAAAGTTACCCAAATGACTCCAAACTCATCAGAAACATTTCATGCCATGCTTAAAAGCACCTTCATTGTATCTGCACTGAATCTGGTTTCAATTCCAGCACTTTGTTGTTTGGTCACCAGCTGCTGGAATGCAGCTTGAAATAAGCATGATTTGTGGCATATCGGGGTCAGCATCACAATTTCCACTAAAGTTTGGCTAAAAGTATCATTTTATTTGGATTTCAATACAAAGAATGAAAGAGTTTAGCATGTAGAAAGTGTGTTTGAAAAACTTTGCATTTTTAAACATTGTTGAGCGACAGCCGCGCGGCTTAGCAAAAATCGCAAATGTGGGCCAAAAGTTGTCGTCAAGGAAACAACACAACAACACTTTTCGTGCATTTCAACTGCCTCCAAAAGCCCAGCAAAGGCATCAGTAA
Source organism: Lepisosteus platostomus (assembly GCF_059453375.1). Taxonomy (NCBI): domain Eukaryota; kingdom Metazoa; phylum Chordata; class Actinopteri; order Semionotiformes; family Lepisosteidae; genus Lepisosteus; species Lepisosteus platostomus. The sequence continues at coordinate 11,732,747 of NC_142614.1, read as the reverse complement.
ATGTCTACTTCTCATTCAAACCCTAACCCTAACCCTAGCTCGGGCACTTGTATTACACCAATCGAACACCTTGCCTTCACATCCTGTGTTCAAAAAGTTACCCAAATGACTCCAAACTCATCAGAAACATTTCATGCCAAGCTTAAAAGCACCTTCATTGTATCTGCACTGAATCTGGTTTCAATTCCAGCACTTTGTTGTTTGTTCACCCGCTGCTGGAATGCAGCGTGAAATAAGCATGATTTGTGGCATATCGGGGTCAGCATCACAATTTCCACTAAAGTTTGGCTAAAAGTATCATTTTATTTGGATTCCAATACAAAGAACGAAAGAGTTTAGCATGTAGAAAGTGTGTTTGAAAAATTTGCATTTTTAACCATTTTTGAGCGACAGCCGCGCGGCTTAGCAAAAATCGCAAATGTGGGCCAAAAGTTGTCGTCAAGGAAACAACACAACAACACTTTTCCTGCATTTCAACTGCCTCCAAAAGCCCAGCAAAGGCATCAGTAAATGTCTACTTCTCATTCAAACCCTAACCCTAACCCTAGCTCGGGAACTTGTATTACACCAATCAAACACCTTGCCTTCACATCCTGTGTTCAAAAAGTTTCTCAAATGACTCCAAACTCATCAGAAACATTTCATGCCATGCTTTAAAGCACCTTCATTGTATCTGAACTGAATCTGGTTTCAATTCACGCACTTTGTTGTTCTGTCACCTGCTGCTGGAATGTAGCTTGAAATAAGCATGATTTGTGGCATATCGGGGTCAGCATCACAATTCCCACTAAAGTTTGGCTAAAAGTATCATTTTATTTGGATTCCAATACAAAGAACGAAAGAGTTTAGCATGTAGAAAGTGTGTTTGAAACATTTGCATTTTTAACCATTGTTGAGCGACAGCCGCGCGTCTTAGCAAAAATCGCAAATGTGGGCCAAAAGTTGTCGTCAAGGAAACAACACAACAACACTTTTCGTGCATTTCAACTGCCTCCAAAAGCCCAGCAAAGGCATCAGTAAATGTCTACTTCTCATTCAAACCCTAACCCTAACCCTAGCTCGGGCACTTGTATTACACCAATCGAACACCTTGCCTTCACATCCTGTGTTCAAAAAGTTACCCAAATGACTCCAAACTCATCAGAAACATTTCATGCCATGCTTAAAAGCACCTTCATTGTATCTGCACTGAATCTGGTTTCAATTCCAGCACTTTGTTGTTTGGTCACCTGCTGCTGGAATGCAGCGTGAAATAAGCATGATTTGTGGCATATCGGGGTCAGCATCACAATTTCCACTAAAGTTTGGCTAAAAGTATCATTTTATTTGGATTCCAATACAAAGAACGAAAGAGTTTAGCATGTAGAAAGTGTGTTTGAAAAATTTGCATTTTTAACCATTTTTGAGCGACAGCCGCGCGGCTTAGCAAAAATCACAAATGTGGGCCAAAAGTTGTCGTCAAGGAAACAACACAACAACACTTTTCCTGCATTTCAACTGCCTCCAAAACCCCAGCAAAGGCATCAGTAAATGTCTACTTCTCATTCAAACCCTAACCCTAACCCTAGCTCGGGAACTTGTATTACACCAATCAAACACCTTGCCTTCACATCCTGTGTTCAAAAAGTTTCTCAAATGACTCCAAACTCATCAGAAACATTTCATGCCATGCTTTAAAGCACCTTCATTGTATCTGCACTGAATCTGGTTTCAATTCACGCACTTTGTTGTTCTGTCACCTGCTGCTGGAATGTAGCTTGAAATAAGCATGATTTGTGGAATATCGGGGTCAGCATCACAATTCCCACTAAAGTTTGGCTAAAAGTATCATTTTATTTGGATTCCAATACAAAGAATGAAAGAGTTTAGCATGTAGAAAGTGTGTTTGAAAAATTGGCATTTTTAACCATTGTTGAGCGACAGCCGCGCGTCTTAGCAAAAATCGCAAATGTGGGCCAAAAGTTGTCGTCAAGGAAACAACACAACAATACTTTTCGTGCATTTCAACTGCCTCCAAAAGCCCAGCAAAGGCATCAGTAAATGTCTACTTCTCATTCAAACCCTAACCCTAACCCTAGCTCGGGCACTTGTATTACACCAATCGAACACCTTGCCTTCACATCCTGTGTTCAAAAAGTTACCCAAATGACTCCAAACTCATCAGAAACATTTCATGCCATGCTTAAAAGCACCTTCATTGTATCTGCACTGAATCTGGTTTCAATTCCAGCACTTTGTTGTTTGGTCACCAGCTGCTGGAATGCAGCTTGAAATAAGCATGATTTGTGGCATATCGGGGTCAGCATCACAATTTCCACTAAAGTTTGGCTAAAAGTATCATTTTATTTGGATTTCAATACAAAGAATGAAAGAGTTTAGCATGTAGAAAGTGTGTTTGAAAAACTTTGCATTTGTAACTATTTTTGAGCGACAGCCGCGCGGCTTAGCAAAAATCGCAAATGTGGGCCAAAAGTTGTCGTCAAGGAAACAACACAACAACACTTTTCGTGCATTTCAACTGCCTCCAAAAGCCCAGCAAAGGCATCAGTAAATGTCTACTTCTCATTCAAACCCTAACCCTAACCCTAGCTCGGGCACTTGTATTACACCAATCGAACACCTTGCCTTCACATCCTGTGTTCAAAAAGTTACCCAAATGACTCCAAACTCATCAGAAACATTTCATGCCATGCTTAAAAGCACCTTCATTGTATCTGCACTGAATCTGGTTTCAATTCCAGCACTTTGTTGTTTGGTCACCAGCTGCTGGAATGCAGCTTGAAATAAGCATGATTTGTGGCATATCGGGGTCAGCATCACAATTTCCACTAAAGTTTGGCTAAAAGTATCATTTTATTTGGATTCCAATACAAAGAACGAAAGAGTTTAGCATGTAGAAAGTGTGTTTGAAAAATTTGCATTTTTAACCATTTTTGAGCGACAGCCGCGCGGCTTAGCAAAAATCGCAAATGTGGGCCAAAAGTTGTCGTCAAGGAAACAACACAACAACACTTTTCCTGCATTTCAACTGCCTCCAAAAGCCCAGCAAAGGCATCAGTAAATGTCTACTTCTCATTCAAACCCTAACCCTAACCCTAGCTCGGGAACTTGTATTACACCAATCGAACACCTTGCCTTCACATCCTGTGTTCAAAAAGTTTCTCAAATGACTCCAAACTCATCAGAAACATTTCATGCCATGCTTTAAAGCACCTTCATTGTATCTGCACTGAATCTGGTTTCAATTCCAGCACTTTTTTGTTTGGTCACCTGCTGCTGGAATGCAGCTTGAAATAAGCATGATTTGTGGCATATCGGGGTCAGCATCACAATTTCCACTAAGGTTTGGCTAATATTATTTTATTTTGATTCCAATACAAAGAACAAAAGAGTTTAGCATGTAGAAAGTGTGTTTGAAAAACTTTGCATTTTTAACCATTTGTGAGCGACAGCCGCGCGGCTTAGCAAAAATCGCAAATGTGGGCCAAAAGTTGTCGTCAAGGAAACAACACAACAACACTTTTAGTGCATTTCAACTGCCTCCAAAAGCCCAGCAAAGGCATCAGTAAATGTCTACTTCTCATTCAAACCCTAACCCTAACCCTAGCTCGGGCACTTGTATTACACCAATCGAACACCTTGCCTTCACATCCTGTGTTCAAAAAGTTACCCAAATGACTCCAAACTCATCAGAAACATTTCATGCCATGCTTAAAAGCACCTTCATTGTATCTGCACTGAATCTGGTTTCAATTCCAGCACTTTGTTGTTTGGTCACCAGCTGCTGGAATGCAGCTTGAAATAAGCATGATTTGTGGCATATCGGGGTCAGCATCACAATTTCCACTAAAGTTTGGCTAAAAGTATCATTTTATTTGGATTCCAATACAAAGAACGAAAGAGTTTAGCATGTAGAAAGTGTGTTTGAAAAATTTGCATTTTTAACCATTTTTGAGCGACAGCCGCGCGGCTTAGCAAAAATCGCAAATGTGGGCCAAAAGTTGTCGTCAAGGAAACAACACAACAACACTTTTCCTGCATTTCAACTGCCTCCAAAAGCCCAGCAAAGGCATCAGTAAATGTCTACTTCTCATTCAAACCCTAACCCTAACCCTAGCTCGGGAACTTGTATTACACCAATCAAACACCGTGCCTTCACATCCTGTGTTCAAAAAGTTTCTCAAATGACTCCAAACTCATCAGAAACATTTCATGCCATGCTTTAAAGCACCTTCATTGTATCTGCACTGAATCTGGTTTCAATTCACGCACTTTGTTGTTCTGTCACCTGCTGCTGGAATGTAGCTTGAAATAAGCATGATTTGTGGCATATCGGGGTCAGCATCACAATTCCCACTAAAGTTTGGCTAAAAGTATCATTTTATTTGGATTCCAATACAAAGAATGAAAGAGTTTAGCATGTAGAAAGTGTGTTTGAAAAATTGGCATTTTTAACCATTGTTGAGCGACAGCCGCGCGTCTTAGCAAAAATCGCAAATGTGGGCCAAAAGTTGTCGTCAAGGAAACAACACAACAACACTTTTAGTGCATTTCAACTGCCTCCAAAAGCCCAGCAAAGGCATCAGTAAATGTCTACTTCTCATTCAAACCCTAACCCTAACCCTAGCTCGGGCACTTGTATTACACCAATCGAACACCTTGCCTTCACATCCTGTGTTCAAAAAGTTACCCAAATGACTCCAAACTCATCAGAAACATTTCATGCCATGCTTAAAAGCACCTTCATTGTATCTGCACTGAATCTGGTTTCAATTCCAGCACTTTGTTGTTTGGTCACCAGCTGCTGGAATGCAGCTTGAAATAAGCATGAATTGTGGCATATCGGGGTCAGCATCACAATTTCCACTAAAGTTTGGCTAAAAGTATCATTTTATTTGGATTCCAATACAAAGAACGAAAGAGTTTAGCATGTAGAAAGTGTGTTTGAAAAATTTGCATTTTTAACCATTTTTGAGCGACAGCCGCGCGGCTTAGCAAAAATCGCAAATGTGGGCCAAAAGTTGTCGTCAAGGAAACAACACAACAACACTTTTCCTGCATTTCAACTGCCTCCAAAAGCCCAGCAACGGCATCAGTAAATGTCTACTTCTCATTCAAACCCTAACCCTAACCCTAGCTCGGGAACTTGTATTACACCAATCAAACACCTTGCCTTCACATCCTGTGTTCAAAAAGTTTCTCAAATGACTCCAAACTCATCAGAAACATTTCATGCCATGCTTTAAAGCACCTTCATTGTATCTGCACTGAATCTGGTTTCAATTCCAGCACTTTTTTGTTTGGTCACCTGCTGCTGGAATGCAGCTTGAAATAAGCATGATTTGTGGCATATCGGGGTCAGCATCACAATTCCCACTAAAGTTTGGCTAAAAGTATCATTTTATTTGGATTCCAATACAAAGAATGAAAGAGTTTAGCATGTAGAAAGTGTGTTTGAAAAATTGGCATTTTTAACCATTGTTGAGCGACAGCCGCGCGTCTTAGCAAAAATCGCAAATGTGGGCCAAAAGTTGTCGTCAAGGAAACAACACAACAACACTTTTCGTGCATTTCAACTGCCTCCAAAAGCCCAGCAAAGGCATCAGTAAATGTCTACTTCTCATTCAAACCCTAACCCTAACCCTAGCTCGGGCACTTGTATTACACCAATCGAACACCTTGCCTTCACATCCTGTGTTCAAAAAGTTACCCAAATGACTCCAAACTCATCAGAAACATTTCATGCCATGCTTAAAAGCACCTTCATTGTATCTGCACTGAATCTGGTTTCAATTCCAGCACTTTGTTGTTTGGTCACCAGCTGCTGGAATGCAGCGTGAAATAAGCATGATTTGTGGCATATCGGGGTCAGCATCACAATTTCCACTAAAGTTTGGCTAAAAGTATCATTTTATTTGGATTCCAATACAAAGAACGAAAGAGTTTAGCATGTAGAAAGTGTGTTTGAAAAATTTGCATTTTTAACCATTTTTGAGCGACAGCCGCGCGGCTTAGCAAAAATCGCAAATGTGGGCCAAAAGTTGTCGTCAAGGAAACAACACAACAACACTTTTCCTGCATTTCAACAGCCTACAAAAGCCCAGCAAAGGCATCAGTAAATGTCTACTTCTCATTCAAACCCTAACCCTAACCCTAGCTCGGGAACTTGTATTACACCAATCAAACACCTTGCCTTCACATCCTGTGTTCAAAAAGTTTCTCAAATGACTCCAAACTCATCAGAAACATTTCATGCCATGCTTTAAAGCACCTTCATTGTATCTGCACTGAATCTGGTTTCAATTCCAGCACTTTTTTGTTTGGTCACCTGCTGCTGGAATGCAGCTTGAAATAAGCATGATTTGTGGCATATCGGGGTCAGCATCACAATTCCCACTAAAGTTTGGCTAAAAGTATCATTTTATTTGGATTCCAATACAAAGAATGAAAGAGTTTAGCATGTAGAAAGTGTGTTTGAAAAATTGGCATTTTTAACCATTGTTGAGCGACAGCCGCGCGTCTTAGCAAAAATCGCAAATGTGGGCCAAAAGTTGTCGTCAAGGAAACAACACAACAACACTTTTCGTGCATTTCAACTGCCTCCAAAAGCCCAGCAAAGGCATCAGTAAATGTCTACTTCTCATTCAAACCCTAACCCTAACCCTAGCTCGGGCACTTGTATTACACCAATCGAACACCTTGCCTTCACATCCTGTGTTCAAAAAGTTACCCAAATGACTCCAAACTCATCAGAAACATTTCATGCCATGCTTAAAAGCACCTTCATTGTATCTGCACTGAATCTGGTTTCAATTCCAGCACTTTGTTGTTTGGTCACCAGCTGCTGGAATGCAGCTTGAAATAAGCATGATTTGTGGCATATCGGGGTCAGCATCACAATTTCCACTAAAGTTTGGCTAAAAGTATCATTTTATTTGGATTTCAATACAAAGAATGAAAGAGTTTAGCATGTAGAAAGTGTGTTTGAAAAACTTTGCATTTGTAACTATTTTTGAGCGACAGCCGCGCGGCTTAGCAAAAATCGCAAATGTGGGCCAAAAGTTGTCGTCAAGGAAACAACACAACAACACTTTTCGTGCATTTCAACTGCCTCCAAGAGCCCAGCAAAGGCATCAGTAAATGTCTACTTCTCATTCAAACCCTAACCCTAACCCTAGCTCGGGCACTTGTATTACACCAATCGAACACCTTGCCTTCACATCCTGTGTTCCAAAAGTTACCCAAATGACTCCAAACTCATCAGAAACATTTCATGCCATGCTTAAAAGCACCTTCATTGTATCTGCACTGAATCTGGTTTCAATTCCAGCACTTTGTTGTTTGGTCACCAGCTGCTGGAATGCAGCTTGAAATAAGCATGATTTGTGGCATATCGGGGTCAGCATCACAATTCCCACTAAAGTTTGGCTAAAAGTATCATTTTATTTGGATTCCAATACAAAGAACGAAAGAGTTTAGCATGTAGAAAGTGTGTTTGAAAAATTTGCATTTTTAACCATTGTTGAGCGACAGCCGCGTCTTAGCAAAAATCGCAAATGTGGGCCAAAAGTTGTCGTCAAGGAAACAACACAACAACACTTTTCGTGCATTTCAACTGCCTCCAAAAGCCCAGCAAAGGCATCAGTAAATGTCTACTTCTCATTCAAACCCTAACCCTAACCCTAGCTCGGGCACTTGTATTACACCAATCGAACACCTTGCCTTCACATCCTGTGTTCAAAAAGTTACCCAAATGACTCCAAACTCATCAGAAACATTTCATGCCATGCTTAAAAGCACCTTCATTGTATCTGCACTGAATCTGGTTTCAATTCCAGCACTTTGTTGTTTGGTCACCTGCTGCTGGAATGCAGCGTGAAATAAGCATGATTTGTGGCATATCGGGGTCAGCATCACAATTTCCACTAAAGTTTGGCTAAAAGTATCATTTTATTTGGATTCCAATACAAAGAACGAAAGAGTTTAGCATGTAGAAAGTGTGTTTGAAAAATTTGCATTTTTAACCATTTTTGAGCGACAGCCGCGCGGCTTAGCAAAAATCGCAAATGTGGGCCAAAAGTTGTCGTCAAGGAAACAACACAACAACACTTTTCCTGCATTTCAACTGCCTCCAAAAGCCCAGCAAAGGCATCAGTAAATGTCTACTTCTCATTCAAACCCTAACCCTAACCCTAGCTCGGGAACTTGTATTACACCAATCAAACACCTTGCCTTCACATCCTGTGTTCAAAAAGTTTCTCAAATGACTCCAAACTCATCAGAAACATTTCATGCCATGCTTTAAAGCACCTTCATTGTATCTGCACTGAATCTGGTTTCAATTCACGCACTTTGTTGTTCTGTCACCTGCTGCTGGAATGTAGCTTGAAATAAGCATGATTTGTGGCATATCGGGGTCAGCATCACAATTCCCACTAAAGTTTGGCTAAAAGTATCATTTTATTTGGATTCCAATACAAAGAATGAAAGAGTTTAGCATGTAGAAAGTGTGTTTGAAAAATTGGCATTTTTAACCATTGTTGAGCGACAGCCGCGCGTCTTAGCAAAAATCGCAAATGTGGGCCAAAAGTTGTCGTCAAGGAAACAACACAACAACACTTTTCGTGCATTTCAACTGCCTCCAAAAGCCCAGCAAAGGCATCAGTAAATGTCTACTTCTCATTCAAACCCTAACCCTAACCCTAGCTCGGGCACTTGTATTACACCAATCGAACACCTTGCCTTCACATCCTGTGTTCAAAAAGTTACCCAAATGACTCCAAACTCATCAGAAACATTTCATGCCATGCTTAAAAGCACCTTCATTGTATCTGCACTGAATCTGGTTTCAATTCCAGCACTTTGTTGTTTGGTCACCAGCTGCTGGAATGCAGCTTGAAATAAGCATGATTTGTGGCATATCGGGGTCAGCATCACAATTTCCACTAAAGTTTGGCTAAAAGTATCATTTTATTTGGATTTCAATACAAAGAATGAAAGAGTTTAGCATGTAGAAAGTGTGTTTGAAAAACTTTGCATTTGTAACTATTTTTGAGCGACAGCCGCGCGGCTTAGCAAAAATCGCAAATGTGGGCCAAAAGTTGTCGTCAAGGAAACAACACAACAACACTTTTCGTGCATTTCAACTGCCTCCAAAAGCCCAGCAAAGGCATCAGTAAATGTCTACTTCTCATTCAAACCCTAACCCTAACCCTAGCTCGGGCACTTGTATTACACCAATCGAACACCTTGCCTTCACATCCTGTGTTCAAAAAGTTACCCAAATGACTCCAAACTCATCAGAAACATTTCATGCCATGCTTAAAAGCACCTTCATTGTATCTGCACTGAATCTGGTTTCAATTCCAGCACTTTGTTGTTTGTTCACCTGCTTCTGGAATGCAGCTTGAAATAAGCATGATTTGTGGCATATCGGGGTCAGCATCACAATTCCCACTAAAGTTTGGCTAAAAGTATCATTTTATTTGGATTCCAATACAAAGAATGAAAGAGTTTAGCATGTAGAAAGTGTGTTTTAAAAACTTTGCATTTTTAAACATTGTTGAGCGACAGCCGCGCGGCTTAGCAAAAATCGCAAATGTGGGCCAAAAGTTGTCGTCAAGGAAACAACACAACAACACTTTTCCTGCATTTCAACTGCCTCCAAAAGCCCAGCAAAGGCATCAGTAAATATCTACTTCTCACTCAAACCCTAACCCATACCCTAGCTCGGGCACTTGTATTACACCAATCGAACACCTTGCCTTCACATCCTGTGTTCAAAAAGTTTCCCAAATGACTCCCAATTCATCAGAAACATTTCATGCCATGCTTAAAAGCACCTTCATTGTATCTGCACTGAATCTGGTTTCAATTCCAGAACTTTTTTGTTTGGTCACCTGCTGCTGGAATGCAGCTTGAAATAAGCATGATTTGTGGCATATCGGGGTCAGCATCACAATTCCCACTAAAGTTTGGCTAAAAGTATCATTTTATTTGGATTCCAATACAAAGAATGAAAGAGTTTAGCATGTAGAAAGTGTGTTTTAAAAACTTTGCATTTTTAAACATTGTTGAGCGACAGCCGCGCGGCTTAGCAAAAATCGCAAATGTGGGCCAAAAGTTGTCGTCAAGGAAACAACACAACAACACTTTTCCTGCATTTCAACTGCCTCCAAAAGCCCAGCAAAGGCATCAGTAAATATCTACTTCTCACTCAAACCCTAACCCATACCCTAGCTCGGGCACTTGTATTACACCAATCGAACACCTTGCCTTCACATCCTGTGTTCAAAAAGTTTCCCAAATGACTCCCAATTCATCAGAAACATTTCATGCCATGCTTAAAAGCACCTTCATTGTATCTGCACTGAATCTGGTTTCAATTCCAGAACTTTTTTGTTTGGTCACCTGCTGCTGGAATGCAGCTTGAAATAAGCATGATTTGTGGCATATCGGGGTCAGCATCACAATTCCCACTAAAGTTTGGCTAAAAGTATCATTTTATTTGGATTCCAATACAAGGAACGAAAGAGTTTAGCATGTAGAAAGTGTGTTTGAAAAACTTTGCATTTGTAACCATTTTTGAGCGACAGCCGCGCGGCTTAGCAAAAATTGCAAATGTGGGCCAAAAGTTGTCGTCAAGGAAACAACACAACACCACTTTTCCTGCATTTCAACTGCCTCCAAAAGCCCAGCAAAGGCATCAGTAAATGTCTACTTCTCATTCAAACCCTAACCCTAACCCTAGCTCGGGCACTTGTATTAAACCAATCGAACACCTTGCCTTCACATCCTGTGTTCAAAAAGTTACCCAAATGACTCCAAACTCATCAGAAACATTTCATGCCATGCTTAAAAGCACCTTCATTGTATCTGCACTGAATCTGGTTTCAATTTCAGCACTTTTTTGTTTGGTCACCTGCTGCAGGAATGCAGCTTGAAATAAGCATGATTTGTGGCATATCGGGGTCAGCATCACAATTCCCACTAAAGTTTGCCTAAAAGTATCATTTTATTTGGATTCCAATACAAAGAACGAAAGAGTTTAGCATTTAGAAAGTGTGTTTGAAAAACTTTGCATTTTTAACCATTTTTGAGCGACAGCCGCGCGGCTTAGCAAAAATCGCAAATATGGCCCAAAAGTTGTCGTCAAGGAAACAACACAACAACACTTTTCCTGCATTTCAACTGCCTCCAAAAGCCCAGCAAAGCCATCAGTAAATGTCTACTTCTCATTCAAACCCTAACCCTAACCCTAGCTCTGGCACTTGTATTACACCAATCGAACACCTTGCCTTCACATCCTGTGTTCAAAAAGTTACCCAAATGACTCCAAACTCATCAGAAACATTTCATGCCATGCTTAAAAGCACCTTCATTGTATCTGCACTGAATCTGGTTTCAATTCCAGCACTTTGTTGTTTGTTCACCTGCTTCTGGAATGCAGCTTGAAATAAGCATGATTTGTGGCATATCGGGGTCAGCATCACAATTCCCACTAAAGTTTGGCTAAAAGTATCATTTTATTTGGATTCCAATACAAAGAATGAAAGAGTTTAGCATGTAGAAAGTGTGTTTTAAAAACTTTGCATTTTTAAACATTTTTGAGCGCCAGCCGCGCGGCTTAGCAAAAATCGCAAATGTGGGCCAAAAGTTGTCGTCAAGGAAACAACACAACAACACTTTTCCTGCATTTCAACTGCCTCCAAAAGCCCAGCAAAGGCATCAGTAAATATCTACTTCTCACTCAAACCCTAACCCATACCCTAGCTCGGGCACTTGTATTACACCAATCGAACACCTTGCCTTCACATCCTGTGTTCAAAAAGTTTCCCAAATGACTCCCAATTCATCAGAAACATTTCATGCCATGCTTAAAAGCACCTTCATTGTATCTGCACTGAATCTGGTTTCAATTCCAGAACTTTTTTGTTTGGTCACCTGCTGCTGGAATGCAGCTTGAAATAAGCATGATTTGTGGCATATCGGGGTCAGCATCACAATTCCCACTAAAGTTTGGCTAAAAGTATCATTTTATTTGGATTCCAATACAAAGAATGAAAGAGTTTAGCATGTAGAAAGTGTGTTTTAAAAACTTTGCATTTTTAAACATTGTTGAGCGACAGCCGCGCGGCTTAGCAAAAATCGCAAATGTGGGCCAAAAGTTGTCGTCAAGGAAACAACACAACAACACTTTTCCTGCATTTCAACTGCCTCCAAAAGCCCAGCAAAGGCATCAGTAAATATCTACTTCTCACTCAAACCCTAACCCATACCCTAGCTCGGGCACTTGTATTACACCAATCGAACACCTTGCCTTCACATCCTGTGTTCAAAAAGTTTCCCAAATGACTCCCAATTCATCAGAAACATTTCATGCCATGCTTAAAAGCACCTTCATTGTATCTGCACTGAATCTGGTTTCAATTCCAGAACTTTTTTGTTTGGTCACCTGCTGCTGGAATGCAGCTTGAAATAAGCATGATTTGTGGCATATCGGGGTCAGCATCACAATTCCCACTAAAGTTTGGCTAAAAGTATCATTTTATTTGGATTCCAATACAAGGAACGAAAGAGTTTAGCATGTAGAAAGTGTGTTTGAAAAACTTTGCATTTGTAACCATTTTTGAGCGACAGCCGCGCGGCTTAGCAAAAATTGCAAATGTGGGCCAAAAGTTGTCGTCAAGGAAACAACACAACACCACTTTTCCTGCATTTCAACTGCCTCCAAAAGCCCAGCAAAGGCATCAGTAAATGTCTACTTCTCATTCAAACCCTAACCCTAACCCTAGCTCGGGCACTTGTATTAAACCAATCGAACACCTTGCCTTCACATCCTGTGTTCAAAAAGTTACCCAAATGACTCCAAACTCATCAGAAACATTTCATGCCATGCTTAAAAGCACCTTCATTGTATCTGCACTGAATCTGGTTTCAATTTCAGCACTTTTTTGTTTGGTCACCTGCTGCAGGAATGCAGCTTGAAATAAGCATGATTTGTGGCATATCGGGGTCAGCATCACAATTCCCACTAAAGTTTGCCTAAAAGTATCATTTTATTTGGATTCCAATACAAAGAACGAAAGAGTTTAGCATTTAGAAAGTGTGTTTGAAAAACTTTGCATTTTTAACCATTTGTGAGCGACAGCCGCGCGGCTTAGCAAAAATCGCAAATATGGCCCAAAAGTTGTCGTCAAGGAAACAACACAACAACACTTTTCCTGCATTTCAACTGCCTCCAAAAGCCCAGCAAAGCCATCAGTAAATGTCTACTTCTCATTCAAACCCTAACCCTAACCCTAGCTCTGGCACTTGTATTACACCAATCGAACACCTTGCCTTCACATCCTGTGTTCAAAACGTTACCCAAATGTCTCCAAACTCATCAGAAACATTTCATGCCATGCTTAGAAGCACCTTCATTGTATCTGCAATCTGGTTTCAATTCCAGCATTGTTTTGTTTGGTCACCTGCTGCTGGAATGCAGCGTGAAATAAGCATTATTTGTGGCATATCGGGGTCAGCATCACAATTTCCACTAAAGTTTGGCTAAAAGTATCATTTTATTTGGATTCCAATACAAAGAACGAAAGAGTTTAGCATGTAGAAAGTGTGTTTGAAAAACTTTGCATTTGTAACCATTTTTGAGCGACAGCCGCGCGGCTTAGCAAAAATCGCAAATGTGGGCAAAAAGTTGTCGTCAAGGAAACAACACAACAACACTTTTCCTGCATTTCAACTGCCTCCAAAAGCCCAGCAAAGGCATCAGTAAATGTCTACTTCTCACTCAAACCCTAACCCTAACCCTAACTCGGGCACATGTATTACACCAATCGAACACCTTGCCTTCACATCCTGTGTTCAAAAAGTTACCCAAATGACTCCAAACTCATCAGAAACATTTCATGCATTGCTTAAAGCACTTTCATTGTATCTGCACTGAATCTGGTTTCAATTCCAGCACTTTTTTGTTTTGTCACCTGCTGCTGGAATGCTGCTTGAAATAAGCATGATTTGTGGCATATCGGGGTCAGCATCACAATTCCCACTAAAGTTTGGCTAAAAGTATCATTTTATTTGGATTCCAATACAAAGGACGAAAGAGTTTAGCATGTAGAAAGTGTGTTTAAAAAACTTTGCATTTGTAACCATTTTTGAGCGACAGCCGCACGGCTTAGCAAAAATCGCAAATGTGGGCCAAAAGTTGTCGTCAAGGAAACAACACAACAACACTTTTCCTGCATTTCAACTGCCTCCAAAAGCCCAGCAAAGGCATCAGTAAATGTCTACTTCTCACTCAAACCCTAACCCTAACCCTAGCTCGGGCACTTGTATTACACCAATCGAACACCTTGCCTTCACATCCTGTGTTCAAAAAGTTACCCAAATGACTCCAAACTCATCAGAAACATTTCATGCCATGCTTAAAAGCACCTTCATTGTATCTGCACTGAATCTGGTTTCAATTCCAGCACTTTGTTGTTTGGTCACCAGCTGCTGGAATGCAGCTTGAAATAAGCATGATTTGTGGCATATCGGGGTCAGCATCACAATTCCCACTAAAGTTTGGCTAAAAGTATCATTTTATTTGGATTCCAATACAAAGAACGAAAGAGTTTAGCATGTAGAAAGTGTGTTTGAAAAACTTTGCATTTTTAACCATTTTTGAGCGACAGCCGCGCGGCTTAGCAAAAAAATGCAAATGTGGGCCAAAAGTTGTCGTCAAGGAAACAACACAACAACACTTTTCCTGCATTTCAACTGCCTCCAAAAGCCCAGCAAAGGCATCAGTAAATGTCTACTTCTCTCTCAATCCCTAACCGTAACCCTAGCTCGGGCACTTGTATTACACCAATACGAACACCTTGCCTTCACATCCTGTGTTCAAAAAGTTTCTCAAATGACTCCAAACTCATCAGAAACATTTCATGCAATGCTTAAAAGCACCTTCATTAGTCCAGCCTCCCCTGATGCTGCCAAGAAAGGCAATCATGACCATGTGGGTGGGTGACAAGCCTCCCTCTCTAGATCTCTGGGAATTACTAATAAGAGACTTGATCTCTTTTGGAATAGTTAAGATTCATCCTAAAAGGTGAGCTTGACCGTTTTAAAATTCTGTGGGATAAGCCTTTGAGAGCATTAGGTTTAAAAGAGGAGCTCAATATATATTCCTAAGCCGTTATATATAACGTTGCTATGACCTTTATGGTTTTAAATGGTAAACTCTGATATAGCTGCAACTGTACCTGTTTTTGTTTTTATTTTGTTTTTTTTCTGTCTTTTTTTCTTCTTTCACTTTCACTTTTATTTGTTTTCCTTAACTTCATACCTTATTTCTTTTTCTTACATTCATTGTTATTCTCTTAAAAAAAATGTAAAAGTTTAAATATTGATGTCTCTGCCGTGATATTTAATAAACAGAATTGGAAAAAAAATGCACCTTCATTGTATCTGCACTGAATTCTGAGTTCTTTAGGAGGTCCCACATGCTGTATCTCTATGCAGAGTTTGTACGCCAAACCCCAAAATGTAACAAAATGTAACATGAACCCCAAGCCCTGTTTCTTACTCACACGTCTCAGGCCCTTATCCTACTTCACAAACTGAAATGGTATAGGTATAGATGAGTATAACCTATACAGGTTGCGCATTCAAATGAGCCCTGCAGTGTTTAAGAGTGGAAAGACAGAGCACACGCCGCAGGGATATCACAGAACACTGAAAGGATGCAGTGGAGATTGTCCAGGTTCTCTTTGAACATTTGTGGGACCTCAACTGTATTGTCTGGGATCTGGCAGCAATGTGACCTGCCGCGATTAACTTTCCTGTAACCCTAGAACATCTTTTTTGTGGAAACTTGTTAAAACAAAAATAGATTTGTTGTTTGCTTCACCTGGAGACGATTCTGTGTTATTTCTTGGTCAGACGCCTATTGGTAGTTTGCAAGTTCAATTTTGTTTCATGGCTAGATGTCATTCTACTTCTTTAAAACACCAGGGCACCATTTTGTTGCATCATCTCTTTTTCACTTCTAGGTACTGTGATTTCCTTCTGTGCTGTTTGGTTCTACATGGCTCTGTTTTTTAAGCCATGTGGTCGCTTATATTGCTGCCATAAACGTGTTTGTGTTGAGACCAAGAAGTCTGGCTAAAGCAGAATTTTAATCGAGTGGCTGAGCAGTAAATGCCAGTTTGGTCAAAGAATGGGTAAAAAAAAGCAGTTAACAGGTAACTATCCTTCTTACCTTCCCCTTTTTACCCTTTCTACAAATTTTCAGAAGGGATGTTTTACACAGGTGCCACAGTGGTTAGCATTGCTATCTTAAAGCCCTGGGATCCTGAGTTCAAATCCTGGAGTGTTGTTTGTGTGGAGTTTGTATGTTCTCCCAATGTTCATGTGGATTTCCTCCATGTGCTCCAGATTCCTTGCATAGTCCTAACATGTACTAACAGGACAATGGGGTTGTGGGAAAATTGGCCCTTGTGTGAGTGTGTGTGTCTGTGTATGCCCTGCTATGGACTGGCATGGACAGTATGCCTCCATTATCCTGTCAAGATCAATATGGTTAGAAAATGGATGGATGTTTTACATATAGTGTAAGTTTTAATAGGCTTATTCAGATTCTCCTTCAGGCCCACAAGCCTTCTTGGTTTTCGTTCCAGTTGAGCTGGAACATAAAATAATCGAAGCCTTAACAATTCTTAATAATCTGGCTCCATCATACATGTCTGAACTTCTTTACGTTTACACTCCCTTCTGTAGACTCTGTTCTGTTGCTCTCTGTACCCAGGACTAAACCTCTGACTTTTGGGGATCAATCTTTTTCTGTCACTGCTACTTTGTTATTGGATGCCCTTCCTCCAGCTTTCTGAAAGGCAGATTCTTAGTGTGTTATTGTTACACACAAGTGTCCTAGGCTTTGGAAAAGAGCTTTATAAAGTATTTTTATTATTATTATCCTATCCTGTAATAGAACATAAAGAACTTTTTTACATCCAATAACAGAACATGTGGATTCATACTTGCACAAACTAAATCTTCAGTAATCTTACTACAAGCACAATAGTCATGCAAAAGACATTAATTTATAAAGTTAAACATAGTGTATTCTTCAAAGGAACAAGAAAAGGTTTATTCCATGCTGAAAAGAGAAGAAATGAAACACAACGTTTCAGCTGTGGAGCCTTCTTCAGGTGTATAGTGAATTCTTTATTTGTTTTTTGAGCATGAATACAACATTGTTTTAGACTTTCCATTTTCATTGCACATTCTACATTACATAGAGTAATATTTTATTGTCTCATAATATCACAACTTGTCAACACATAACCTGTGTATTATACAGAAAATACAATATTACAGTATCTGTGGTGGCTTCGTGAGGCTGAGGGTTACTCTCTCCTGATTATTCTAGTGAAACTCTGTAGGAATTAGACAAATGTACACACCCAAGCAAGCTAACTTCAACCTGAGGAGGACGTGAGGGTTTGTTCACTTTAGTCTGGCTCTACAATAGGGAAATATGAAATTGCACATCGATTTTCACATTAAAACCAGAAACCACATAAAAAAGAAATGAAATGTAACATAAAGACCAATAATGTGTCTAACTCAACATTGGATTTATATACTAATATACAACTGTATGTGCTCCCTCAAGAACCTAATAGTGATCAATGTTTGAGTAAGTAGTTTCTTCCCTTTGTATTAACTCTACAGTATGTAGTTGCATGGTTTAACGAGTTATTCATTATAAAAGATATATTGCTTTTCCACTGGTAATTACAGAAGGCCCAGTCAACACCAAAGTCATTTAGCAATTACAAACAAATTGTAAAGCAAAGCAGAGGAAAAATTTATGTTTTGTGCTCTTGAATAATAATCTCAATGTAAACTATCCTCAACTACAGCATTTGGTTTGAATTATGCACAAGATTAAATGTTGCACTAGTACAAAAATGTCATTTTTCAACTCTAATGGACTGCAGATTGTATGTGAAGCTGTTTCCCATCGCAGTGCCCAAAGTGTAATAATCTCGAGGAGCAGCCCTTTATAGTGCATTAGCTGGTGTTGTATTTCTACTGTAAATGCCGTCCAGGGGGGAATCTTCTCAGGACAGGGGTAGGGGGAGAAGTGAGTTGAAGAAATTATCTTGCAGTTTCTTGCATGCATTTTGAAAGTCAGTGCTCAGCTTCTTGTTGAGGACTGTGCAACGAGAGAGTCAGAGGACAAAACATGAGATTTCATTCTGTAAAGGCCAATCTCACATATTCAGGACAAAACATAACCTGTTCAGTCCACATATCACATCATCCATCCATTCGTTTTCTAACCACTTTATCCAGTTCGGAGTCACGGGGGAGCCAGAGCCTATCCCAGCAAGCAACAGGCGCAGGGCAGGATACATCGTGGACAGGACACCAGTCCATTGCAGGGCAGACACACAGACACACACTCACAGCAGAGCCAATTAACCTACTAGAATGTTCTCCTTCATATTGGCGTGGGCTTCATCCCACAGTCCAACATGCTTGTACTGAAGGTTAATTTGTTTTGGGGAAAATAGGCTCTGTTATGAGTGTGTGAGCGTCTTTGTGTGTGCCCCCCAATGGACTGGTGTCCCATTTAGGGTCTATCCTACCTTGTGCCCATTGCTTGCTGGGACGGGCTCCAGCACCCATCGGGATCCTGAATTAGAATAAGCAGTTAAAAAATGAATGCATGGATAACAAGGGTTATCATTTTTTAGTGGTAGAGTAAGAGCATTCTCCAGGGCTTTATAATCATATTCTAAGATATTAAATGCAAAGAATGGAACATTATCAAAATCCAGACAATGTAGTTTTTTTTTAAACCATGCATTTTGTTACCTCTCACACTGAACTTAAAGTAATTTTGTGGCAGCCCTCTCACTGTTTTACATCGGTGCAGTACCAACTCCTGTCCTACTGCTGTCTTTTCCACTCACCTGGATGATGCTTTTTGCAGAGGCACTTGATCATTTGAAGCTTCTCCTCGTTTGATTTTGGAATTCTTTGACAGCTCACCTTCTTATTCTTCATCACTATGGGAAAAGACCAACCAAAGTGTATCAGAACAAAGTTTATATAAAGATATAAATAACTTTAAGGAAAACAAAAAAAATAGTAAATAAAATGTTAAGACCTAAGCAGGAAGGTATATTTTAAGAGTAAATATCCTTTGTTCTTGATCTATTGATTCTAAATTCCATTTGGCAAGTAAAATAAAGACTCACCTTTGCAACCGCAGACATTTTTTAACAGATATGGTCGTCTCTGAGAGTCAACTGACATGGAGAAAAGAAAGACATAAATTGGTATTTTAATTCTACACCAAATCCTTCAGAACTCTTCCAGGAAACCAATGGGAAGAGTCTGTGAAAGGTCAGCTGAGTAAATCTGACCTTTCCCAGAGTTCATTTTTGGTCAATGACAAAAACAGGTCAACAAAACCTATGGCATGATTATATACTCTAGTCATGTAATTACTCCAGAATATATAAACATAACGAATACATAAACAGTACATGCCATGACATGCATTACATCAACAAAAGATATTTTATTTCATCAATTAATTGTCCCAAGTATTTCTAAATTTACTGGGTTTGTTATCATTACCTGTGTTAGTAAGTAACCAGTTCTGTATCTTCTTACTGTCTTTCATAAATGGAAATCATTGCTTGAGTCAATTGTACACTGCCAGAGTGCAAGAGGAGGAATGTTTCTATTTATCCAATTGACCTTGTGCTACTCCATAGATGACTACAAATAAATTAACTTTGGAGTTGGAATGGATTTGACTAATTCTGGTCTGTTTGAGATCTAGGCTCATCACTGGCCCTGAAGCCATTTTGAAACCAATAACAAGGGAATATAGCTCTGTACAGGGAAACAGAACTGGGTACTGAACTTCTCACAATCCAGAGTCTGCAGTTTGAAAACATAATGTAACCATTACATTACTTTATTAGTCATTTGTAAATGATTAATTATCAAAGAGGGATTGTCCATGTCATTTCTTTTTCTTTTTGGTTTTAGTGCCTTGAAATATTTGGTTATGAAAGACACTGGGTAGCAATAAAGGTGCTGCTGTAGGTTTTTGTGAGTAATGCTGCGCTTGGTTGTTTTTGCAAAATATAAACTGGCTCACAATAACTAAGTAGTGATTCTCAAAATGCAGTTCTTGGGGGGGAAGGATTATGTTTTAACATGTGGCATACACTGTGGTTTCACTTGACAAAATATATTAATTGAGTGATTTAGTATCTTCTATTATGATAAACCAGTAAACTATAGAAGTTCCAACGCACCAGCACTTAACTGTTTCCACAAACTACCTTGAATCTAGAATTTCCTTAATTCTAGGATGATACAGTTTTAATCATTATTCTGCAGAACATGCATACATATTGTCAACCACAAAATTGCATTTAGGTGAAACACAATAAAGCCTTAACAAAATGTTATTGTAAAGTTCAGAATTCATATGAACAACAATTTTGAATAATTTGGCTGGTTATATAGAGATATTTATAAAGATTTTACAGATATACTTAAAGCATGAAACATGCCATTAATCAAACATTGTCTGACTCTTCACTCTTAGATGTTACAGAAATGAGGCAACAAAACCTTTTACATCTGAAATCTGACCAGACCAGAATTACGTTAATTGATTAAACTCCGTAAATGCGTTAAAGCCTCCGTTTTCTTTATTCCGAGCTCATTCCTGTTACACGGTGCTGGCTGGTTCATCCAAACGTGTTCTTCACTAGTTGCAGCAGGTTAAAAGCTCTGCTACTCAGATTTTAAACAAAACTAAAATGCAAGAGCATATACTATATCACTTATCATAGCTTACTGGCACGCAATCCCTGTGGGTTTCAGAATAAGGTTGAAAGAACTGCTGCTACGCTTGTTGAACTTAGTTGTCATCAATTAGTCATTTTTCCTTTTCTATCAGTTAAGGATTTTAACACAGCGTGGAGCAACAAATGAGCACATGCAGAAAAAAAGAGGTCTGTTTTAATTTAAGTAAAATAAGCCTTTAAAGCAACAAAGGAAATTTAGGTCTCTTGACATTACCTGTTGCAACTTAACAAGTTTTGTAGTTGTCTTACCCATATAGTTGCTGCAGATTGCTGCCAAAACAAGAATCACCAGCATCAGACACACCAGCTTGGCCATAATGGTTTTTGTGCTCTGTCTTGAATTCAAATGTAGTAATAATCTCTTTGACATTAACCTCAAAGTCTCAATTACATAACCTCTTCTGGTGAAGAAACTGGAGGTTCTGAAATTTTGCTGGTAAACAGGATTTATATACAGTAGGATAAGGAAAGCCTGTTGGCCAAGTCTAAACAAGTTATTACATTTCTTCTTTCTTTGGTTTCTTTGGTTTCATGTTTGCATTCCGCTGTGATTCTGTGATTTTCAGATAAGAGTTTAAGTAGGATGCTGGTTCATGTATACGTTACCCAGGACTTGATCAATGTTTGATCGAACTTTTATTTCACATCATAGGATCATTTCTTAGAGGGAAAAGAAAGTTATTTAAGACCTGTTTTGGTCTTATTATTTAGATTATTATAATGATGAAATCCAGCCTGACAGAGTTGGGAGTGTGGGATATTGACTTTCTTCTAGATAATATCGACTATATATAATAATATCGATAATATTTACCTTGCTGGTAAATTTCTGTTTCATTATTATTATTACACCGTCTTGAAGTAAAGTTGGTCTTATTTCTTACGAGGTATAGTTTTTATGCTGCATTTTGATATTGTTGCTAAAACTTGATGAAAACAACGGGTAGTGTTGTATATTTTCACATTCTTGTGGTCAGTGCTGTCTCATTTTTGTGTTTCTTTTTTAAATACTGGTTTCACTGCTGTGAAAAGACATTTATCCAGAGGATACTGGAGAGTCCTTGCACATGAAATACATTGTCTAACAATGACAAAACTGAACTTTAGGGTTTTCACACACAGGTGTCTATGCATAGGGCAGAGAAGATTATTATTGTTGATTTTATGATAAAATTGATTCATTCCAAAATGTTTTTATCAGAAGCTATCAAACTGGATGCTGTTCCACTGAGGGACAGGCCTTATTGTTTCATTTGTTTTAAGATTGTTGTAGATTCCTGTGATCTGATGCATCCACATGTAATGATAGCCGGACCAGGGACGCCAAATATGTAACGTTGCCATAGCCAAAATGTAACGTAGTGGCTCTCTGAAGGCACCAGTTCTGTAGGGTTTGGGCATTTACTGAAACAATTATTAATTGTAGCAGTAAATCACAAAGTTGATTCTTTTGATGGCTTTAGAATCCAACCATGCGACATAACTCAAACAACGCACACATGCAGGTACTAATACACGAGGATACATTTATTAATACATAGAATATGCATGTAAAACTAACAGATCTTATCGAGAGGGTTATCAGAATACAAAAGATATATATTCAGTCAGTTACGAAGTGTTACACATCAAGAGGACATACGTTCAGTATATCATTCATTAAGGCCGTTTCGTAAATGAACTTGGATATAACTTCTACATTAGATACTCAAAAGAAGTACATAACTCTTAGGAATTAAATTGATATCAACTGGTTGGGATAACAATTGAATTCTCGAGCTGTAATGCATTGAAGTTGAATACTCATCCAATCTTTGGGGATTCAGATCTCCTGCGGGCACAAAGAAACAGTTGCAGGCTGTTGCTGTCCAATCCGCGCTCTCTGGCTCAGTGCCAGGCTGTGCTGTGCGGCTTGCGACGGTGCGCTGCTGATGCTCACTGACCGGCTAGTTAGCAAAGTTTGTGCACAGAAGAAAAGATGACTGTGGGTCCCAGCAAGTCAGGAAGAGGACCGGTTCGTTCCTGATGAAGCTAGTTCTGAATAGTGATTCAGCTGTCCAAAGTTCCGACCTGTTCACGAGGCCTGCTGCTGGTGCTAACCTCGGGTGGATCCTCTGGTTACTCTCTGGCAACCTCCGCTCTAGACTCTTAGAACAAAGGAAAGTTCTGGCACTCGGACACACTGGCCATTCCGTGGTTGTCCGGGCTGAGTCTCAGGATGGTCAGGAGGCGCGCTGCGAGAATGTCCTGCCCTTGGGAGCCTTCTGCTCCTGGGCCGTCCTGCCCTGGAATTCTCCTTTGAATTCCCTTTAGAAAAGTCCACAGAATTCTCCTGAATCTTACTGAATCTTACTGAATCTCTGTGTTGCCTGTTTTTACCTGGAGGAACTTCCGCTCATTCATTGGCTGAAAGTTCCATGGGCATCAGAGTCCCACGTGGGTTACTCGGCCCTACCAGTCCCTGATTGGTTGATCAAGGTGAGATATGAGTCACTTACTCCTGACACTTAGGAATGCAGTCCAGATGTCCATCTGGCACTCCCTAGACAGATAGGCGCCAATGGATGACCATTGATCATGATAGCCAGGCTTAGCTAAGTGCATCCCCCTTTGGGAGCTGTCCTTATCAAAGGAACCTTAAATCAGCCTGCATGAATAGTTTCTCTGTGGCTGCACCACAGAGATGAACAGAGAGATGAGGCCTAATTTGGGAAAGCTCCGAAACACTTAATTCTTTCTTATTAATAAGCCTCGCCGCTATACACGTCTGCTCACACAACTCCATCTCGCCTCCTAATCCTATCCCTTAATCAGGCCTAAGCTGAAACAACCCCTCACTGTCAAACAGAATTAGCAGTTTCAGACTGTCTCGCTTTGTGTATTCATGTGATCTTGCTCATATTTAAATGGAACAACAGAACATTTGCCATTGTTGATATCAGCAGGGTACTTGTACAGAATATCCATGTGTTTTTCAAGAACTATTATGTGCTTGCCTGCGGTATGGAAAAAAACTAGTAAGAAGGCTTATTTTACAGTAACGTCTCATTAAACAGATGAAGAACATTATTTATTTTGTATCTCAGGATTGTGATGAAAATAATACTGGTAAGCACAACAGATTCCTGGGACCAGCAATTTTATTTACATCCTAATAGACATTGCACAGAAATCAAGTTTCATTCTTTGTTACGATAAGCTGTTTGCAAAAAGCCATACAAAAAATCCTCACCTTTGTGAGATGGAGTTGTCACACAAGTTATTCCAGCATTACATTAGGATTTTGAGTCCACAGGGGCTACACACAGGGCACCATTCATCATTTGAGATATAACATCTGCATAGCCACTGGAGACGCCTGCTCATGATAAAAAGCAGTGTGCATAACACACCTAAGGTAGACGGATGTTTAAAGCCAAAAAGCCAGGGTTCCTTCGCTCAAGTTTGGCTCTGTAATGAGGAAATAGGAAATGCTGCAGAAATTCAAGCAGCTACTCAGAGTAAAGAGCTTTATTTTAACATGTACCTATAGCACAAGTAAAACAATATATGTTTAAATGATAACATCTCAGAAAACATGAAAGATCTTTAAAATTAAAAATAATTGTAGTGTTCCTCTTGATACTTTCTACATTTGCCTATAAATTCAAATATAACATATCTAGGCATAGGCGTATAACTCGTTATCAAAAGACTGTGCTAATCCTGTGGCCATTTGAGTCACCATTTGCAGGTTATTGAGCAGTTAAAAAATACATTACAATTAAAGGAAAGCCAAGAGCAAAAATCTGTTTAGGCTTTTTAAACTCAAGGAATCTTAGCTGGCATAGCATTGGGCTTGAAGCATATAAGATCTATAAAGCTGTGACTATGTCATCTTTCAGTCTGATCTCTAAATTAAAGTAGAGATTACTAGATTAAGCAGTTTAGAAACTCACCAGCTTCTTTAGGTACAATGAAATTGTTCGAGTCTTTCAAAATTGGTGATTCAGTATTGGGTTGGAGACCTCTGTTGTAAAGCAAGGCAGAGGGAAATCAGAAGTGTTGGGTTCTTAATAAATAAATATTAAGAATATTAAGAACCAAACCCATCAATCTTAATCTTAAATACTAAGACTGAAAAACTTTCCTAACTGAAGCCTTTGGTTTGAAAGATTAAATGTTATTGCACTTATGCTGCTTTGCTTTGCCTGTACTATGAGAAGTTTAATGTTATGTACAAATGTTTCACATGACAGTGCTGAAAGTGGAAAACGTCACTAGGTATATCCCTTTTAAGTTTGAAGCACAAGCATCTATCATAGGTTCATCTGGGCTTTCAAAACACTGTCTGGGATGAACTCCTTGCTTCTTCTCAGGTCAAGGGAATAGATATGGGTTAGGGTTAGGGTTTTCTCTTGCATGTCTTCTGCAGTACTTCATTCTGCAACACCTTGCGATCTGTGTTTGAACAGAGGACAAAAGAGGAGAATTTACTCTGGGGCAAATTACACCTGTTCGGGACAAGGAGTAAGCACTGTGAAGATTGACAGGTCCCTGTATTTAATTTAGCACCAGCAACTACAGTGTTGCCTTTTGTGGATGTGCATTCTAGCGTGTACAATATTCAGACTAAATTAATAACAAGACTGTGCAGAAGACAATTAGAAATCAGAGTTGACGTTGCTGTGTAAATAGATCATTCACATGTCACAGGAAGGAAAACAATTAAGCTTTATTAATGTGACTCTTTGTGGGTCAGGAGTTATGTCTTCACCTTCCTTTGCTAGTCTGTTAGTGTGTAAAAAAACTGAAAATATATATGCAGATTAAGTAAGCATAAATAAAAAAATAAGTAATAGGTTTATTCCATGCTGAAAAGAGAAGAGAGAAAACCCAATGTTTCAGCCATGGAGCCTACACCTGAAGAAGGCTCCATGGCTGAAACGTTGTGTTTTCTCTCTTCTCTTTTCAGCATGGGATAAACCTATTACTTGTTCCTTTACAGCCTACGCATGCTGACGCAGCTACCCGCCTGAACTAAATAAAAAAATGTTAAAAGGCCATATTTTCCAGATGCTAAAGCAAATGCAATAAGCATCTGCAAAATTTGTTGCAGGCTATCAAATAGGCAATAATGATTTATTTTCACTCCCCACAAGGGATAACATCTGATGTTTAAACAGCCATACTTTTGGCAGGCATTTCCTTTGACTGTTGGCTTGGGTGACAGAAGGTGGCACTATCACGTACCATGCTTATGTTTTGAGCAAAGGCAGCGTAAAATCCGTGACAGCTCTTGTTCGGTCTGTGGAAGGAATCTGCTCGGGCAGACCACACTGTTAACTGCTGTAGCTGTCAGAAAAGAACACAAAAGGCACATAAGAAACATTTTTTAAAAGTGCATACCTGGGAACAAGGCATGAAAAAAAGGGTTCAGATCTTGAATCTCTTACAAAACCATATGAAGGGTTAAAAAGGACAGGCGGCCATTCTTCCAATCTACACTATTTGGTAGTTAGTAGCTATTTCATCCAAGAATCTCATCCAGCTTCTTTTTGAAAGGTACCAGAGTTTTGGCTTCAGCAACATGGCTGGACAGCTTGCTCCACACTCCCACCACCCTTTGTGTAAAGAAGCTCCTCCTCTTGAGCGAATGGGGTGGACACTCACCAAAGCAGCCACACTTGTTCTTGACATGCCTTCCTTCAGAATAGACTAGAAAAAGGGAAAATGTAAGAAGTGACTCAGTTCTCCATGTAAAAACCCTCACAGCTTTTATAGAAGAACACAGAGAGAGTGAATGGTTGAGTAAGACAGAAATTTTGTGATGTAGATTTGGAATCTCAAATTGTTTTTCCCTATAAAACTACAGTAACTAACAATGATGTGATGCCTTGTTCAAAGCATCGTGCTCCATAAAGTCAAACTCACCCACTGATAGGGGGCATGAGCAGAGCTTAGACCATCATCAGCCAGTTTAGTCCGGCCCTACTGATGATGCTCAGTAGGAGAGGAGCTGCATGTTCAAATATCTGGTGTCTGTGCTTGGCTGAGTTGCTGAAACAGCCATCTTTGGCGTTACGACTGAATGCCTCTAAATCGGAACCCTCCCGAAAATGCACAGCACTATGCAATATGGGGCAAAGTGCAGCTAGGTGATATACAAGTAAACGTCAGTGTTTTTTTTTGTCCCTAGAAAGGGAAGAAGCCTGAATTCCCCCCTGCAGTGAGCCCAGATGTGCTATGTCACTCAGTCAAAAAGACAAAAACCACCTTAAAACAGTTGTGAGCTCTAAAATCACTGGTGAGCCCAGATTTATGTCCAGCAAATCCTGAGGAAAGGCCTGTGGCATCTTTTGTGACCCATCACCTTATCCTTCATTGTTCTTTTGAATTTTTGCTTTCAGGAACCTGCTTTCGCTGTCCACAGTGCAAGACAAATAGAAGAAACTCTAGTTTTGTTCCAGAGGCCATTAGACTTGCAACAAATGAATGTAAAAAAAGTTTTATCAGTATCACTATCTCTATTGGATAGAACCCCCTCTTCAAATGTACTTTACTACTTTCTTAAATATCTAATAATCCAATTATTATTTAATTAGTAGTATAGGACAGAGTCCTAACAATGCACACTGTTACTTTCATAATAAATTTATTATCTGCCTGCTGTTTGTTTTTTTTGTTTTTTATAAAAGTTGTGTGCCATGCTGCTTCCTGCTAAACTGACCCCTTTGGAAATGAATAAAAAGGTATTTGGATTTGAACTGTACTGAATATCTCTCAGACTATTCTTTACGTCTTTATGCATCTGAAATCACCCACAATGCTCCCAGTGTTGTAGAAGTCAAAGACTTGCCTTACCTGTGTGCTCACTGCAGATTGCTACTAGAATAAGAATGGCCAACATCAGACACACCAGCTTGGCCATAGTGGCTTGTGTGTCCAAGGATGTCTTGACCTCAGAGGAACTGACAAGCTGTTTCAAATGTTGTACACTGAGTCTCTCCTTAAATCACCTCTGCAGGAGAGGATGATCCAGGTCCTGGGTTCATATAGCCAATGGGAGGCCTTTGTAATTAACGCACTCTTTGACTACATCTAAACTGGCTGCTGTGTTTGCTTTATCTCGTCCTTGTTTACATGCTTCTCTCCTCAGTTAGTGATTTTCCCACGCAGTGTAAGATAATCATCCGTATGTTTTGGGGGCAACGGCCATGAGTATGCTGCGATTAAGGAGATAAAAACTCTGCAATCTGCACTCTCCAGACACAAACACACAATGCAAAGCATTTGTTCACTAAGGGGGTGGCTCGTGGCGCAATGGTTAACATTGGCTCTGGGTTCAGTTCCTGTGGTGCTTTCTGCATGGAGTTTGTAAGTTCTCCCTATGTTTGTGTGGGCTTCCTCCAGGTGCTCCAGTTTCCTCCCACAGTCTGATTGGCTTCTGGGAAGATTGGTCCTGGTGTGCCCTGTGATGGACTAGTGTCCTGTCCAGGATGTATCCTTTCTTGCACCCATTACTTGCTGGTATGGGCTCCAGCTCCCCCGTGACCCTGAACTGGGTAAAGCAGTTAGAAAATGGAAGGATCTGGGAGGTATATGGTGGTGTTCTCCTCTCAGAAACTCCCACACTTCACTGATAGGAGATGTGAAGCGAAATGCATCTCTTTTGTCTTCCTCAGAGGTAAATATGACATGTGCCCTATGATGGACTATGGAATTTTTTTACAGAAATTTAATCCATCCATTTTCTAACTGCTTTTCCAATTCAGAGTTGTGGGGCAGCTCATCAAGCAATGGATAGGACATCAGTCCATCACAGGACAGACACACACTGAATGACAGAATTCACTACACATTTAAAACAGAGATAATTTTTGACAAATTCAACCACCAGGAACTACTTTAGGCTTAGCTTGGAAATGGAAATATTGAAAATATGTGCCATTTCATTTCCTAAAGAGCTGTGCTCCTTTTACTATTTGCTCAGCTGATTATTTCACATGCAATGTGTGAATTTGGCTGCTCTGTCAAAAGAGTTAACTCTGTATGGGCATCTGTTCATCCAGCCATTAACTTTTTATATTGGTGTCTGTTTATTCAGTGTCTGATCTAATTATGCACACGCATTTTAAAAGGGTCATTAGTACAATGTCAAAGAGAATATATGTTTTAAATATCAATCAGGATTTCTGGAAGTCAGTATGTGAATCTAAAGTGAATTTAAAGATATATTTACTTTTAGAGATCCTTAGTTATGCAGGTGGATTTTATATAGTAGGTTGTTTAAGTGAAGAGGGTTTGGAACTGGGCTCTTTCAAAATTGCTTTGGTTTATGTAACCCCCCCACACACACACACACACACACACACACACACACACACCCGG
Source organism: Lepisosteus platostomus (assembly GCF_059453375.1). NCBI lineage: Eukaryota > Metazoa > Chordata > Actinopteri > Semionotiformes > Lepisosteidae > Lepisosteus > Lepisosteus platostomus. The sequence goes on along the minus strand of NC_142614.1, from coordinate 11,703,480 downwards.
TGCAGCAGGGACTGTACAATACTGCTTTTGTGTTTTGATCTTATAGAGGTGTCTGATTTCTGAGATGTTAACAGACAAGAATAAATAATGGGGGTTGATTTGAAATCTAAGTAAATAAAAATGTGCTTCCAGCTCTCCTCAACAACCTGGCCAGTGTTCACAGAAGCCAATTAACCTACCAGTCTGTCTTTGGACTGTGGGTGGAAACCCATGCAAAACGCCCAGAGAACATACAGACTCCACAGAGACAGCATCCCAGGAATAGAATCCAGGGCCCCATTGCTGCGAGGCAGCAATTCTAACTAGTGTGCCACTGCGCCACCCATTTTTGGTTATAGTAGTGGCTAATTTAGTTAGTCTCTTAAGACTCCTCCTGGTCGCTATGGGAGTTGGGGCATGATAAGAGATGGGTAACCTGGGGCTCTATTTGAGACTATTTGAGTAGTCGCACACACCACAAGCATTTATTTGATTTAAGCATTTTTTTTTCACCTCAAGGTCGAACAGATTTCTTTAAACAAAGTGTTATGTTTTCCCGACAACTTATTCCAGAAGCCTGTGGAAAATACCACAGGAAGCTGCTAGGAAGCCATATTTTGAGGACCTCCTCTCTTTGGTGTCTTTTCTGATCCCCAGTCTTTGATGTGCAGTTTGGATGAGAATTATTATGTGAATCTGAAATCTCCCCAGGAAGTCTGATTTTCCAGTAGTTAGTCACTTGTGAATTGAGCAGTAGTTAGCATTGCTGCCTTGCAGCCCTTGGGCCCTGGGTTGCTATCTATGTGGAGTTTATATGTTCTCCCTGTGTCCGTGTGGGTTTCCTCCCACAGATCAAGAACACACTGTTAGGTTAATTGGCTTCTGAGAAAATTGGCCCTTGTATTACAGGGTCACAGGGGATGTGGAACCTCTCTCTGTAAGCGCCCTGGTGCCAGGCTTGGTATGCCCTGGACACCATAGGCACACACAGAAACGCACACAATTAAGCTGCAAGTATGTTTTAGGACTGTGGGGGGAAACCGCAGCACCTGGACAAAATCCATGTGAACACAAGGAAGAACATACAAACTCCATACAGACAGCACCCCGAGATTGAATCCAGATCTCTCTAGTGCTGTGAGGCAGCAATGCCAACCACTGCGTCACAGGTTTCCCCTCCAAAAACATCTGACCTTGGGCAAGTCTGATGAAGCACTGACATGTACTGCAGCCAGTGAACAGATTCATTATAATAATAATAATAATAGCTTATACTTATGTAGCGCTTTTTTCTGGACACTCCACTCAAAGCGCTTTAAAGGTAATGGGGCTTCCCGTCCACCACCACCAGTGAGCAGCACCCACCTAGATGATGCGACGGAAGCCATAGTGCACCAGAACGCTCACCACACATCAGCTCTCAGTGGGGAGTAGAACAGAGTGATGAAGCTAGTTCATAGATGGGGATTATTAGGAGACCATGATTAATAAGGGCCAATGGGAAATGTGGCCATGACACCGGGGTTACACCCCTACTCTTTTTGAGAAATGTCCTGGGATTTTTAATGACCACAGAGAGTCAGGACCTCGGTTTTATATCTCATCCGATGGACGGCGCCTTTTTACAGTATAGTTGTCACGCTTTCTGCAGCCAGAGGGCGCTCCTTCTCTGTCCTGTCTCTAGTTTCCGGTCTGCTGTCCTTCCTGTCCCTCTCTTTCCCTTGGGCTATATATTTCCGGGTCTTGCACTCTGTCCTTGCTCAGCATTGACGTTCGGATGTCCTGAGACCCGCCTAGCACCAGGGCGCCCCACGTCCGCTCCCTGAGGGCATAGGTTTCTATACGGCATTCCTGAACTCTTTGCACTATGAGCCCGGGCCTTTTTCCCGTCTCGCCGCTACGCATATGGGTCTATTTCCGCTCTCCTGCTCCCCACGGTTAGTCCCTTTGGACGTCCGTGACAGAATGCTGAGCCACCTACTGACCCCGCGAGCGGCGTTTTTTTTTTGTCTTGCCGCAGTTTTTTTTCTTTTTTTTCTCTGGGCTGTTTTTTTTTTCAGTTCCTCTATTCTAATCACTGGATATCACTCCGATCTTCCGTGCCTGTGAGCGGGTCCTGCACCTGGCTTTCCTCGGGTAGATCACTCCGATATCAGTGATTGAATGTTGAGCTGGCTTGCCTATTCTTATTACTGGATATCACTCCGAGCTTCTGTGTCTGGAGCGGGTTCTCGTGCCTGGCTCTTCCTGGTCTGGCTCTCTCCGATATCAGTGATAGAATGGTAAGCTTTCTGCCGTTCCTCCATTCTTTTCGCTGGATATCACTCCGGGCATCTGTGTCTGTGAGCGGACTTCGGTCTGGCTTTCCACAGGTTGTCCACTTCGATATCAGCGTTAGAATGTGAACGTGCCTTTTGCCCAGTCTGCGGTATTTTTCCCTGGGGTTTTTGTGTTTTTTTTGCCTTTTGTTTTGATTTTTTTTCTTCCTGGTTTCCCCTCCTTTTTGGTCCCCCCTGCTCTCTGTGTCTTGGGTTCCTACCTGTTTTTGGTTCCTATATGTTTTTTGTGGTTTGTCTCCCTGGCCTTTCCCAGGTTTTTGTCTGTGTTTGTGCTTGTGTACTTTTTTGTTTTTAGTCCCTGGAGCTCTTCTCTACCCCCCCTTCCTCCACCCAATAAAGGTTTATACCCCGGAGGAAGGGGTAGCTCTCAGCCGTGGATTCCCGGAGGTTTCCTTTCAGTTAAATGAGGTTTTTCCTCCCCCCAGTGCTGGGCAGCTCATTTATTTGTATGGGCGTCGGGAGCCGCCCATGAAGGGGGGGGGTACTGTCACGCCCTCTGCAGCCAGAGGGCGCTCCTTCTCTGTCCTGTCTCTAGTTTCCGGTCTGCTGTCCTTTCTGTCCCTCTCTTTCCCTTGGGCTATATATTTCCGGGTCTTGCACTCTGTCCTCGCTCAGCATTGACGTTCGGATGTCCTGAGACCCGCCTAGCACCAGGGCGCCCCACGTCCGCTCCCTGAGGGCATAGGTTTCTATACGGCATTCCTGAACTCTTTGCACTATGAGCCCGGGCCTTTTTCCCGTCTCGCCGCTACGCATATGGGTCTTTTTCCGCTCTCCTGCTCCCCACGGTTAGTCCCTTTGGACGTCCGTGACAATAGTGTCCCTGTCACTATACTGGGGCACTAAGACCCATACAGACCGCAGGGTGAGCGCCCCCTGCCAGCCCCTACACAAAGAATATTAAGAGGGATGAAATATTGTATTTCTGGTGCTACTGTATCTCTATAACCCATTTACTGCGCATTCTTACCCAGTAATGTAATTGTCAGTGAAATATTATCAGAATTGTCCTTCTGTTGGTTAGAATTCATACTTGTTTAGTTTTTGAGCTGTAGAGCTCGTCAATTTAGATATGCAACTGTGAAGTGTGAACTATGATTAGTCCACGATGTAGCCTAAGAACAAACTTTTCACATACTCACTGCTTGTGAAAAATGATAAAATACAGACTCATCAGGAGAGCTCAGGCCAAAATGAAATCTCTGGATCAAAAGTGTGAAATATAGCCTTGGCATACCTTTGAAAGGTGAAAGCAATTTCTTATGGCACATATAGTATACCAAAATCTCTGTAAACTCTTACATTTACAATTAACTGTACTATTGCAAGAATTCTAATTTTACTATACTTAATTCTGATTACTGTCATATGATCAGAACACATAATAAGCACTAAATATAATATACCAATAATTAAACAGATATGCAGACATAAAAATTGATAATATACAGCACCACAATCCTTAACTTGTCACGGATAGTAGGTAATCCACATCAATAATTATTTCTCCATGATGCCAACCCGTTCACTTTGGGAGTCTGGACCAAGCTGTCCAAATCCAATGTCCTTGTTTCTTTCAAGAAACAGCTGGATCAGATCCTCCTGTCAGGACTGGAGGACTGGAGGCACTACTTTACAAAAAGCATTGTGGGAGTGTGGAACAAGCTACCCAGGAATGTTGTTGAAGCCAAAGCCCTAGTTACTATCGAGAAATGGCTGGGTGAGATCAAGCCAGACCATGTGCTACTGTTTGGAGAATTCTGGGTACAGCTGGTAAATGGCACAGGAAGTTCATTTACAGCACGTCAAGATAGTGTATTGAAGGTCCATGAAGACCATTTTAATTCTCAATATTTACAACTGAAAAAAAATGTATTTGGATATATTTTCCATCTAGAATATGTACAGTATGTTGACAGAAAGAACTGTTCTCTAAAATAACACTGGCTAAAGTTGATTCTTTCTGCGAGATCAAGTTATCATAAGGATGTCTGACATACCTAGACTCAACAGAAGCCTGTTCTGAATTGCCTTTGCTTATCAACCTGACCATTCCTCCTGGAGATAACACAGGGAAGCTAGATAACATTCCCCTTTCATATTTTGAAATCAGTATCTTTGCATCCAGCACTGCCCTGTGGAATTTGATTACTCAGTGTGCTGGGAAAGTATAGATATCAAATGGATAAACAAAACGAAAGGTTCATGGAAAGTAACACAGATAAATGATTCTTCAAAATCCCACATTCCTGGACAAACATATAAATAATAGTTCAGGCCAAAACTTACCAAATATACATTTTTAGTTGTTTTTTTGTAGAAAGCAATTTGGAAAGTGTAAGCTTTCCAAAACTTTAGATTTTATACATATAAATAAAAAGGCAAGACAAAGCACCGACCCTCTACAGTCTATCTATAGTTTAAAGTTCAAAAGTACAAATTTAGACACCAGCATTTGATTTTTTTTAAATAAGCAACAATCAGTTGCAATCAGTACACAACGTGGAGTGAGGGAATAGGAAAAATGTGGCATGTAACAAACATTTCTCAGGCACCGTTCAGTGCTTAGAGACCTTTTACACTCTCCCCTCTGAAATCCCCACTAAAACACTGTAGCAACATTGCCTGACAGACGTTGGTCTCAGTAATACCAAGTCACCCCACTAATGTCATGCATGTGTTTAGATATGGAATTCACTGGGCTGCTCCCAGTGGCAAAGTTACATATAGAGGAGGCAATTACACTATGCCAAAGGGCAAGGCCTCTTAATGTGGAAGACTTCCCAGGCAATTCTGAGTCGGAGCCCCACAGTATCTGTAGAAAAGATCTACAGTAAGCTGTAGAGGGCACTGTTCCATAGCACATACAGGAAAACCTGGCCAGCTCAGACCAGTGGCACCCAGTTGAGTGCTCTTAATAATTCCAAAGGCATCACAGACCTACAATTGAAAATGCTATTGGGTCTCAATGCACGTCAGCCAGCAGCTTCACACATTGTATATACGGCACTCAAAAAAATATTTTACAAGAAAACTAGGGATAAATTAAAACACAAAAGCACAGTACATCACAGATTACTTGAATCACGCGTGTATGTACAAAGTACAGATTTTATCATGGGGACACGAGCAGTGACTGTGATGTTTTAAGAAAACTTGTCAAGCAATCACAAGCGGAGATGCAATGCCCCTACTGTAAGTGCTCTTCTGGAATGTTACCCTGACATTCCATCAAGTGACAGGGAGGATTTAGCATGGGACAGATGGATCAGAGTCACACAACTCCATCAACGCCTGCTGATGGCTAGTAACAACAACCAGTACTCTGCCTAGCAACCGGAGCCTCCATTAACAAACAGAAACAGTACCTCTGTGAATGTGGGCTTTGTGACTTCTCCCATGTGCAAGGTGTGGCTGATGGAGGCGTGCACTGTTTTAGGAATATGTCTCCCTCAGTAGACCTGAGCCAGGAAAACCCCCCACTTTTCTCTTCCATGCAGGAAATCGTTTTGGATGCTTATAATATTAGAATCAAGACAACCGTTAGCTCTGCTCATGACATGACATGGTGGCACAGTGGTTAACATCCCACCTTGGCCAGTCTACAAAACAGAGAGTTTGCTTGATGTTCGCCTTAGGAGAAAGGCTCTGTCAGAAGGTACAGTGCGACATCTTCTGGACAAACAGTAAAATTACAATTTATGAAACGTTACATTGCATTTTATAGTAATTATTAATAATTCCTTACACTTATATAGTGGTTTTCTGGACACTCCACTCAAAGTATGGGGGAATGGGGACTCCCCTCCACCACCACCAACGTGCAGCCCCCACTTGGATGATGCGACAGCAGCCATAGTGTGCCAGTACACTTACCGCACACCAGCTCTCAGTGGGGAGGAGAATAAAGTGATGAAGGCAGTTAATAGATGGGATTACTAGGAGGCCATGATTGGTAAAGGCCAGGGGGAAATTTGGCCAGGACTCTGGGGTAAAACCCTTACTTTTTTCAAGAAACACTTTTTGTAATAACCACATTATGACCAGGACCTCAGTTTTATGTCTCATCCAAAGGATTTTTTTTTTTACAGTACCGTGTCCTTATCACTATACTAGGGCATTAGGATCCAGAAAGACTATAGGAGGAGCGCCCCCCACTGACACCTCTTCTAGCAGCAACTTTAGCTACCCAGGAGATCTCCCATCCAGGAACTGGCCAGGCTCACAGCTGCTGAGCTTCAGTGGGCTGTCAGTTGTGAGTTGCAGGGTGTAATACCTGTGATTGATCTGTGTCAAAAACACCACTAAAGCACACATTGTAAAAGGGTATTTGTGCCTGAGAACTAGTGTGCATAGGAATGTTTAGATTGTTCTCTAATCTCAAAGACATGTCATGCAAAGTGCTTTCCAAGTTGTTCAAAAGGGACAGGCCCCATTCACAACACAGGCTGCGAGTCCAAAGGCTGCTAGCTGAGTGTAATTCTAGTCTGAAGTAAATGTCAACCTTTTGCTTTCATAAATTTATTGTGGGCTTGTTAACAAAAGGAGGGATAATAAAATTGCAGACCTTTTTTTACATGTCTGTTGCAAAGCACAGTGAAACGTCATCAAAAGGTAAACCTTTACACACAGGGTTGTAGGAGTGGGGAACGAATTCCCTGGGCTCTTTCTTTCTCTCTGCTTTCTAAAAAAAACCTGCTTAGAACACATTAAAATAAATTAGGTGTAAAATCTATTTTTTTCTCCACATTAGATTTCTTTGGATTTCTCCAAACAAATTCCATAAACCATCCCTCTTATGGGATATTAATTTAGGATTGCCTTCCCACGGGTCCTGAAGGAACTCCTTCTCCAGCTAAATAAAGGACCCCAGGATACTCACAGGAATTCACAACCATCATGGACCCAAACCCTACATGTTATCTGCATCTCTAGTACCAGATCTCTACTTAAAAGTTTATAAAGTGTTTTGTTTTGAACAGCTTTCACAGGATAAAGACAAAGAAATTGCAGGAGCAACAGGTGTTGCCCTAATTTTAATGAGCAACACAAGACTCTTTTTTAGTGGTTGAGGGAGGACAGCACCCCAAGGCCTTTAGAAGTGTTCAGCCAGGGCCTGCTATAATAGGAGGGGATTATGGGTACAGCCGCTTGGCAGCCTAAATGGATGGCATGAAGTCTCCCCTCGTGGTTGCTAGGATACAAAGGAGGTTTGCAGGCTGTATGCTTGAATTTTGGCAGAACAAGCTGTCTTGTGAGGCACAACTTGTTTGCTGCAAACTGATACCCCTAATTTACTCTTCTCCATTCCTGTGAGCATACCAGACCGAGATTTGAAGCCTGAGATTTTGAAGCCCTCTGCTTGTTCCACCAGAGCATTTTAAGTAAACAGGACAGGATTTCCCTTGTCTGAAAAGCAGCAAGAAGACTGTTAACTGTTCGAGAGAGCTGCTTATACTGAGTGACCTAAAATAAAAGACTATTTCTTGACAGGGGAAAGTTACGTAGTCTTTCGCATAGTACAGCTTGGGAGGAAACAGCAGGAAAGCAATCAAATAAAACCAGCCTAACTGAATAAAAAACTGCCTCTGATCTGCTTCAGGGGAGAGTGGAGACAAATGGATTTGAAAGCGATATTAGGGGTGGTTCATTTGATCCACTGAGTGGAAACTCAGTGGCATGGGATCAGAGCAGCAGGATTCATTCCTGAAGCCTCATAAATCCAGTTCCTTCAAAGCGGAACCTCTCCCGAGTGGATCGGAAAGCTCCGAAACTTCGGTATCTTTTTTCATGGAAACTCTGTGCAAGGGGAAAAAAGCAGAACACATCCAAACGACGTGAGTCTACCATCAGCTGCGGCTATTAGAATTTGTAATTTACTGTACGTTCTTATGTATAGGATAGGATAGGATGGAACTTGCATGCTTATTGCTAAATCTGTCAGCATACAGTAGTTTTAGTAATAGTCAGAGTTCAGAGTTCAGTAAACGTATTTGTGACACAAGGTAACTTTACATTGTTTCTCTCAGAATTGTGTGAATGTTTAAGGCAAATAATGCACATATGATTGACTGGAATGACTTCGTAAAAGAGACTCAGATTTGAACAATCTGACATAATTCGAGGGATTACAATTCTTTGCCATTTTTTTCCTGTTGTAGATTATCTAAACATCCTGATTACTGTGCAATTACCATGGAATTTTTAGATTCAATTAACAGATCAAGCTTCTGACTGAAAGAGACTGCACCATTCAGATGAGATCTGCCAGAAATATCATAGTTTTTAGTAAATTATACATTATACACATTTTCTAACTGCTTCTTCCAATTCAGGGTCACAGGGGAACCAGTCTATCCCAGCAAGCAATGGGCACAAGGCAGGGTACACCCTGGAATGGATGCCAGTTCATCACAAGGCACACACAGACACACTCACACCACCACCAAATTTCCCATTGATTTTTTTGTACTGGGGAAGGAAACCCACAACAAACACAGGGAGAACATACTAGCACCATACAGACAGCACCCCAGGAACTGAAACCAGGGCCCCAACACTGGGAGGCAACAATGCTAACCACTGTGTGCCACGTCCCCACTCAATGATATGTAAATGACCTGATTATATTATTGTTTTGTGAACAACTGTAACAGAAATCAGGCTAACACTTCCATCCAACAAAGCTACAGAGTGACAGATGACAGATGCAGTAAATTATAAAATGACAATCCTGATCCTGTTTAGCATTTTTATCCCAAAGGACCCTGGAGTGAATACAGGAAGGCAAACAGTGCATCCACTGTTCAAGGGCAGCCCCACTGCCCAGCTGATAGAGAAATGAGAAATGACATCACCAGCTGAACGGGGGGCTGATTTCCTTGCACACTGGTTTTGTGTTGCATGTTGGTGAACTGTGACATCAAGATGTGCTGCTGGGAAACCCCCCTGTCAAGGTCCGCCTGTGAGGTAGAAAATCCCGTCGCCTTTAAGAGGCAGGGACCTGGCCGGGGCTCAAGCGTGTCAGATTTAAATAGACCTTTTTACAGCGGCATGATGGAAAAATCGTACCTTTAACAGTGATCGCTGGGGTAGAGGGGAGGGGAACTTAAAAACAAACTCGGAATAAGCAAAACGCGAGGATAATTTCCACAGACGTGGGCGAGTGAGCTGTTCTTTAAGAAGTGAAGACTAAAACGTGTAAGTATAAAATTACGATTACTTCCAAATCCAATCAGAAAATTAGTCTTTGGTGTCATCTTTCTATGTGTAACGATACGAGTTAAATCGAAATCGTTAAATAATCCCGGAAGTGGTTAGATTGCACTGTCCCATCAGGCTAAACTTTCATTTTCGAATTCGTATTTCGTAATACTCCACAAACCTACAAAAAAATAGACTGCCGCATAGAAGTATTAAATATATAAATAGGTCCAGCGTTTTATTTTGCCGTTTCTGTGTCCCTTCTCCCTGTAAATAACCAGCTGCATGATTTACTGCTGCGGAAGTACAGAGGACAAGGACGGCAGCTGCGAAGGCGAGTTGATGAAAACAGAGACCGGGGGGGAGAAACGCGGGCAGAGAACAACTGAGCGACCCGGACCGGAGATGTACGGAATGGCTGGGCTCCCACAGCAGCCACAGGCTGCCCAGTTTCAGCCCGGGGCGGCCCAGTTGAACCCGGGTCCAGCCGTGGCCGCGGCGGCGCAGTTCAACCCGGACCGGCTGAGCTGCGACTCCCCGCAGCGGCGGCTCGGGAGGCGCGCGCCCAAGCTGGGGGAGATCGGCCGCTCGCGCAGAGGTGAGCCCATCGGATCCCCGGATCCCCGCGCCGCGGTTTATTGCGAGCTGCCGCCTTCTTTACACCTCTACTTAGTTACCCCCGTTGTATTATTGTTGTTGTCATTAAACCGGAGAAGAAATAAGACACGACACGGATGTCACAGCAGGACAAAACTGGGGCCAGGTTTTGTCATCATCGGTGGGACTGTCCCAGGATGATTGTGATGGTTCACCGATTTTGGCAGTCTCTCTCCACATGTACTATTTTAAATTTGATTTTTTTTCAAATGTTTTAGTTTTGGTTCCACAACTTCAAGAATTGTTAGCTTTCTTGTATGTAGTGGAGCAAATGTAACATAGAAATAGCTACAATTGTGTCACGTGGTTTAGCCCTTTTTTAATATATTATTATTATTATTATTATTATTATTATTATTATTATTATTATTATTATTATTATTTAGGCTCCCGTTACGTTTTACTTTGAGTCACCCCCGGTTATATGGGCTGCAAACACTTAAAATGTTATTGGTGAAGCAGAAGAGAATATGGTTGGTCTATATTCTATAATACAGTATATTCTCTGATTAAACTGAATGTAAACAATTGACCACACAGTTCTGGAAAGTTTCTCTTCTTGCTTCAAAACATGTTTGTTCTTGTAAGCATTTGTAACTTAAATGAGTAAAACAGAAAATACTATTTGATTAAATAATTATATATATATAGAAGTCTTCTGTATCTCCATCTAGATTGTGGTGCTCATTGCAGATGACTCTGACTTCTGAAATGTTTGTTTATCGTATGTCCTAACTGTGCTCATAGACACCTGTGACATTATGTAAATCACGTATGCTATTTTTCCTCTTTCATAACAGTTGTAATTGAAGATGAAGACTTGGATGACATCATGAACAATAACAGCCTTTTGCCTTTGACCCTTGACCTGACACCTGTTGCCTAGCAACCCTGTAATACCTTCTGTGCCAAGGCCGTGAGAAGCCAAAATGCAAGACTGTTCCATTTCCTCTCTGAATGGAAAATTATATACAAATGTTAAAATATTCCTCAGGATAGGATTTGTTCTATTTATTCATGCACTTTAACTAAATTTGTGGTACTTTGCAGTACTTGTTGTTGCTAGGAAACAGGGAGAGGACTTTGCTCATTTCAGGACTTTGCTGCCTTTTCATTTCAGAGCCTTTAATTGAATGAACTTAAGTTAACTTTATATTCTGAGCTTTTGAACATGAAACAATGTTTTTTTGCAAAAGCCTTTGGAGTCGGTGCCAATCTTGTTATGACAGCATACCCATAAACTGAAGAAAATGGCTTAGGCCTGAATCTGAAAAGGAACAAAGCAGACCAGTACAGTAGGGAGAGGGGCAGTATATTTGCTGAGTGTGCAGTGTGGGAATGTAGGCTCAAAACATTTCTCCTCTCTGCTGTCCACATAATCTTATATAATCCATTTTAATATTCCTTATCTTAATCACTGAAACCAATTTGTAAATAGACAGGCTTGACATTGTAGGACTTTAAAAAATGCTTATCACGATGTCTCAAGAAACACAGGAAATTACCCAGCCAACAGGTCTTTAAGCACCTGACAAAAACCCACATCCACTTGCGGGGGAACATGCAAACTCCACACGTACAAATCTAAAGCATGCCAGGCTGAAACTGAATACAGGACGCAAGAGCTACAACCGCTGCACTGTTGTACCACCCCTTTTTAAGCATGTCAAAGAATTTTTAATGTCTGAAATTCAGAAAGGTTTAAATTGCCCAAAAGCCAGCTTCATGTTTTGTAAAAGCTGTTCCACTCTGCAGCACCATTTATGCTTAATATTTTTCCAAGTTACCTTTAACAACCTGGTATGTTAGAGTTAGCCTTCTTTAATGGAAAGAAAGAATTATCTTTCTTGTTTCTTGTTTGTTTGACACAAATAATTTATGTTTCTTGCTTGAAAACTGTCACTCGATAATTATAATGGGTGCAGTTAAAACAATCACTGCTCACTCAAAGCTTAATTCCCAAAGTTATTTTTAATCTCATGGCAAATTTTAGAAGTGCTTACAAAGAATATAGACAATATTTTTAATGTTATTGCTTCTCTAGATGTGACCTAATGAGGTCTGAATATTTTCAAAAGCAAATACCTGAGCTAAAAGCTTAGTCTTACCTGGGAGAGATAGTCATATATTTAAAAATTCTTTTTTACTGTATTGACTGAAGAATATTTCTAAAGGCATGTTCACTGTATATGACATGGCTTAGAATATTTTGGAATGTGATCTTTCTTATAATTGTGCTGCTATTTTATTATTATCCAGTTTTCTAGTTATGCTAGCAGAGCATGGTTGTAAAAAGTGTGTGCTGATCTTTGTTAACACCAGATCCTACCAGCATGTGTCTGATTGTACAAGCATATATACAGATTCCTGTATACATTTTACTGTCATCAACTTGCCTTTCTCTTGAACATATAACTGATTCTTTCAGTTCTGTTTTCCTATTGTTTTTCTGCCTGAAGGGCCCAGGTGGAATCCATAAATAAATGGTTAAACCTGCAGTGTATTATTCTTCATCAAAATGAACTATCTATCCATTTTCTAACTGCTTCATCCAATTCAGGCTTGTGGGGGTGCTGGACCCCATCCCAGCAAGCAATGGGCATAAGGTAGGGTATACCCTGAATAGGATGTCAGGCGATTGCAAGACACACACCCACCCGGTGCAGCAGGGACTGTACAATACTGCTTTTGTGTTTTGATCTTATAGAGGTGTCTGATTTCTGAGATGTTAACAGACAAGAATAAATAATGGGGGTTGATTTGAAATCTAAGTAAATAAAAATGTGCTTCCAGCTCTCCTCAACAACCTGGCCAGTGTTCACAGAAGCCAATTAACCTACCAGTCTGTCTTTGGACTGTGGGTGGAAACCCATGCAAAACGCCCAGAGAACATACAGACTCCACAGAGACAGCATCCCAGGAATAGAATCCAGGGCCCCATTGCTGCGAGGCAGCAATTCTAACTAGTGTGCCACTGCGCCACCCATTTTTGGTTATAGTAGTGGCTAATTTAGTTAGTCTCTTAAGACTCCTCCTGGTCGCTATGGGAGTTGGGGCACGATAAGAGATGGGTAACCTGGGGCTCTTTGTTTCTTCACAGCTTCAGTGCTGTTTCAGGGCTAGCTTGCTCCTTCTTCTCTGTCAGGACAGCTTCCGAGCACATTTGTCTTGTCTTCCCTATTCAAAGGGCCTAATTCCACGTGAGCCTTCTGCAATGAATGACATTCCCGCACAAACTGCCTGTGCATCCTGCTCTATGGGGAGGTGTTGTTGCCCTCTTGTGGTTCCTACACAGAACGTCCATCCATGAATCTTATCAGACCGTGAATAGCCCTCTTAGTCTAAAAAACATTGGTGAAGGTTTAAAACAGAGTACATTAAAGTGTGTGGCACATTAGCACAGTGTTTTTGGCTCGTGGTGCTGGGACCCTGCGTTCACTTACTGGGGTGCTATCTGTGTGGAGTTTGTATGTTCTCCCTGTGTTTGCCTGGGAGCTCTGGTTTCCTCCCACAGTCCAAAGACATATTCAGAGATTAGCTGGCTTCTGAGAGACTTGGCCCTGGTGTGAGTGTGTGGGCCCTGCGTTGGACTGGTGTCCTGTCCAGGGTCTATCCTGCCTTGTGCCCGTTGCTTGCTGGGATAGGATCCAGCAACTCTGGATTGGATAAAGCAGTTAGAAAATTGATGGATCGATCGATTTCATGACCTTAGTTTTTGTATCTGGTAAAGAAATAATATAAGAATAGGATTGGAATACCTTTGCAAAGAATATTGCTGACAGAAAATCACATTAAAAAAACATTAGGAAGGCTCTGTGTTGGGACTGTGAAAGTTATAATTCATTGGACACTTGTTTTTCCTGAAGGTACTTACATTTGCATGCCTGTACATAGATATGCTGTATGTTGGTTCTGTGGGGAAATTGACAATTCAGAACAGAAATCTATTTTCAGTTACATAAGAGCATATGAGATGCCATACTAATTTGTAAATTGATCACATTCAAGCGACCATTTTCCAATGTATTATTTCTTCTTTATTTTTTTTGGTCCTGTTACATCAGATCTTAGGTTGTAAATTGATTCTAATAATAATTCCTAACACTTATATAGCGCTTTTCTGGACACACAACTCAAAGGTCTTTGCAGGTTCTGGAGACTCCCTCCCATCACAGTGTAGAGTAGTTTTTTGCCATATGTACACGTACATTGGAATTCTTAATCGTGCCGATCTCTTGGGACATAAACAATACAACACTACACGATGTAGACAAACAGGAACAATAAATATGTACAGTAGTGAGACCGAGGAAAATGTGGAGCCCCCACCTGAATGATGCACTAGTACGCTCCCCACACATCAGCTATCAGTGAGGATGAGAACAGAGGTGAAGCCAATTCATATAGAGATTATAAGGAAGCCATGATTGGTAAAGGCCAGGGGTAAAATTGACCAGGACACTGGGGTAAAACCCTGGGATTTTTTGGCTTTGTCATTTAAGAACACCTGCCATTAAGACTTGAAAAGGAATTCAGAGATGACAGAGGGAAAATATGTTTGTTGCTGTTTACACAAATTTGGATTCACCTAAAATAAAGTTGAGGCAATTATCTTCAAAACAAGGACATACACATCTCCTGTAATGATTGAAAACAGCCACACCCAGGACAACTGTTAAATGTTGTTTCCTGTTTCTCGCAGATTGTTTTTCCAGTAAAGAAAAACTGTCTCGCCCTCAATTTCCTGGAAGGGAACAGTATATTCCAGAGAGCAGAAGATTTGAGATATGAGACATGCAAATTGCAAGCGATGGTCACGAGGTGGAGTACACCCTGAATGGGACACCAGTCCATCACAGGGAAGTCAGACACACACACTCACACCAGAGCCAAAGTTCCCAGAAACCAGTTAAACGGCATGTTTTTGGTGGAAACCAGAGCAACCAGAGGAAAAAGTAGTTATTTTAAGCAATACTGCAAATGGTTTATTCAAGGATCAAGACCACCTTCAGCAGTAGTTCAAGTAGGTACTGTAGCTGCGTCAGCATGTGTAGGCTTCAAAGAAACCAGTAAAGGTTTATCCCATGCTGAAAAGAGAAGATAAGAAACTCAACACAACATTTCGTCTTATTGTGTGTTGTGTTTCTTTTCTCCACTTTTCAGCAGAGAATAAACCTTGTTCCTTTGCACCTTTGCACCAGTAACTGCCTTTTCTAATTCTTTTGGAGAAGAGATTAAGAAAATATCCACCAGGGCACAACATCTCTTCAAACACAGAAGTGAATGACGGCTACAAAACTCTCCTTCCCCAAGACCAGCTACATAATATTGAAGTGAAAGAGGCCGCCAGGTGTATCAGGTGCAGCCCAAACCAGTTCTAACAAGAAATGCACTTCGGGGAATCTGTGTGTGATGACAGCGCCACTCCCCCCTCATTATCTTTTTTAAAAATAGTATGTTATATTCCAGCAGGTGCTCCAGTTTCCTCCCAAAGTCCAAAAACATACTGGTAGACTCAGTAATTGGCTTCTGACAAAATTGACCCTAGTGTGAGTGTGTGTGTCTGTGTGGGTCATGTGATGGATTGTTGTCCAGGATGCACCCTGCAAAGGAACAAGTAAAGGTTTACTCCATGCTGAAAAGAGAAGAAAACAAGCACGTTTCGGCTGTGTCACACCCGAAGAAGGCTCCACAGACGAAACGTTGTGTTTCTTTTCTTCTCTGTTCAGCATGGAATAAACCTTTACTTGTTCCTTAGCAGCTGGCACAACTACCTACTTGAACTACTGTACTTCAGGGTGTACCCTGCCTTGCGCATGTTGTTATGCTGCTTCTTTATAATGATAAACATTAAACAGTGTGTGTGGTAAGACTGAGAACAGGAGGCACCTCTGTACCCAAAGGGTTGTTGGAGTATGGAACAAGCTGCTGAGACATGTTGTTTTTTGGTCTTGATAAGATCCTTGATCAATTAACTACAAACTTCTGAACAGGCTAGGTGGCCTCCTCTCACTTGTAATTTGTATGTGTTTATGATGTGTGTTGAATTGGAATTGTCAAATAATCCCAGATCTGTGTCACATGTTCCTCTTCAGGCTGTCTGTGTGACTGAGAAAGAGTGTCTTAATCAGCTGTTCTTCTGCCATATCGCAGCTCAAGATTAAGGTTCAAGGACTAGACACACAGCAGGCAGCTGCACTCACCAAGGGAGTTCTAGACGTCCTGGGCTCTGTATTGTCAGTTATTACAATGCCAAAGAGAAGATTCTCTCTCTGATAGAGAGAAGAAGGCAGCTCTGACACACGGGGGCTGTAGAAGTATCCATCTTTCTTAATCTCTCAGGTTCAGTGATGAAGAAGCCATCTGTCATTGGGATCTTGAACCCTTCAAACTCTGGATCAGTGACGCCAACCCCATTTAACAAACTATAGATCTGGAGTCACAAAAGGTTATAATGTATTAGAAAACACAGGCTCTACAATATTAAGTAGCGTTGTGGAGTAATCTGAGGGATGGCTTTACAGGGTTTTTTACTCTTTTTTTTATTTCTTTATTACTGTGGATGAGCACATTTTTTCATCCTCAGCAGATGACAAGAGAGCCCTTCTGGCATCCGAGAAGTCAATTGAAAATGTGACTCATTGGGTAACCCTGACAACTCCAACAGGTTAACTTGACTTGATTTAAAGATGTCATTTACTGTACGTTCAGCCACTTAGCATGGCTGAAGATGTGTAGTTATGTTTCTGTCTTTTCTGCATGACGATAGTACTGATCACATCAGGTACAGAGTTTAATTTACCTACCAGGGTTTTCCCACAGTGGCTGCCAGTTAACTGTGCTCTTACTGTAGTGTGCTGTAGATTTCCTCGAGTCAGCTGGGTCCCTTGTTACTCATTTTATGACTGCTTTCGTATCCCCAGCTTCTTGATTCAAAGTGTGTGCACAGTGTGTCTCTGCTTACTGGGCCACGTTGATACTGCTGCTTCAACTACCCATGTCAGTGGTGTTGTTCCTGTGGGTATTCTCACGAACCCGTGTCGCTTTTTTTTTACAGTGTCTAGAACATTGGTAAGCCCCCTGGTCCCAAAATGAAGGTTTTAGACTAAAATTTAGAACACATTCTCCCCGCATATATCTCCATTCCTTTGTATACTTAAAAGTTCTCCAATTGGCCCTAGCTGTGAATGGGTGCACATCTGTGTCTGTGTGTGCTCTGTGACGGGCTGGCGTCCTGTCCAGAGTCTATCCTGCCTTGTGTCCGTTGCTTTCCCGGATAGGATCCGGCTCCCCCGCGAATTGAGCTCCCCCTGAATTGGAAAAGCGGTAGGAAATGGATGGATGGGTTTTCTGATTTAAAATTTTATTTGCAATGCAGTGCGTTCTTTTTCTTACACCCTTTAAATTCCTTTTTTACAAACGCTTCAGCCCAAACCAATTAAAGGTATTATAAAATTAGAGTCTGCTCTATCTGTTTTTAAGAGACTTGGTTTGATTGGAGTTTAGATGAGACGCTAAAACCCGAGTCTTGATTTCTCCGGTCATGATATAGGGGCGTTGCGGAATCCACACTGGTTCTGGCGATTTGACCTTCCCGAAGTTTCTCTGGTTGACTTGCTCTTAATTGAGGCTGCTAAACGGGAAGCCTTTGTTGTACTTTGTGACGAAAAATGCTATATAATCACAACTGCTTAATTCACTATTGAGGATTTTTTCTACTGTTTTGTTCTACATTACCTACGGACTAATACATCTCCTTGAGTCACAAGTGATTGGCAGCTTACTGTGCCCGCAGTAAAATTAAAACGGGCAGGTTGTTTTCGCTGTTCTCGCCTTTCAAGTCCCCTGGAATGCAATTTCGTGAAGTAAGAGGAGAGTCATACAGGCGGTGGTTTGGTTTGTGTGTCTTTGGAGGAGTGAGGGGGGGGTGCTTAGCCTCCTCCCACACTGGTTTTGTTTTGCATGTTGGTGAACTGTGACATCAACATGTGCTGCCGGGAAACCCCCCTGTCCGGGTCCGCCTGTGAGGTAGAAAATCCCGTCGCCTTTAAGAGGCAGGGACCTGGCCGGGGCCCAAGCGTGTCGGGTTTAAATAGACCTTTTTACAGCGGCATGATGGAAAAATCGTACCTTTAACAGTGATCGCTGGGGTAGAGGGGAGGGGAACTCGGCGCAAGAACCAGGAACTTCAAAACAAACTCGGAATAAGCAAAACGCGAGGATAATTTCCATAGACGTGGGCGAGTGACACAGAAACAAAACACGTATGTAAGTATAAAATTACGACTCGTCGCAGTTCCAAATCCAATCAAAGAAAAGGAGTTTTTGTTGTGATAAAGACTCAGAAATTATCTACCAGATTCACGTCTTCTCTTTCTTCATCGTACTGTGTGTGAAACTAGACGAGTTAAACTGGAATCGTGAAGTACAGTAATCCCGGAACTAAGCAGACTGTACCTTCCGCAACTTTCCATCTCGTCTTCGCTTCGTTTTAGACTGCTTAGGGAGTATTAAATATCCATTTATTTAATTTTTTATTGCCTTTTTTTTGTGCCGTGTACAGAGAAGAATTGAGCGACCCGGACCGGAGATGTACGGAATGGCTGGGCTCCCACAGCAGCCACAGGCTGCCCAGTTTCAGCCCGGGGCGGCCCAGTTGAACCCGGGTCCAGCCGTGGCCGCGGCGGCGCAGTTCAACCCGGACCGGCTGAGCTGCGACTCCCCGCAGCGGCGGCTCGGGAGGCGCGCGCCCAAGCTGGGGGAGATCGGCCGCTCGCGCAGAGGTGAGCCCATCGGATCCCCGGATCCCCGCCCCGCGGTTTATTGCGAGCTGCCGCATTCCTAAGGAGTTCGGCACGTTAAATCTTCCTTTTTCATCAACCCGGGTCTTCCTTATTCACACCTTACTTTTTAGCAAACATACCGACTCTGTGAAGCCTAAATCCTGGTCACATATTTTCGGGGTGGGGTGGAATAGGAGTCAGTATCGGGCTGAAATGTCATTGCTTTTCTAATCCGTCGCTGAAAGCATAATTGTGATGGGTTGACGATGTTGTTACTCTCTCTACCTGGGGCAATTTTTCAAATGTCATTTCTTTTCTTTTACATTTTAATTATTTTTGGAAACTTCATCTTGCTTGTATCCAATCGAGTATAACACAGACACTTCGACATTTGTGTCATGTGTCTTATAATTTATTGTGTTCTAATTTAAACTCCCATTACTATTACTAGTGCCTTCAGTCCAGCTAATTTGAGGCTACAGAGAAAATGTAATCGGAGCAGTCAGTACCTCTTTAATTCTGTTGTGATGTTTCAACTGGAAGACTATACTGAAACTGGGACCCCAGGGCACAGAATGGAGAAAGATTTCAAATAAGAGAAGGTCATTCTAGTCCTATTTGGGAATAAGTAGCTCATAAATCAGAGAATGTCATCTTGCCCTTTCTTGAAAAAAGCAATAGTATCGGCCTTTCACAAGATGGCTGGGTGGCTTGTTCCATGCACCCACTTGTTTTTTGTTTTTAGCTTTGTGTAAGGGGTGGTAGGTGTGTGGAACTCACTCCTGATCCAAACTGCTGAAACAGATTCTTTAGAATCCAGCAAGAAATGGCCGGGTGAGATCTTATATTGATTAAGCTGGTGGCAGGCAGATCAATCACAAAGGGTAGAAGAGACTCCTTTTGCTTCTAAAAAAATCCTGTTTACTTATACTACAGCCTGTACAGAAGGCACAGGCTTTAGGCGTTTAGACCGCTACCATATGTTTTAAATGATTTAAATGCTTTTTCCGTTTCATTACAGTTGTAATTGAAGATGAAGACTTGGATGACATCATGAACAATAATGGCCTTTGACCCTTGACCTGACGCCTATTGCCTAGCAACCTTTCAATACCTACTGTGCCAAGGCCTTGATGAGCCAAACTGCAAGACTGTTTTTTTAACCATTTTAACTGTTTCTTTTTAACTCTGAATGGAAAATTATATAAAAATATAATCTATGTAAACAATGTTATATTTATAATTTCCTCAGGACAGGAACTGTTCTATTTATTCATGTACTTTAAGCACTTTTAACTACATTTGCAGTACTTGTTATCGCTAGGAAACAGGGAGAGGCCTTAACTTCAGTACTTTGTTGGCTTTTCATTTCAGAGCCTTTTAGATATTTTCTCAGTATAAAATAAGCTTTTGGAACTAAAAAAGGTGTTTCTTCTTTGTAAAGCCTTTTGCAATCTGTGCCTACTATATATTGTCTCGATAGTGTAACCAGGTGAAGAGGGGGCACATGTGCAGGGAATAGAGTCCTCTCAAAGGCCAGTAATTAAATCCTCATTACTGGCTTGTAGAACCCCCCTCTGGCAAACACTTCTAAAAACCCTCCCGTGTTTTGTTTTCTATTTTTGTAGAAAATAAACATTTAAAAAAAGGGATTCTGTGTGAGTTCCTCCATCACTTGCACTCATGACTACTACTGGAGAAGCTGTCAGTACAGGAAGGGACCAGAAGGCAAATAGCCACACTCAGGCAGTATAGGGACTTGTGACAGCTGCAGCCAGGAAGTCACTCTGTGGTTTTATGGGAGTTGTAGTTCTTAAAGCCAAAGCAGCATCTGTGAGTGATCCTAGCCAACTTTTATTCCCAACTCACCGTGACTGATGTGTTCAAGCTTTTCTTGATAAGTGTGAGAACTTGAGTTTATTGGAAATTTGCTGAATGCTGCCACCTCACTGCTGTCTACATAATCCAATCTTAACCACTTATATAATATATAGATTATATAAATTGCTTATAATATATAATCAATTACAGACAGGCCTGACCTTCCAGAACTTTACAAAATGCTCATGGTGTCTCAAAAGATGCAGGAATCTTGATACTGAAAATATTCTCCCATTTTCTGTTAGGATTCCTAATGTTTGTGTTGAAAAATGTCATAAGTACAGTGTCCCTAAACTGCAGTGCACACTAGAAAAAGACCAATAATTACTGAATTGCATCACTTTCTTCTGCCATCAAGTCCATCATTCATTTACCTTTGGGAGAGTGAAAGCTGGCAAAAGGTATCATATGTTTTTCCATGTTCTTTTGAGAGCTTTTACTTACCTAACTTTTAGAGGTTTCCTCCTTTTCAATTCACATGCAGGTCTGATTGTACCTTGCCCTTTAGTATAAACAATCCTCAGGCACATGCTGCTAGCTAGTGATCACTGGAGCAAGAGTGCTACCAGGCCTGTCCTCGTTTCATGTAGGTGTATTTCATTGGCCCATTTAAAAAGTCAGCACTATCTGCCCAGCAGTTACTTGCCAATCAGTATGAACACAATCCAGACCAATCTGAACAGCAGGACCTTTTCTTTATTGGCAAAAAAAAAAAATCAGCCAGCATCACTATTCCTCTTGCCAAGAACGGTGTGACCAGCAAAGAACAGGCTGCTTCTGCCTGGGATTAACTCTGGTGTCTTCTCTGCTGTGCTCAGGCCTGCTTCTCGTTCACATGTGAGGAGATCAGGGGGTTGAAAACGAGACAGGACCGTGTTGGTACAGGGCAGCGGTGGGAGAGCAAAGACACTCCCACCTGTGTTACAGTGTCAGTCCTCTCCTTCCCCACTACATGGCAGCACTGGTATCCTCTAAAACAGCTCATCTAAATGAAAACCAGAATCACTCAGCAACAGTAGAAATCGTTCAAGTACACGGAAGACATGAACTAAGTCAGCCACATCTAGAATTGCCTGAAAGGAGCTAGAACCCCAGAGCAGCACAGACCTGCACAAGACTAGCAGACATTGCGGTTTAATTCCATGTTATTTGCATCTACAAGCACCCAGAGATACCAGATTGTCTCTGTAGTCTCCCCCCCTCACAACCTGCACACTTACCCATAACCACCCACGTTCCTCAATCAGCGCAGCACACAGTCCGGCCATCCAGGGGCTCCTGCTGCTGCCTCTACTGTACTGAGGGAAGAGACCCCACACAGAGCTTCTCCAGCCTCCTCTTCAGTTCTGAGAGACAGAGTCTATTTCACCTGCCCAGGCCGTGCACAGTGAAGCAGATCAGAGGAGGAGAGCTCCTTCTCTAGCTAGAACAAGTCTGATAACATCTGGGTATCATGTATCAAAGGGGACAGCAGAGGCTGCTTGCAAGTAGACTAGAGGAATACATCAGAATTGTTATGCACACAAATCTCTCAAAACACATCCAGTACAACAAACACCCCACTTTGCAGACAGTCCAATACTTTGTCTATATTGCTGTATTGCCTGCAGATGTCCAGATGTCTCTGGTCAGCCTCTCCCTCCTCTGCCCCAGGTCTGGTGCCCAGCAGCTCCACACACCCACCCCCACCTGCACGGAGTGAGAGAGGACTGGACAAACAGGGGTCCGTCAGTTCTGCTGTGATGCCTGTACTGTCCCCTATAGGTAGCAGCAGGACAACAGAAAAGAGAGCAGAGGCTGACAAGCACAGCACACCCAGCAAAACCAGGACACAGCTAAACCAAGCCCCAGGCCACTGCAGAAGCAGGCCAGTATGGAGGCCCTAATATGCTCCCTTTCATGCTCAGAGTTTTGTCTCCATTGTACTGAAGTGAACATAAATAAATGAGACGTTTTGGCAAAAGGCTGTACTGAATTGAATAGCAAACTCCTTCCATTACTAATCCTCTGAGAGAGAAGCTAGCTTTATAAAGCAGGCATGGATTAAGCGAACTCTGGATTAACTGCTTTTACAGTATCTCAACACGGAAGCTCGTCTGTAGGCAGATTTCTAGATCAGAGTCTCTCAGTAAAGTCACCTTCGGCAACAGAAAGCGCACGAAAAACAGAGGACTGGTCCGAGTTAAGTTTTTCTTCTCTAGCCTTGAAAAGATTGCGCAGCTAAACACAAACCGCAGGCAGAACTGGACACCAGAACAGCTCGAAAAACTAATTATTTTTCTACTGAACGCAAACTAACATGCGACCTCTGCCCTGCACTTTTATTTTGCTTTTCTCGATAAGGAACGCCTTTCCGCGAGAGCCATCCTTTTTTGCAGTCTCACGCGGAAGCAATCAGACCCGTCGATCCAGAGGGCGTTTGTGCCCTCTTGTGGCTACAAACGTTACTAACGGCCTCTTCTGAATGCTTTTACGCGATAAACAGTAGTGCGATTGATGTGGCCCAGAGCTAGAAAAATAATCTTTCTTCAGCTGCTCGTTTCGTTTTGTTTTGTTTACGATGGGCGGATTTCGCACAAATTGTACTAATGGAACACAGAAGCTGCTACTGGAACTCCAGCTGCGGCTTATGTAGAGTCAATTAACTGTTCTTGCCGTTATAATTTCTTAGATGCTACAGAAGACACTACTGTTAAACGTAAAGCAGAAAACACGTACCCGAAGCCCTGTCACACTAAATAAAAGCGTTATGAAACAAAGAGAAGTGTACGTGACACAATACCAAGCACAAAACGGAGTAGAACCAGCACTGCAGTATTTTGAGGGTCTTGTCTATTTGAAATTCGGATTGAAAAGTGTTTTCTACACAGTGTGGAGTGCACAATTATGTACTAATAGAAAACGTTAGGTGCCCAGACTCAACCAGAGCCAGTCCCTCAAATATGCCAATCTCTCTTGAGGAACTCTCAGATATCCTGAAATTTACAGATACCCTGAGAGCCTCAGAATCTACCCAACTGCCTCAAATAGTCTCAAACACTCCTAGAAACCTCTCAAACTACCTGCGACCCACAAATAGCGCTATACCCTAAAATATTCAGTCATCCTAAGAACCCCCCCCCCCCCCCGAAAAAACCAAGATGGTGCCAGACACCCTCTTAAACACTCAGACACGCGCAAACACCCCAGAATAGCCATGGACACCCCCAGAGCCCCACCCCAGTCTGACTCTGCGCAGTTTATGTGTATTAAGGCCACACTCCATGAACCAGTTCTGTTAGAGGAATTCCAACCTTAATGGTGAAAAAAACAAAACATTTTCATTTCTTTTTAATAATTATCAGATATCCTTCATAACCTTGGTTGTGTGAGAGAGAGTGAAGAACAGTTTTAAACTTTACACACATTTAACTATTATACTTATAGTTTTACACTCTGAGTCTTTTGAATGAGGAGTGTATGGCGTACATACCAACGAACATGAAAGCAACAGAAAAAAACGTAATAAAACTTAAATAAGTAAAATACTCCATAAAGTTACACTTAAAACTGTACTGAGAACACATAAGGACTGCTAATACAGTATAGAGTAATATTACTTAATTGATCTATCGATGTAGTCTGCTTGTGTATTTCAACGTTTCTCTTCTTAGGGTGCTTTGCATTCTGAGGACATAAGATCTTAAAAGTGCCATTTTTATATGCTCTGGAGTGTTCCATCCGCGTTTAGATAAATCGGGGAAATGTCAAGTAAGGCAGTGTCACGGATCAAGTGACCCCTACATGAAGGAACTACATGTGCTCAATAGACAACTACGCCTATCACACAGGGTTCTAGAACCTTTCGTCCATTTCCTCTGCATCTCCTGGAATCACCAGTGCACATACAGACCAGCAGGAGACACTGGTATTGATGAGGTGCCCCTTTTATCATCTAGTGATCACAACAGTTAACCATCTACCCGGGGCACATTATCCAAAACCAACTCACATCAGACCAGCCACAAGCCCACCACTGGACCCCACTTCCCAATGTCCCAAAAGTCTGCAGCCCAGCAGTTCCGTCCTCTGTAGTTCCATTGGTGGCTCCTGGGCATCGTCTCCAGATCTGGCCGTTCAGAACAATACGATTCCCTCATGCTTGGTTTCTCTCAGTCTAATGTCAGGAAAGGGAAGACTATGCTAGTCTTCCTCAGCTGCCACCCACTCCAAGTCACCTCCTAGGTCCTGCAAACCCTGCTTCCTCCAGTCTCTTCACTTTAGTACAGCCTCCTGACTCTTCCCCATCGGGATGGGAACGTCTCTCTCATGCTTTGCATGGGCGGAGCCAGCAGCTCGGGGCTCATTCAGCAAAATGGCCAGGTGTAACAACGCATTGTTCCACTATGCCCTGCTCTTAGGTCCCCCTCTTGATCACAGGTCCAGTCAAACCCACGAGTATGATAACTGCCCAGCAGCTGTGTTAAGTGGGCAGGAAATACCGAGGAGAAGCCATGAAACTGGATCAAGACTAGGGTGGCACTGGCCCAGCTGCTGAGAGAAAAGCTGCTGGTGGAGGCACTCCTCCAGCTATAATGGAGATCTGAAGATTAAGAGGAAATATAGCTCAGTGCGTTGAGCAAATGACTATTAAGAGGGGTGGGAGTGTGGAACAGCTACAGTATGCCAAAGAAGCAGACACCCTGGCTTTGTTCAAAAGCTGGGCAAGATCCTTGGATCAATTACCAAATGGCCTCCTCTTACTGCAACTTGTGTTCTAACAAAGAAAAGGGAAAATATCCATAGTTCAATTTCTCTTGAACATCCCAATTTTAAACATTTTAGCATTTAAAACAGTTTAAGTCCAGTCTGAGTCTTTTTTTTTTTAAATCATAGAAAGCCTCCTTGCCTCCACAATAGAAGCCAGCAGACTTTATTTCATGGTTCCAACTGCACACAAACAAAGCCTTTCACTATCCGAGAAGACAGCACGAGACACACAGAACAAGAGAAATGGCTTTTAGGCTTTATTTACACAATGAAGTTTTCACAATCCATCATCTAAAAAATATAAACTTTAAAAAAGTTAAATAAATGGACTGAAGAGTTATTTTCTTAGAAAAAGAAAAACACCCCCTGGAATTTATCCAGACCCCATTAGAAAACACCCACTTAACAGGATACAAACAATTTCAGAGCTACAGATATTTTTCAGGAAACCCCAGCAAAGACCACATACTACTGCTGTATAAATAGCTCATGGTGCTCAGAGAATAAATGTTCCTTTCCATTTGGAATATGTGTTGCACAAAAAACAGCACATAAGTCAATCTTCCAGACCACACCAAATGGAATTTCACAGCACTGCATATTTTAAAGGCTAAGTGTGGGGGGAAAAACTGATCGTTTTTGTGCCCAAATGGGAGCGTTTAATAAGACTGAATACCCCCCTCAGGAAAGGGATACCGAAGGTTTCAATTCCAGTTTAATAAAATGTATTCTAACACAATGAGCAGGTTTCCAAGATTAAAGACAAAGCAAAAATACATAGCTGCCAATCCTGAAGGTTTTGCCTTTAAAGATGGCAGATGTAGGTGTACTAGATCTAATAGGAGTAGATTCTGAAGAGAGGGCAGGTTCCAAAGCACTACATCTCAGATAATGGAGAATATCTATTACGGATTGGAAGGAAATGAAACTTCAGCAATGTTCTCCAGAAAGTAAATGAAAAGAACGTTTGTGGCACAATATACATTTCAGGGCTTTCCCATCCTAGTCCTGGAGTGTTGACGCTGTTTTTTTCGTGTTTTTTTTCCAGCTCTTATAGAGCAAAGCCAGCTAGTAAAGGCCAGTAACTGGACCAACTAGACGGCTTCGCCAAGATCTTCAGATGCAGCTGCTTAAAGATCACACCTGCCTTAAAGAGACCTAGAAAACCCACAGAGACACCAGCACTGCAGGACCAGAAGTGGAAAAAACATTTCAAACTCAAATTTTAGGATCCATTTGTAAGAACACAGTGGTGGGGAGGCTATAATTTTATACAAATCCATTTCTAGTTACAAATTTGCAAGACAAAGAAAAAAATGGGTCTTCAGATGTCAAGCTAAAATGATAAATCCACATTTTAGTACAATGTATTCTTAAAGAACTACCTTCTACAAAATGAATAACTAATTATCCTTTTCTTTCTTGCCAGTTTTCAATGAGGACTCCAAGCACAGTGCAATTTCAGAGGACATAAGCACACTAGGGTAGCAGATTAATAACAAGGCTCTAGTACTGCACAGCTCACAAAGTGCTCTCTTCCTCTTAACACAAATCCAAAGGCCTTTTCTAACCTCTTGGGGGCAGATAAACGCCTTTAACCAGACTAAAGCTGTGCTCATACCTGAAAAGGTATTAATTTTGCAATAAAACCCAACTCAGTTCTATAATTGAAAGAACAGGGACAGAGGTACCAGATAGATTTTATTACCTGCCGCACATGTACCAGTTTGGAAATCTTCACACTTGAATATACAGCAGGAGGGCACAATGGTTTAAAAATATTTAAATTTAAAAAAAAAAATCACTAAAAAGTCTCTAATTGGTGTTGCACCCCACTGTGTGCAGCAATGCAACTCTCCTTCCTCGTGTAGTACTGGATCAAGGAGGACAGGGGACGCTCACACATACTCCTTGGTGTTGCTGGGTGGCCGAGAGCTAGGAACAGGGTATTTTCCCATTTTCCCCTGTTTTCCTCTGGGACAGGAAGCCGACAGCATGCCACCACCAAGGAGAACCAGGAAAGACCCTGCCCAGGCAATGAAGATGGCAGCTCCAAACTCATACCTGTAAAAAGACAAAATCCAAGCTGAAGCCAAAAAAAAACTATTCAAGCAAAAATGTCCACTGTTCTAAGCATTTTCCAATGCAGGGCAACAAATGAGAAGTTGAGTTTAATTGTGTGTTAAGTTCACATTCGTAAAACTAAGTGAAGAATTAACTTCCAAGTACTTTTTAATTAAAAAAGCAGGTGCAAGCAAGATTCCGAGCAAGAAGGTTGGAGGGACACAAGCACCACCTACTTGGTGTTCACAGGAGTGAAGGGGTCATAGAAGGCTCGGATGATTCTGTTTGCAAACCAGGAGCAGGCCACAATCGAGCACAAGCCTACAAAAGAAAAAGTTTTTTTTTGTTAATTTTAAAGGACACTGTAAAGAATTGCTGTAAACTTTCCGAGCGCCACGCTATCACAGATCGGGACACGCAGGATGTCCACAGATGCATCGGACTCACCCCCGACCAGAAGGATGATGCCCCCCGTCATGGCGATCCGAGACTTGCGTGTCTTGTCATCGCCCCCACAGTTGGTGCACTTCATGCCCATGGTGGACACCCCCAGGCCGACCACGGAGACGACGATGCCGACGATCATGAGGGCGCGGGTGGCCTGCAGAGCCGCTGGACACAGAGAGGAAGGGAAGAGTTTAGCCCACA
This sequence comes from Lepisosteus platostomus, assembly GCF_059453375.1. Lineage (NCBI taxonomy): Eukaryota > Metazoa > Chordata > Actinopteri > Semionotiformes > Lepisosteidae > Lepisosteus > Lepisosteus platostomus. Next base: position 11,675,177 of record NC_142614.1, on the reverse strand, counting down.
GAGCCTGACGAGGCCAACCAGCAGAGGGGGAGGAGGAGACTCTTTAAACCGACTCGGATAACTGCTGTTGGACAGCTGTCCCCTGCCCTTAGCCCTTCCTACAGCGGCCCCCAGTTTTGGGATGCCTTCAGAGACAAACCTGAGAGCTTTGTCTCTCCTCGGCTGCTCCTAGAGTTTGCTAACTATATGCAAGTTTGACTATATGGCTGACTAGAATAGAACCAATGATCACAGATGGAAGATACGTTAATAGCAAAACACCAGTTACATATCCTATTCAGTGTCCTTTGGAAACCTGTATCCCTTCCCAAAGGCGCCATTATCTCAGGGATGGCAGATTTTTCTGATCCTCCATGTGTAAATTTTATACATAAAAGATGCACATAGCTTCTGTGCATTTTCTTTTGTGTTCCCCGCATGTGTGCAGATAACTTCAGCTTTCGTTCTTGTGAAATGATTTTACATTTCACTGTGCAAATCTGGGCCCCATCCCCGATTTAGAAAGGTATTTAATGCGAGTTGGATAATACTCATTGTGAAATGTTTGATAGAAAAAAAAGATTTTACATGGCTCAAAACCCTAGCAAACGCATTAAATATACCGAAAAAGCAATATAAATGCACTCTAACGGGCACCTATTTAACCCATCTCGCAATGTGCAAAGACACAAACGTGCACAGCAGTCTGTACCGTTTAGCATCCTATAACGTTTTGTGCGGCGCATGCGCATGACGACGTGGCGGGGGGTACCGAATAGGATAGGACGCTGGAACCAAACTGTGGTACAAAAAAGCGCTAAAAACAGTGTCTTGTCTTTTTATCCATCTTTAGACATACTGAGAGAAGGTGCTCAAGGTAGAAATTGTAATATAACAAATGCCAGTCCAAAAGGTACAAGCAATAAGGAAAAGGTAACTGAAGGAAAAACATTTCAGCAACAGAGTAGCGTCCAGATGTGCAACTCAGTAGGTTCTCAAACTAGGGGAAAAATAATTCTCGTCGTACACTAAATGTGTACGACTACTTTTAAATGCCCGATCACATGCTTTTATCGGAATCAATTGTTTTAGATATCATTATACCAGATTAATAATCGAAGTGGATTAAAACAAGGTGAGAAGTCGTTTTAAGCATACTGTGATTTAAAACGAACAAAGAACACACTGGCGCCATTTCACGTCAGTTCTCACGCCTATTAGCTCTGCTAAATATACTAACGAGTTATTTCCTTTTACTTCAATTGTTGTGTATTGTGCGATTTGTGGGTCTGGCTGAAAAAGCTTCTGACGGAAGGACTCGCACAAAATATTTTCAGGCGTTTTATATATTAACACCTGTGACGGACACGCTCAGGACGATAGTAAAACTTTGTTCCAATTCTTGCTTTGCCAAAATATTTAAAAACCCGCCTCCTCCCTGAATTACCCCCCGGGGTATAATACAGTTAACTGCCCGCCATAAACGAATATGTAACCGACATTTACTTTAGTTCAAATATAAATTAAATACTGCCTTTGATATCGTTGTAGTCGATTTTACCTTTGAAGTCAAGGCAGACAGCGTTAAATGTTAAAGGGTAAAACGTTGGTTTTAAGTTCACATGGATAATATTGAAATATTAACTTATCAGTTTAAGGGGGTTAAGGGAGAAAAATGCCGGCCTGTGTTTCGGGCGTTTTTTTTTTAAACAGTAATGTAGGAGCTCATTAGCGAACCCTAAAAGGTTTTCCTCCCAGGACAATAGAACTCCGGGTCACCACGCACACAAACGGGCCTACTCCTAAGTATCCTATACACAACTAGATCTGTGTATTGATCCTGCTCTTTATCGCAAATTAAAATATGAAAATCAAAAGGTTAATCAGTCGTGTCCGTTGGTGACATCAAGTAAAACAATTTGCGTTGAACAGCAATTTTACAGGAGGGACCATTTGGGCGTTCAGAAATTCACTGCGCCTGGAGGTTTAGTTCGGAAACATTTCTTTCGATACTGTACCACATTGAAGTTAATTTTTGTTTTCCATAGAAAGAAATATTCCGCACACAGCTTGTCTACAAAGGACATGTGGGGGACAAATACAGCTTCAAAACCCTCCTCCCCCAACACCAGTCACCATTGAAGTGAAAGAGGCCACGGCTGTACCCGTTACCAGGTGTATCAGGTGCAGCCCAAACCAGTTCTAACAAGAAATGCGCTCCGGGGAATCTGTGTGACGTCAGCACCCCCATCTCAGCTACACTCCCCGAAACAACTGTCCGGGCAGGTAACCAAGAGAGCAGCAGGGTCGGGTTTCAATGCGCGATCCGCCACAGTAATTCACAGGAATTCGCAGGGGAAAAAAAAGCACAGGAATTCTCTCGCTGATAAAAGAGCTAACAGATAACCCTCCCAGGTCTGCACTATGGTTACATATTTCAATGCAATACCCGAGTAGCTTTATTCTGAAAGCCACTATTTGCTAAACGTCGCTTGCTTTCGTAGATGTAAAATAAAGCAAAAAGCGTTGTGCAGCGTAAGTAAACTGATCCTAAATACTAAGACCACCGGTGAGGGGAGTACCTATTCCTCATGACCCGTTTTATTAACACGGGCAAATCACAAGTTGCGTCACTCCTATCCAGCTTAAATGACGGAAAGCCACAAAAACAAATGCGCAAACCAGGTGCCTCTCGTTTTGATACCGAAACATCTTTTTTATGAGTGGAATTAACCTTTACTCGTTCCTTCGCAACCAATGGCGCAGCTCTCCACTTAAATCTCAAAGTTCAAATCTCAGGCAACAAGGCTCCTCACCCTCGTTTCTTCGGTACAACACCCGACTGTACAAATGGATGTTTAAAAGTATCAACCAAAATGAGCAAATATGGAGAGTAGTGCTTAGGAAACTTTGCAGGACAAAGAGGGGTGGGAGAATAATTCACCTTACTTTCCCTTTCCTAACCAGTCAGGTTACATACCAAAACATCCACACTAGAGGAAAAAAAAAAGTCAGGGCCAAACGAACTAGAAACCTCACCCTCTTTCATTTGCTGGTTTATCACAGTTTATTCACAATTGTGAAGAATGTATTTACACTAAGATAGTGTTTATTGTTTTACAGTACTTTATCATAACTCGAGATAAGAAGGTAAACTCTGATAAGCTTTCAGTGGGCTTTTTAACAGGCTAATCATTTTATTGAAGTGTACAGACTGTGCCAAATACACACCAGACACTGAGAATTGCAGTCATATAATGCATTTAACTTATCCTTACACATACAGTGTAATTTAACAGATCTCTCCAAGAGTAGTGGATTGCCCTTTTTGCTCCTCAGAAAAGAGAAAACATTGTAGATTTAAGAAAAATCAAAAGACACAGTCCACCTTAATTTTTAATGCAAAGGTATTCTAAATATTTCAACCCTCCCTGGTCTTCATTCTTCTGTAGCATAGTTCAGAAACCATACTGCTACATTGGTAACTAAGGCACAGTTTTAACAGACTTATGACCAAGTTTAAAAAGATCACCCAGGAAATGGTGTTTATAAAGAGCCAGCAGCTTTTAAACTTTAAATATAGTCCATCTGACTTCCCAATATTATGGTGTATAATACATTTTGCACAGGACATTTAAAAACATCTAAATCTTGTTTGATGTACATGACCAGAATAACCCCTGTAAGATTTACAAGGTTTAGAGTCAGGGTGTGCCAGTGTTTGTTTTCTGACAAAATGAAAACCTTTAACAAGTTTCTTTTCAGCATCTTTATCACCAAGACAGGCTCTCATTTCTCCAGAGCCATTGGATCAAGACTAGATCCCGGTAATCCAGAATGAGAACTCTGTTGCTTTGCTGTCAGATTGAGTATATGGAGCAGTGGTTCCCAGTCCCGGTCTGGTGACCCACACACCTGCTGGTTTTCATTCCAGCCCACCTCCATTCAATACCTGAAGCCTTATTTGATCTAAGAAATTGCTTCAATTGAATATTTGCAGTTGTTTTCTAGTCAGATGTTTGGGTTTTTAAGGCACTTAGAAAATACAAAAATTAAAGCTCCAACATGATTAAAAGCTGTGAACAAAGTTAATATTAAATCAGTGAAGGTTTGTGTAAATGAGGGCTTGACTAGAAACAAAAACCAACAACTGTGTGGGTCACAAGCACCAGGACTGGGAAACCATGGATAAAAAAAAAAAATGTACTAAATGTAATAAAGTTGTTGTTCAATTCTGCATTTCCTACTTGTTGCTGGCAAGGACTGCAGCAATCCAGATCCCAGTCTGGAAGCACAGAGTTGTGCAAGACCACACGACAGATGGTGCACATGGACACGTAGGCAGTGACCCTAACCAGCATGAATGGGAGGCAGGAGCCTGGAGCACCCAGAGAAAACCCATGCGTGTACACGAGGAGAACATGCAAACTCCACACCATCAAACCCACAACCCTCCAAAGCTGTGGCACTGCTGTAGCTCCCCCCCAGCCAAAATGGGATGAATAACACGAGTTGAATTCAATTGAATAAACCACCAGCTAGGTCATCCTTAGATTGTTGACCAACCTGAAACTCACGTTCCCATTAAATTATTCCGAGAAAATATTGAGAATAAATGTTTATGCTTCAGGTAACAGTTAACTAGAAGCGTGTGAAAAAGTTGTTGGTACAAGTTACAGGTATTCTATACTACACCCTAACTGTGCCTGAACAGGTAGAGTTATAGGGGTGTGTTCTAGCACTGCGCAAGAGCGCATTCGAAGATGTCACATGTCAAAGCCACGGTGACAAAACCGGCTTTTGTATTTCAGCTTGCTCATTAACACGGAAGCGCACCGAACCGGTACGTGCGGCCTAACAGTGTATGAAATAAGCACAGCAGGCTCACCCACGGACTAGAAAACTATTGCCATTAAACCATTTCTTGTAACACATCAACTGGTGCTTGGTCTCGCATTAACATTCTTCGATCGGCCCCCAAACCGGTCCTCGCGTCGAAGACAGGTGGCTGGGCGAGGTCGCGGAAGTCGCGAAAGCACGAACGGCCGTGAACTGTGCTGGAGGAGGAGTCGCAACTTCGCTTAGCCCACTCTCTCACAGGAAAAAAAAAAAACAGGGTAGAAAAAAAAAATCGGAGCTCTTCCGTTTTCCCGCGTCACACGGAGCACACAGTCAATTCCACCCCCAACACCTGGCGCCACGGTGCGATTGAAAGTTCCGATAAATTGGGGAAAGAAGGGGACAGAAACCGGGAGGATGCCGATTAAACAGTGTACCAATGCCACCCCCCATACCAACCCAGTAACCAAGGGGTAAACACCCACGCACACCCAAACATCCACCTACACGGGTTATAAACGTAGAACTCCGGATTCTAATAGCACTGGGAGCCGCTAGAAAACCACAGGTCCGACCCCCCTCTTGGGGAAAGTAGTCTCTAGTCCGCTTTGTCTTTCTCTACGTTTCAAAATCCAAATAAAAATAAATTTGAGATTTTCCTAGGTCTTCCTGCGTCTAGAGCGACGACGAAGGCGGGGTGGATTAACTGTTGTGCCGGGCTTTGCAATGTAGATATTAAGAGATTAGCTTTAGGGTCAAACGCTTGGTTTGTCTCTCACCGCAGCGGAGACAATCGAAACGAAAAACTCGAACCCATCTACACACAGAGTTCAACTCGAAAGAGACTGGTATCTAGAGAACAGGACAGTGGTGCTTTTCGACGACTGTGGGTTCAGATTTGGGCTTTAGAATCAAGAACCCCGCGTCTTTTAAGGATAAGAAAAGGCAACGCCAAAAATGGGCTACGAGTCCGATGCACCCAAAGGTGACCTTGCGCAAGAAAACGACAGTGGTTAAAATGCCGTCGTTTCCTCTTCGATCAAACTTCGTAAATTAAATCCGGAACGAAACAAACGATTCCTAGTGAGGAGAGTCTATTCTGACTTATTACCACATGTTCTATCTGTATCTACACTTTCCTTTCCTTACCTGAAGGCTTTAAAACAGACAAAGAGCAGTTCAGACTTACAGTCAAGCTGCAGGATGGAGTCGTACACCTTGCACTGCATTTGGCCGGTACTCTGGAAGGCACAGGACATCCACAGTCCCTGATACATCGCCACCGCCGTGATGATATTGTCCCCCACGTAAGCCGACATCTTCCACTGGGGCAGAATGGTGCCGATAATCAGTCCGATCAGGCCGATGAGTGCCAGGGCGAAGCCCAGAATCTGCAGACCCGAATTAGCCATCCTGACGCAAACTTAGAAGTCGCACCGGCTGGAAAGCGAGAGAAAAGAAAGCGCTTCTGATGTGGAAATAACAAGCGGCTTTGTGCTTCTCGACGGCTCCTTCCTTGATATCCTTCGTCGATCTCCAAACGCTTTCTCCTTCCAGAAAGCGAACTACAATCACTTCTTTTGACAAAAATCACCCACAACGTGCACTTTCTTTAAAGTTCAGGGGGAGCAATAAACAGGTATCTCCTTCCTCCCCGGTAGCGAATGAAAAGAAACTCCTCGCCCGAGCTAATAACTACAGACCTTCCTGCTAATTCCTCTGTCTTACACCTGTTGGCAAAGCCGCACCTTGAATTTATAATGATGCGTCGGGGACGCGCGTTTTATCCGTCGGGGAGGGGGAGGGGGGCGAGCGCAGGAGTTTCGGCTGCCTCTTGCTCTTCTCTTTTGCTCCACAGACAAACACGCAGTTTCGTGATGTCACTGCGGCACCGCTGGCTTCTGGAGTACGAGGGAGATCGTCAGTTTCTTGCCTGTTACGCTTAGGGAGCCACAGGTCGTACCTGCCCCGTTGTTCCGATTGGGTTAGAATTTATTTTCGAACTGTGAAAATGAGCTGTTTTGATTTTCCCAAACAACCAGAATGTCATGTTTACTGCCGAGGAAGCGCAAATTCCTTCTCACTACACCTGCCTGGGTTTATTTCTGAGTGGAGTTTGTTGTAACACAATCTAATAATATCCAGATTTAAGAATATGCCGAGGTTTGTAATTATCCGGAACCGTGTGTGTGTTTATTCGATCTTTGGTTAGTAGTCGAGGGATTCCTTAGACCTATTGTTTGAGGAAAATCGCCTTGCTCTCACATGACATTACAGGTCTACGGCACACAACACCCCGTCTAGTTCAGAATGCATTAATATAAACTGTAAGATCCAACCGATCTGACGCATACAAATAGATAATAAATATTCATAAGAAGAGAATGGTTAAAAATGAGAATCTGTTTGGCCATTCTGGTGTTTTTGCTTGTACTGTTTCACCCCAGGATCTCACCCAGCCAGTTCTTGGTGTGTTAACAACTACAGTACATCTCCCTTGAACTCCTCAACTTTAACCAGGACGAATTTTATTCCTGCCCACCTCCAGACCCAGGTCTAGAAACAAAAGATCAGGATCTCAATGGGAAGACCTCGTGGAATATTTTTTTAAATTAAGTCTAATGAACCTTTTAGTCATGACAATGGCAGAGCACAGGACCATAGATGAGAAGAATGATCTGTGGTTTTTGCTGTCTAACCTTATACCTGTCTGACTCATGTAGTTCTCTCTAAGTATTTATAGCACACTGAACTGCAGTGTTCACATAAGGACAAAGAAAAGGAAGTTTGTGTGTTGCCCAGAAAGAATATCATTGGTCTAACTATCCATCTGGCTGCCTTGAAGTCTGACAAACAGAACTTTCCAAAGCTTTTTGGCATTTAAAAACAAACAAACACACAGTTAAATAATTAAACACATCCCTCAGAAAGCTCTTTGTTTTTCTCTCTTCCGTTTCACAGCCAGCCTTCCGCTCACGAGCACAAACAGTTCCACACAGTCGGATAACTGACCCACTCTTCACACACGGAGGCCATTGTGATTCACTGGGATAATGCACACACAAAAAATATAGCGCGTTTCCCCACACAGAGCATCCCGAGCCAATTGAATATACTATGAAATACGATGTAATTTATGTACAGACAGATATTCTAAACATAAAGAGAATAACAAACGCACATTACATGTGAGTCATCCTGGCTGACTCAGTTGGTTTGTGCCTTGGCTGTGTCACATCGACATGTCAGGATTCTCTTGGTTCCTGGTGAAACTGAAACTTCCTGGGCTTCCTGGGAGGTGTGTGTGACTTATCTCTCCTGCAATCAGAACCAAACCCCCTGTTTGCCACAGCAGAGCTTGTCACGTGTCAGTGTCTGCAATTTATTATCCTCTCTTCACTGGAACAGGGGACATTACTGTCAGACAAGACAATTGGTGGCTTCACACTGGGTAGGACAGCAACAATTCTATCCATCCACTTTCTTCAATACAGGGAGCCTGTCCTGGCAAGCAATTGTCACAAGGTGGGGTACACGCTGGACGGGATGTCAGTCCATAACATGGCAGACATACAGACACAAATAGCCACACCAGAGGCATTTTTTTCCCAGAAGCCAAATAACCTGCGAGTATGTCTTTGCACTGTGGAAGGAATCCAGAGCATCAAATGGAAACCCATGTGAACATGGGGAGAACATACAAACTCCACACAGATAGTATTCCAGGAATTGAACCCAGGGCACAAGTGCTCCAGTGCTCCAAGGCAGCAATATTAACCACTTGTACCATGATGCACTCACATAAGTAATTATGGATTCTATTTCTTTAACAAAAAGTATAATATTACTCTGTACCGTGTTACCGCTAACAATAATAATAAAGCAGGCTAATAATGATGAGCAATGATGACTAGGAACAACCTTATCCAGAATTTAAAGTGTAAACCATTTCCTGAATACCAGTTGTATTTTCATGATTTGTGAAGTAATTACATCTCTTACTGGGTTCTCTTTCTGATCGTTCAATGAATTTAAACTTATTTTGGCCTGATCCTTTTCTTAATTGAACTATAACAGACTGTAATCCCAGTGCAAGTTTTGTTTAACTTTTAACATTTTTATCTTCAGGGTCTGTTTAGCCTTATTTTCCATTCAAGTACACTGGTTAGTCACCCACCCACAGGTCAACCTTACAACTGTCTCACTAACCCCCCTGTGGGACAGGTTACAATTACATGGTTATCATTTTCCCACTGAAATAAAAAGAGTTGTTTAGATACAAAGGAAAAAGTAATAGGTTTATTCCCCCATAAACCAGCCATGAACACAGTGCACTATCAAGTAATTTCACTGTTATCTTAAAAAAGCATAAAGCTGAAATCCCTTCCTAACATAGCGGTTTGAGTTAAGAAGTAATCAGGACAAAGATATGACTTGATATCTCTTGATGAGTACTTGATTAGTGATGAAAGAGAAGAATATTGACAGAAATTGAAACCTCAACAATTCAAGCCCTAATCATGCTTTTTAAAAAGCCCAAGACTGCCTGTGTTATCATGTACATTAAGCTGTGAGCTGCAGTTATCAGTTCAGTTATCTTTTCTGAACAGGTAGCCAATGTCCACAAAATGCCTTCCACTAAATGTGCAATTTGCATTGGAATGAACCTGTCTTCTTGTTTGATTGAAAAATGCATACATTTCATAAGTGTTGTCACATTTAACAGTGGAAAAACACAAAGGCTCATTGCACTGTATTAGATCCATCAGAAAACATTAGTTTCCATAATCAAACTGTGCCTGAGGAAAATGGTAGTTCTAGTCAAGACGTATAGAAACTATAGTGAATCACTCTTTTACTCTAGAATCATGTCAGATGAGAAATATTTTGAATTCCGTGAATGCAAAAAACAAAATCTATTGCAAGCATAATGGCAAAAACGTGCACAAAACCAACATTCGCTGTGAAAAAAAAATCAGATAGAGTGAATATTGTGTATCTTTGGTAGAACTGAATGTTCCTCAGTCCCATCTCTTTTATCCAATGAACAGTAAAGAAACAGGCTCTGAGATGCACAGAGTCAGCCACAATGATCCAATTGTGAGGAACAGCTTCAGTGAAACGGAGGGAATTCAAGGAGCACAATGAAGCCAACGTGTTGTCAGAATGCTCTCGCCGTCTGCGAGTAGCTCTTGGTTACGAAATTTATGTGTCTGTCAGGGTTGAAGAGGAGGCAGAGGCCAAACTGGCTCATTAACCAGATGGGCAAAGAGACACAATCTCTTCGGGGATGCGACCACCAGGAACTGGGAGGACCAACTCACAAATGTCACACTGATTTCAAAGGAGGCTTTTTTCTTTTCACTATGGGTCAGGCAACCAAAAAAAAAGGTGGTAAAATGGCAACTCTGAGATCTGGGAACGATATCTAAATATAAAAATGATCCCAAGCCCTGTGTGTAATCTATGGGTTGGAGTCAGTGCTCCAGTCTTTATCTCAGATTTTCCAGCATTTCTGGTTATTCCAATTTCTTTCACTTACCCATCCATCCATTTTATAACCACGTCTTCCACTGTCTGGGGAGTTAGAACCTATTCCAACAAGCAACAAGGCAGGGTACACCTTGAAGGGGATGCTAGCCCATTGCAGAGCAGACTGACACAGACACACTCACACCAGGGTCTTTGGACTGTGGGAGGAAACCACATGAACATGGGGAGAACATACAAACTGCACACACATAGCACCCCAGGTTTGGAATCAAACCCAGGACCCCAGGCCTGTAAGGGGGCGATGTTAACCACTGCACTGCTGATCCACCTTGAAAGGTTTAATTGAAATAGTGAATTCCTCAATTTGATAGAATGTTAGAATGTTATCACCTCTAAAACATTACAAAGACAAGTTAGCTGTTAAGAGTTTCTAAGTTCTTAGCAGGTGAAAACAATTCTAAGTGATTGCATGACTCTTATCGCCAGATTAAAATGAACACCCCATTCAAATAAGGGACTGTTAGCCCCTGTTGCCTTGTGTGTAATTACAGAGATGGAAATTGAGAGCTGTAAAAAAATCAGATCTGCAATAGGAATGCCACGCACAGCTGGTACTTTTCACCAGAGGTCCAGTGGGGGGTCACTGGGAGTGTGGCCAGACTCAGAGCACCAATATTGTGAAGGTCTGTGTTTTGGAGGCAGCTTGTGAAAGCAAGGAGATGAGGAGACAGTTCCCCTGGCTCACAGGGAGGGTTTATTTTACTGTTATTTACAGTGGGATGTACAAATCAGAGAAAGAGAGAGAGAGTAAAAGCAGGGGAGGAGAGCAGATAAATAGGTTCTTCTCTTCACAAAATGGAGGGGTCTTTCAAACCTTATGTAGGGGGAAAAAGTAAGTAAAGGTGAGCCAGGGAGGAAAACAGAAAAGGCACAGGAGCTGTATAACAGTCTATTCTGAGGAGGAGAGGATTGGTACAATATATTTGTACATATCATCATCATATAGTTTAAAAACAACATTGCAGCTGTGTGTGTCTGTCAAGCATTAAAAAGCACAGTTATGGCAAAAAAATGCAAGTCCTAGACTTAGATATAGTAACAGCTGTGTTAGTTAGCTCTTGGTGCTCTGTATTTATGTTGAGCCTATGTCCATATACACAGCTGAGTATAAATGTCCCCATTAAAAAGCCTTCTAGCTCATCCACCCTGACAGTCCTCCGTACTCCCAACATTTCATGACGCTGTTTCTTTGGGGGAAATCCTGGTCACAGGTGCAGAATGTGGAAATTCTTTAAAAAATATATTTTTTATTTTTCTGTGATACAAGAGTCATATCAGTATCATCTCAACCAACAGAAATAATCTCCAGGCCAGTGGGTTGTGGAGGCTGTGAGTCATGAGAAATTCCTGTCTCAGTGACAGCAGGGCTCTAGGTGTGTCCATTTTGTGTTGCACCATAGGAAACCTTCTCACAGTGCTCTACACACTTGCTGCCAGCTTTTCTAGTAAAACATACATCTGCTGAAAGAGCCTTCATACTTGGACACAGTGTGTGCTTTTTACAGTAATACTTTATTACTTTTATTTGATTAATGTTTTACTGTTCTGTTAAAATATTCTCCAGCCCGCAATACCACCATATTAGTTAACCAGTAGTTAATTAAATCTCTCGAGGCGTGCTTCGATTATGAACTATTAATGAGATCTTTAGTACACCTCGTTCTAAGCAATGCTGAGTCCAAAAAGAAGGCTCTCAGGAACATTTAGGACTCATGATTATTTCTAGGTTTTGACTCTTCTTTTACTGAACTGTGTACTTTTCTTTCTGCTGTTTAAAGAGCTGGCATTTGTAAGCCCCAGAAATGTCATTGGTGAAACACCTGTTTTGTCGCTTTGTAAATTAAAAATAAACTGTTCCGGTGTAATGTGAGGAAAATGGACTGATCTCAAGGTGTGTGGTTAGCTGCTGTCCCCACGAGCTCCCTGGAAGGCAGTGTCTTTGTCCTGGAAGGGAAAGGCGGTTTGTTAACAGGGTGTGTCACGCAAAAGGTAACCAAACAGGTTCTGAGAGGGCATATTTTGTTATTTTGTAGTTTTTGCCATGGCAAGAGCTTCAAGAACTTTTCTGACCCCTGTGCAGCTCTTTTTGTTTGCTCTAAACACTTGCACTTCTACTGACTTTCTAACTCTGCATTTAAGGAGACAAGCATTGAAAATTGCAGGTGCCTATTTCACACATTTTAAATGGCCTTTTCAGTTTTTAATGTAAAAAATGCTTTCATAGTAACTGGGAGTTTCCCCCTTTACAGCTGTAAGTGGTATTTCATAAAAAAACAAGGCTCAGTCACCTCTTTACCAAAAATCGGTTAAGTATTTTCAGACACTTTGTAGTAAGCACCTCCAATTTCATCAAGTCCCAGTCAGAGAGCAGGGACTCTCGAAGTTTTGGTTAATGTTTATTTTGCTCCCTTTTTTGTTTCAGAAGCTCATTTGAAAAAAATGACTTTAAGCCATCAGTATAATGAATTTTGGTACAGTACAACTCAGTTTTGTTTTACGTTGCCAGTTGTATGCTGGTGCATGTATTTGACTCAGGCACAGTGCTGTTATCACATAAACAGCTTGGCTTCAAATTATTATAGACCTGACTATTTTGCTAATACACACTCAAGGCACTCTTTTGATCAATTTCCTGATATTTCTATTTTTTCTTATTGCACATGACGTTACAAGTGTTTCACAGCCACCCAGAACTGCAGGCTTAGTAAAGCATTCGAACTCAGGATTTCCTCAAACCATTTCATATAACCAAGTTCATATAATCCAGTCAACATCTGTTTTTTGGAAGGTATCTGCAACAGGCTGAAATGTTTCAGAACCACTTTCACCCTCCCTATCTGCCCCAACATGTTGTCCAGTTGCTTAAAATCGAGAAAGAGAGATGAGAAATTATTCATTTTTGGTAGACCCCCCCCCCCAATTTAGAATCACTACTTTTTAACAGTTACGGCTCATTGTCCATTGCACCTTCCTACAAGCAAGGGGAAGATGAAGATGCCGTGCCCAGAGGAATGTCTTGGCACACTTGGCCAACTCTAGCTCACCCAAGCTTGATGGCAATTCCCCAGCACAGGTAATGACATCACCATTTCTTCCTGAGCCATGTGGGAACTTCACACTAGATAACATATGGCAGTGCAACCTCCTCACCTTGCATTTTAACACACCACAACCCATGTGATGCACTTCTTCACTGTGCAAGACATTTCACTTCTTTGGAATGTTGTTAAAAAGACAACAGAGAAGCTCATTTAATATGAACAGCAGCCAACACAAGGAGATCTTGATGAAAGCTGATCATAACAAGCAAATGGTTTTCAAAGAGGATACAAGGATACAAGCCTGGAAGCTGTTGATCAATTATTAGTCTGTCACCCACTGTGCAGATGTTAATGTTTTATTAGTGTACTTAGCATTATATATAATGTTTCAGATTTACATCTGGGACAGAGAGATTTCTGCATATCTTTCTTCCTAAGTTAATACTAGTTTATTGTTTATTGACTATTTTATTGACCTTTTTCACGCTGCTATTTTGCCAGCCTCAGTAAAACTACGCTACCGAAACAAGGTTGATATGTGTGTACAACTCTGTATATAGTAGCATTTTCTATGTTGAAAACAGTTTTTCATAATGTTTCAATACATTTCAGCTAAAGAAACCAAAAAAAGAAAAATCCCTCAAAATTTTGAAAGTCTGGAGAATGCCTGCTCCAAGTTGATCTGCTAGGTTTCGGAACCATTGGCCTGCTTTGTTTTTAAGTCCTTGTTCACTTAAAAACAAAGTCGTTGTATCTAAATTGATACAAGTCCTTGTATCACTTTAAGTCCTTGTATGTAAAGTGAAACTAACTATGATCGTTGAAGCTACTGTAGAATCTAAACCAAAATTTGGTTGTGGAACTTTCTTCAGAGATCACAATTTATCAAGAGCCAAAGCAGAGACTTGTGCCCATCCCTAAAGTAAAGCAGTACAAATACTAGCCATTCTCACATTGTGCAACAAAGCTACAAAAGGGGTCACCTCAGCCTGGCTGAGGCGCAAACAAAGTCTGACGCCTGAAGGCACACAAGTTCACCAAAAACCAGTTTTACTCCCTGCTGTGAGAGAGAGAAATGGAAAGTAAAGGATAGAGAGGGAGACACAGAGAGACACACACATCCTCCGGTGTACACTTTTAATCACTTTCAATACTGGCAACATGGTGTCTTCCATCAGCTTACTGTGCATTTTATGACATTAAATCAATAAATTGTACAATAAGACACTCTATTATGTAGATTTTAGAGTTTCAAAACTGAGTTTTTCAGGTGAAGTTTGGTACTTTTATATCCAGAATATAGCATGCCAGAAGTACTGAGCAACCTGTATTGTAGTCTATGCTATGCACAGTTATGAGCAGATCATTGAGTCAATGGGAATGATTTTAGAGATAATATATATGATTTTCATTTTTTCTGAAGTCGTTAACTCAAGAGTCTTACAGTTAGATTTCCTCTCGAACAGATAACCCACCTACTTGCTTGTGGGCGTGTCCCTGCCCTTAGTGTGGATTGCTTTCTGCAGCACACATTGTGGCGCTATGCTTTGGCATCTCTGGTCCAGTACCACCATCCTGTCCCTTCCATTCTGTCACTGCTAGTTTCTAAAGAATGACACTTACTAACAATATTGGCTCTTCATTTTATTTCCACAAAATTCCATAAAGGTCTGGAAAATTAAATGTTTTTTTTTTGTCTAGGCTCAGGAAAGAACTGGAAGACATAAAGGTTTTCTACATCTTACTGACATTCTGTTCTATATAGCAAACACAACACAACTATGCTCTGTTTCACAAAGCTCCCTGCATAATATTACAAAAAATCTCAATTGCCATCAGAGTTCAGCTTATTAGGAATCATCTAGAATGTTGGTGACTTCGTGTTGTTTAAGACCATATCTAACATCCTTTCTCTGTTCCCTTTGATTCTGATGTGCCGTTTTTGAAGTTGTATTTTAATGAACTTCCCCTTTCTGTTATTCTATAGTTCTACAATTTGTTTCTGGCTTATAGGGGTTTGACAATTGTGGATGTTCAGTTCAACATCCCTTCCCTTTCTGAATCCAGGCTGGCCATACCATCTGTTTTTGTAATAGCTCTCCCAATATACTTCTGTCTTTTTTGAAATGCACCAGTTAGAGAAGTAACACTGGTTGATAGTTTCCTGGTTCAGTTCCGTCCGTCTTTTTGGAGACTGGTGTTACATTTGCAGCTCTCCAATCTGTGGGTACTACTCCCTCCTAGTTAGGATGACATGTCCTAATTAGGGGTCTATGAATAACATCCCCCATTCCCTGGGATCAATTATTGTTTATTAAAAATCCTAGTAAAGGGATTTGGGATCTTTTAGAAGTAAAAGTGCTAAAAACATGCAATGATTTCTTATTATGTATTATTAAACCTTAATTTCTCCTTTAACTTCATAGTCCTAGTTCCTGTAGTAGCTTCAGGCTCTTGCATTGTATTCCTTATGCTTTAGGCATTAGATATGAGCATGTAAGAACAGATCTTATTTGTTTGGAATTTCTTCTTGGTGTTGACCATGGCTATTCTGATCCGACCCGAATTGGGATTCTGAATCCCTAAGCCTCATCTTGTCACATAGCTCTGATCTGCTGTTCCTTCCCCGCATTGCACTGGCACCACAGTAACTGTGACTCTCCATTTGTTTCCAGCCAAATGACTAAATTAGTTCTAAAAAGATAATTACCATTTGAAAGGGGAGCATCAGATCAGCAGATTCTGGGTTATAGATAGACGCAGTGACAAATGTGTTGACAACAGCAACCTGAGGAAAGAAAGACATTGTAAATGAGAGCCAGTGGCGTTCATGGAAAAAGTATATTTACAGCAGTGCTGTCTCAAATCTTTGTCATAGCAAGAGAGGCTTGCTATGCAAGAAAGAAGCCCAGCCCTTCTTCTAAAGGTATGATGTCATACCTGTGAATGAAACTCTCAGGTAGAAACCAGGCTCATCTCCTGGCAGGAGTGAAACCACCAATCGGATAGCTGAAACCATTTCCTTGGTAACAGCACTTGAGACTAAACTGACTTGCCCCTCACCCATCATCTCGCCTCTGATTGGTTACAAGTGCCTACTGTGGGTGGGGCCCACAGAATATGGGGGAGAGATTCTACGTCAGCTCAAGTTTCTGTTAGGGTAGGCTGCCTGGAGAGACAATCACGTAGTATCATTGAAACAACACATCCATGAATGTTATAATAAAGGATGCGGTCAAGTGTGAGGCACTATGAGACAGGAAATGAAGTTTGTGTTTTTGTCTGTTATGTTTGTCTCAGACACTGGAAATGAACTTCAAATTATACCTACTGATACATTATTTGAGAGGCTCAAACATGTGTCTTATTGAATAAGTTTCTTATTAAACCAACTAATGATTGGACCCTACCTCATTTAAGTAGAGAAGTTATACATAGTTGATGAAGAGTGGTACACAGTTGAGGTTTTAATCCAGAAGCACATTCCAGATCTAGCCAGTTTGAACAGCATGCAGAGGAACGGGACCCTTTCACACTTTCAAGCTTAAAACAGCATTCGGCCAGTGTCACAGATTCTTCTTCGCACTCACCACTCCTTGAACAACGATAAATTCAGAAACACTTGTTGTTGCCAATGGTTTGTCGGTGGAGACAAAATCCCCCAGTCAGGCCTCGAGCAACCAGAGCCATTAACATGAGTAAATCACCCTCTTTGCTAAGCATGCAAAATTGTCTCAGCCCAGCATGGTTACCCCTGGGAACTGTGAATGATCTCGAATGTACTGGCATAGACCAGTACCAGACACAAAGCCACACTCACTGAGCCTCAATATCTTGGAATAACAACTCTCTAGTTTTTGTGGCCCTAATAAACCATCAGGGGGTTCCTTATTCACTGATACAACCTGAAATTATTTTGAGAAAACCTTCAACGTTGTTAGAGTACATTTTGAAAATACCCATTCTCAGTTTCTGAGGGATTAAAGAAGATAAGATAACCATGTCAGAGAAAAGTACCACCAACTCAGCTGGGTCTTTATAACATCCATCCATTTTTTAACTGCTTTATCCAA
Organism: Lepisosteus platostomus; assembly: GCF_059453375.1. Classification (NCBI taxonomy): domain Eukaryota; kingdom Metazoa; phylum Chordata; class Actinopteri; order Semionotiformes; family Lepisosteidae; genus Lepisosteus; species Lepisosteus platostomus. The sequence goes on along the minus strand of NC_142614.1, from coordinate 11,657,692 downwards.
GTCAGGGTTTGTGTGGGAGCTGGAGCATATCCTGGCAAGCAACAGGCATAAGGCAGGATAAACCCTAGATGGGACACCAGTCCATCTCAGGGCATGCACAGACACAGACAGAAATACACACACCAGGTCTAAATTCCCCAGAATTCAATTAACCTACCAGCATGTCAATGGACTGTAGAAGGAAACCCCTGTGAACCCAGGGAGAACATCCAAACTCCACATAGACAGCACCCCAGGAATTGAACCTAGAGCCTCAGCACTGCAAGGCAGCAAAGCTAACCACTGCGCCAGTGTGCCACCTATTCTTTATAGCATATCCAGGGAAATTATAATTGAAACACCACTGGAAAGAGTTCTGGAAAGCATACTATATACAGCATATTGGACAGAGGAGATACATTTGTGATTAAAACTACATTATGTTATGTGACTCTAGAATTAACACAAATTATTTAACTTTGCCAGACACTATTTTGTTTTTGTACTATATCTTTTTCTGTCTCTGTTTTGGTTTCAGGTTCTTTTAGGACTGTACTTGTGTCTCAGGCTTTGTCTCATTGTTATCTGTGGGTCTGTGACTCATAATGACTGAAACGCATAGATGCCAGAGAGTTTGACAGAGTGCCTCAGGCAGTAGCAGGTGTATAATCAGGTCACACCCACTGTCGCATAACCTGCAAATTCTGACATGCTGTATGCAAAAAAGTTGCAGTTCCAGCCAATAGGACCCAGTCACAAACTGTGTCAGCTGACCTGTCCCATGGGCACTGTTGTTGACTAGATTTACCCATAATTCCTTTGAGGAAGTCTGGAACTGTAGACAGGAAAAGATAAGGGAGGGAAAGGAATGGGGATACCAAATTATCTCCATGAGCTGTTTGCTTTGTATCTATACCAGAAAAAACAAACCACACAACACTTGCAATCAAGCCTCACAGACAACCAAAACCTTAGTTTAAAACAATCCTTGTCTTCTATTTTTTAAACCAAAGGATTCATTGGCCTTCTGACTTCATACACTTGGTATGTACTATACTACTACTATATACAAATGAATTAAATCTCTGTTGTTTTGTTTTTGCTGTAAGAAAAAGGCAGTTTAAATCTCATGTGTGGTGGAGCGCCTGCAGTGCTTAATAAAATAAACACTGATATCCATCCAAATGAGTTTTATTGAAGCTGAATGTTAGTGAATGATGTCTGTTTTGAGAGAAGTCTTTGATAAACAGCCGCAATAAACATACTCTTGAGTGTAAAAGCATTAGACGCACTCTGGGCTGGAAATGCCAGGTTACAATTTAATAGTATCAAGTTTAAAAAGTTGCATGCAAGTCATCAGAACACAGAGAACAGAGAGACATCCTCAGGACTGGGGCAGAGACAGAAAGCTAAAAAAATGTTTAGCTCTAGTGGACCCTGAGTGCAAAGCATTCAGAGAATGTTTGCAAAGCACTGCAACAGAAAAACATGTGACAGGCATTTGTGTCAGGCAACAGCTGGATACTATCAAAATGGAATCTGGGGGTGATTTCAAACTTTAAAAGAGCCATCCATAAAGCTACTAAAAGCAGTTGGAAAAAAATGGACAGCTGTACTGCTGCTAAACTCGAATTAAAGTGTAAGGAGTACACCCAGTGGCCACAATATTAGAAACAGAAGCACAAATGAATTTGCTCTTTTGTGTGAAGGAAATGTCTGGTCTATCTGAAGGGCAATGAGAACACCTTCTTTGGGCAAGCATCCCAAGATCTGATATCTACAGCAAACCTGTGGAACCAGTAGAATGTGCCGTTCAGTCCAACACATTCCCCTTATCACCACCTCAGCTGAAGGCTAGAAGAATGGGTTTAGAAAATTTCAGATCTTCACAGGACACCTTCTGCTTCCTTCGCAAGGTGTTCTGTCTTCAGAGGCCTGACCCATTATTTTATAGGCATTTCTGGTATCTGGCACTGTGTAAATAGGACACTGAGGTACATATAGTGTCCAGCTATCTAGTGCTGCATGGGAGAACTTTGCCCATTTACTTCCAAAACCCATGAGCCGAGCTCTTTAGCTCAGGAGACAACAGGATCTAAATTGTTCATGTGCATTTTAAATTAGGGACAGAGTGGAGTTTAGGCAGACACACAGTATTCGGTTGGGAAAAGGAGTGTCTAGGCTCTTTGTGTCCGTCTGGACAGATGGGTAGGAGAGATGGGGATTACTTCTGTCCTTTGTCCCCTCCCTGGATATGTTGAAGACGATGCGAGGTCACCTCAGGAGAAAGGCTCCTCGGGGGTGTAGTTGAAGCTGGCATCCAGGAATATGGTCAAGGTGCCCAGGGAGGTGAAGACCACGAAGAGCCAGAGGAAGAGGCGATCCACCACCATAGCAATGTACTGCCAGTCTGCCGTTATCTGAAATGAGAGTTGACCATCAGGTACTCAGCTTGAAATTTGAATCGGTTTCCTTTCCTCTGGTTGTGTTCATATTCATCCATCCTTCCTTTAACCACATTACCCAGTACAGGGTTGCAGGACAGCTTATGTCTATCCCAGTAAGCAATGGGCACCAAGCAGGGTACACCCTGGATGGGATGCCAGTCCACTGAAGGGCACACACAGACAGAAACACAGACACCGTTTTCCCAGAACCCAGTTAACCTACCAGCATGTCTTTGGACTGTGAAACCGGAACACCAGGAGGAAACCCATGTGAATACAGAATTTGAATCTAACCCCCCAGCTAAGCACTGCTCCTGCCCCAGTTCTAAAAACTAGTTTTGTCTTGTTGTATGTTTTTCCTTTCTCATTACTGTTCTGTACAACATCCTGTGATTATGAAGGAAGCCTTCTGAATAAATCTTATTACGAAATGGGATTGTCTTTACAGTTACAGTGTCTGAGCTGCGTCGGAAAGTGACGGAAAAATTAAAACATAACATCCTTCTAGAACAAGTACACTGTCTCCCTCTAGTGGCCAAATTAAGCCCTACCCAGTACGTGATTTACAAAGAAGAGATGCACAGTACATACCAGCACAAAGCAAAGCACCTCAGAGTGATTTGATATACATGATCCAACATTGTTCAGCCATGATCTTGGAGCTGTCCCAGTATCAAATTGTGCTTGATCCAAATGATCTCCTAAAGGTGTCCTGTAATTGTTTCCACTTGGAAAATAATAATGAAAATATCTGGCTAAGTATGTACTGGGAGCTCGGTCAAGAAGAAAACTACACAGACTTGGAAGAACTTCCATCTGGATCTTTAAAACAACTGCAGGAAAGAATCATTTAGTTAATTTGCTAACAGCTGCTAAATGCTGGATTCTAATGAAATGGAATGACTGAACATTTAGAAAGGGAGATGCTGTAACTATACTATCAAAATCAGATTTACTGCATTTGGAAGGGAAGCTTTATTTTTATTAGAAACATCTTAGATGACATCTTAGTGAGTGCTTTCTTATGAAGAACTGTTTGGGTGATGGTACAGCTGAGACATTTACTGTAACTGTCTCTTAATTAACTATAAAAATGTTTGGTCGGATTGAATTGCACCTGAAGACAAAGACAACAAGGGCTCCAGGCTCTGACATAGAAGCCCCAGGCAGAATTCATCTCCTGGAGGAAATAAGTCAACTGTGAGTATACATTATCTGGTAGTGTCTCACTGCACTAGGAAGCTGCTTTGCTGCTCTGCTGCTGTTCAGTCTAGTGTTTGCAGTTATGTTGCTTGCCTCCCCCACAGTGTATTATTCAGAGAAATCCATCCATCCATTTTCTAACTGCTTTTTCAGACTCAGGGTCGCAGGGGACCTAGGGCCTAGGGGGGTACACCCTGGATGGGACACGTAGTACCGAGTTTCAAAAACTGGATGGAATGGATAGAAAATTACATACACGACAAAGGAGAATATACAGTATTGTTCCTGTGTTGCTGACAGACATTTAAGAGACCATTTAAGGCTAAGGGAAGTTTTGGCAGTAAAAGAGTTTTACCGTAATAGACAGTTAAAATGATCTAACTGGCAGGGAAAGATTGAGAGAATCAGCCATACTAAACTGCAGTATGCGTTCACATGTCAACAGTACCATCCATCCAGTTTCTAACCGCTTTATCTAATACAGAGGATGCTGGTGAGCCACAGCCTGTGCAACGGTACCATCATAGCAGATACATACTGAACTTGAGAGGACAACCAGGAAGCTCATCAAGCTCCTTCTCGATGAGAGCAAGCCAGTCGCAACATAGAACGTTTTTTTTTACCTCCAAGCTTTTGTAGAAGGAAGAGCCTCAGAAATGTTCTCATGATTTCAGCTCTGGTTACTTTCAAAGGACAGAAAAGGTACGTACCAGAAAGGTGCGTAAATCCAGCAAATGAAAAGCTTGCACCTTGGCTATTGTGAATAAACTAAACAAGATAAGAAGGACGGGACTACTGATAGGAATCCACATTTTCTGTTTGCAAAAACCGGACTTAATTGTGCTCACCTACTTTGTGAAACACTCTTACACCTGAGAAATAATTTAATCTTAAATTTGTGCAACTGGGCCCCAAGAACTAACCGTGTCATGCTCTTCCTGGCTCTTGAGCTGGTCCGCCATGTAGGTTACAGCAGCGACTGCCGATTTGAGGTCAGGTGGAAGAATGAGACAGTAATTCTGTCCATCCAAGTATTTCTGGAGTCGTACTGGACTGTCGCTCCTAAGTGGGCAGTAAAAAGAAAGAAAGACGAAGGTCTGGATTAAATCATAAGCTAGTCTAACTCCCACTACTTCCATCCATCCTTCTACTTTTTAACAGCTTTATTCAATACAGTGTTGTGGGAATTCTGAAGCCTATCCCAGCAAGCAACGGGCACAAGGTGGGGTACACCGTGGATGGAACACCAGTCCAACAGAGGGCAGACACAACCTCGGATACTCACACACTCACACCAGGGCCAGTTTTATAATAGTATTTAACAATAATTACTTAGCGTTACTGTTTTTGTTGTTTTAAATGTTTTTTTAAAACATTTTTCTGTAAAGCATTTAGGTAAGATGCTTTTAAAGGCGCTATATAAAATAAAGTGTTTTATTATAGTCAAAGCAAACGTAGCGTACACACCCTTCTTCCTAATTTTGCCCTGATCAGTTGAGGGCCTGCTATCTGAAAGCAGAATAACTGCCTGTCACCCGCCTGTTTCATGTTGCTTTTGTGAATGTGAATGTTTCCCTGTATTTTGCATGAACATCTCAAATTCTGTTTTATTGAATCTTCAAAAGGATCTGCTTTCTGCAGAACTAAATAGAGCTAATGCACAAGATCAATAATCCTAAATCGTGTTGGGGTGATCTTCAGCAATGCAACAATTTGCATCGATTCGAAATCATTACACAATCAGTTCAGTAACAAATGTCCCTCTCCAGTGCTGCTGCACAGCTGCAAATGTTTCTGCTTTTGTGAAAATAAGTTTGAAACACCATCGATATTCTTCCTCAAACACTCAGAAGTGAAAAACAATGACAATTTCAGCCCGAGATGACAAAACAAGAACATATAATTTGAGCACATATTAAAAACAAGAGGTCAACAGCTCATCTTTCTGGTCATGTTACAAAAAGCGTATTGATCCAAGGTTGTTATGCATGTATTTTATGAATGCTCTGTAACGGGAGCCGGTCCAGGCTCCGTCGAACCGTAGTTCAGGACCCTATGTAGACGGTATAATCCGGAAGTAAGTGGAGTAGGACAACGGGGAGGAGAGGACGAGGATCAGGGCTGGTTGACAAACAGGGGGGCGTGACGACAGTGAACTGGTGCTCGGGGGGCGTGGCCAAGGCAGACAAGTCCAAGGAGTCCAGGGGGGAAATCCGTTGCGAAGTCCAATGTCCAATACCGGGTGATCCATCCGAGACAAAACAAGACAAACTTAAAAACCGGAATGGGATCCGTTACAGGGACAGGGGATAAAAACAGGATGACGAGGCCAGGCGCTCTGAGCCCCGGACTGAGATGGTCAGGACGCCGTGTTGAAGCCTATGCCGTCAGGTCACTCCTGGAGCCACTGGTAGGTGGGCTTCTGGACGTCCATCTCCAATACTGAGCCCAGAATAGCAAGAGCTTAAATAAGGAGGGGCAGGATAGGGGACAGATGCACGTAATCAATAAAATAAAAAAGACCCGGACCACCCTTAAGATGTGGCACTACGATCGTGACATGCTCTCAGTGTATCTGCTTGAACATTTTGACTGGAAGATCTCTACAAGAGAGGTGCCTGTTTTCAAGCTTTGACTCTTTACTCACTCTTGGGATTTGGGTTCTTGTCTCAAAGCTGATCTGGAAGTAGTCCTGTTGGAAGACTTTGCCAATACCTTTTGGGATTATCAGTACTGCAGTCAAGCCCTGTCAAGTCAAGTACTGTCAAGTCAGGACTAAAGCAACTCAATTCCTTTAACCACCCTGTGTGTGAAATTCCTTCAGGGCCAGGAATTCACCTTGTTTGCAGCCATGTTCTTTTGTAAAATGGTGATGTGCAATAAACCTATACCAGGAGTATTGTTATTGCAAAGGTGTCTGTCAATCCAATAAAGGCCTGTTCCATTCTTAGCAGCTTTCATTGTCCTGGGCTGGACAATGTTTTGTTTGGCACTAGACCAATTCAGGAAGGGATGGCCAGGTCTGGCTCTGATTCAGGGATGGGGGATTGCAGATGATAACTCTTGTGTTAAGTCCATTGTCACAAACCTTGTTAGTAGTGATCCTTTGCCCTTCAGTGTGTTGGCATGTGCCCCTCTTTCTCGCACTGCTACAATGAACAGAACTACCGGTATGCATAATGACTGGAATGCTACACTGAGGACACACTGACTGCATGGCAGCTGTCTGCCGTTTCCAAGAGGGAACAGAAATAAATACAGGCAGGCTAAGAACTCACTGCACTTCCTCCTAAATGAGGCCACTGCTGTTGCCCATGGTGTGGGTGAAATGAAGGGGTTGCTACAGTAAGACTGGTCCAGAAAGCTCAGGTTCTTGGGTGGAGCGGTGGCTCTTTGGCTAAGGATCTGCGCCTGTGACTGGAAGGTGGCTGGCAGAGGATTCCTACTTAGTTGGGCCCCTGAGCAAGGCCCTTAACCCTAACTGCTCCAGGGGCGCCATACAATGGCAGACCCTGTGCTCTGACCCCAAGCTTCTCTCCCTGTCTGTGTGTCTGTGTCTCCATGGAGAAAAGCTGGGGTATGCGAAAAGATGAATTCCTAAAGCAAGAAATTGTATAGGGCTAATAAAGAAACATTAAAACATTAAACATTAAAAGGTTACTGTGAACTGGAGTTCTCTTTGGTACAGAACACCTTGTGCATATAGCAAGTTTCACTCAGAGAAGGTTATGCAGTGCATTTAGTTAATACACTAAAACATTATCAGCCTATGCTTAGTTTACTTTGGGCTCAAAAAGAAACAGAATTCGCATGACTTCTTTAAACTGATACTATCTTGTCAGACATTTTCAAAGTAAGGCTAAGCAACCAGAAACTACAAGAAACTAGAGACAAATTCTTATAACTTAGGCATTAAATGAGAAAAGATTTCCCCAAAAGATTAGATGTTATTACACATCCACTATTTAATGTGAATTAAGCTTCTGTCTTTGTGTACTTCTGCTCATAGGAAAGTATGGTTTCAGGTCATTTCTGAGAAATGTGCAGCTATCGAGCTTAGAAAGAGAGCATATCAGACTATCAGCACTATCCACTTGATGTCTTTGGCCTAGATAACTTAGCAGAGCAAAGGCATTGACAAAGTCTTCCCAATGGACCTCTTCAGAATCTTCATTTTCAGTTTAACAGTGAAACACAAACCATAGGATGAAAGTGGTTGCTGAGACTGATATGGCTCTGGGAAAATTGTCCCAGTTGAGAGTATGTGCGTGTTTGTGTCTGTTTGACACAAGGTTGAACTGATCAGTAAAATGTCACAGAATCATGCAACATACAGGGTGCTTACTCATAAATACACTACCTTTATACTCTATGTCTGCTTTTCACTGTGAACAGATACAGAATGTTACTAGAATAAAGCCAGAATTACAATGATTCAGATGAAGAATGCCATTACATTCAAAAGCTTAAAATAATTAAATCATTCTTAAAAACACCAGTGCTCCAGTGGATGTATCAGGGCTATGTTAGTGATCAGAAAACAAAAAAAGGAGGCACGAAAACAGGTGAATTGGATTAAAGAGGCCATGGAGCACTGATCACCTGCTGTTCCAAGGAATGATGAGCTCTGGGTTGATCTTTCGGATAAAGTACTGATCAGTTGGGCGACCATCCATGGAATGAGATGGGGCGTCATTCTTGGTGGTCTCCTCTAGTGGCTCCTCTGGCCTGGGTCGCTGAATTCCCAGATACCGAGGAAGAATATGGATGAACACCTGCAACACATCCAAGGTCAGGGAATTGAATGTCGCCATTATTGAGCAATCCATGTCTGCTTGGCAGTACAGAACAATGCAATCCTTTCTCTCATGACGCAGGCATTAGGAAAATGCAAACCCTCATTTGGCTTGCCAGATGTCAGGGAACATGCAGGGTTGTTTAACATTATCTCTCCATTCAACGCTTCTGTGCTGTGAAGATTTTGTGCTTGGCAAAAAAATGTAGGAGGCTTAAGAAGTGTTATGATCCTTACCCAACCATACTGATATAAAGACTATCACAGTAAACTGAGTTACTGTGATAAACAGAAGGCAATTGCTTGCAGTTTTTTTAACAGTCTTTAGAGGGACTTCGTCTTTTTCTACTTACATTACCTCCCTTAGCTTTTTCACAAATTCAATACATCAAACCTAAAGTGACAGGATTGGTCATAACTGATCTTAATTATTAATCTTGGTCTTATTTGGACTCATTTTTGGGACATTGTGATGAATGTGTGTGGAGCAGTATCTCCAAGATCAGGAGCAAAGATCACTGACTCCTGAAATCTGTAGCTTTTGCTGACCTGTCAGCATAGGGACGTATTTAGGTTGATAAGATGGGGCAGTCAAAGGGCACTCTTGTCCCTGAGAGACAGGTTCGTGTAGGTTTTAGCAGCAACTTTCAATTTACAGCTGATTAAAGACAGGTAGTTTGATTTCATATCGCAGTGCTGGGGCTTGGGTTCAAATAAGGACCTGCGCTCTGCATGCATATTGTATGCCTGGGTTTCCTCTGGGTGTTCTGGTTTCCTCCCACAGTTCAAGGACATGGTGGTAGGTTAACTGGTTTGTGGGAATACTGGCTCTGGTGTGTATGTGTGTCTGTGTCTGCTATGTGTCTCATCCAGTGTGTGTCCCTCCTTGGTCCCATTGTTTACCAGGATAGGCTTCAGCTCCCCCCAAAACCTTGTATTGGGAGCAATTAGAAAATGGATGGATTAACTGCTTCAATCAAGTCATTAAGATAAGTGATGGAGGGAAGACCAAAAATAGGCATGCCCTTCCCTCGACTAGGACTAGGACGATGTGAAGAAAGTCAAGATGACTTCTAATTCAGTGCAGACCTGTCGGTGAGCCAGTCACCAAATCATTTCCTGCCAAGCTCGTGGCATTCCCTGGTGTATGGGCTCTGTGCACGATGGCTCACCTTGCGGACCCACAGGGGCATGTCGTGGGTACTGGAGGAGCGGTGGTGCAGGTTGAGCACCACAACGCTGAGGATGACTGAGAAGGTCACCAGGATCATGGTGAACATCAGGTAGTTGACGATGATGGGGATGCCCAGGGAGGTTTCGGGAACCTTGTCAGCCAGCAGGAGCAGGAACACAGTGAGTGCCAGCAGGACAGAAATCGACAGCGTCATCTTCTCTCCTGGGGCAGCAGACAGCCATCGAAAGTAAAACTTTTCAACCATTTCAGTTTCTATATAATGCCAATACTAACCTTTAATGAACATCCATGCAACATTTGTCTGTTCAAAGCAAGTTCCAGAGATTTGTGAGCTGTGGTGTCAATGCATGGCCAGACCTTGAACCAAGAACCTCTCTGAGACAAATCCTTTTTCTTAACTACTAGCTAAGTGACGCAGTGCAGTGATCTCATTCTCTAGGACTCTCAAGCCTCCTGTGGAGAGGGGCTGGGTCCTTTGGCGCAGGGGGTTTGTGCACTGTATGTCTGGACTGGCCACTTGAGAGCACCCGAGAGACCCACATCATCATCAACACTGGACCTTTTCATAGAAAACAGGAGCACGCCACCGGCGGTGAAAGACCAGAATTCAACAACTTTCAAAGGTGTCTTAATTGCAATCAGCAGGTACTAAGATTTCAGGAGGAAAGAGACCTGACGATGCTGTTTGCTGCCAAGCACTGGATGAGGAGACCTTTTGTGGGCATTTACCTGCATCTGGCGGAAGGTAGAAGACGAATATAGCAAGAATACTGGTGAGGATACAAGGCACGATGATGTTGATGATGTAAAAGAGGGGCTTCCTCTCAATGATTAGGTAGAAGGTGATGTCTTCGTAGAGGCCCTCTCCCGTGTTTTTCCGAGATGGTTTGTGACAAATCTGCCACTCTCCGTTCTCTGCAAAGACAAATGCAGTGAAAACAAGTATAGGCTAATTTAACCTCCCCTGATGACCTATTAGACAGACACCTATGGTACACAGGAAAATTTAAGAAATAAATATCTATACTGTATATCTATAATTATTAAAAGAATTAATTATAAGTATTATAGATACATTAGAATCTATAATTATTACGAATTACCTTTTTTTGCCAAGATAAGTTCATTTCTGTATTGTTTACTCATTTAAGCCTGATTAGACACATGTAATCCACTCTTCCAAAGCCATTCTCTTCAACGTCTTTTCTCTGTGTTTCACTTTTCAGATGAAAACCTCTAAAACTGAACTTTTAAGGAATTTGCGTGTAATGGATATTCGCAAGACAGAATGTTCACCTTAACCCAGTTAAGAAACTGACTTCAAGTTCAGAATGAAAAATCAAGCTTCTTTGTGCCTCAAAGGCCTTTTCATCTCAGGGAACAAGATCTTTACTTCTGGCCTCATGATGCACTGGCATCCTGTTCACAGGAGAGCATCATCTGAACATGAGACATCCTTTCTTCTTGTTTCTTCTTGTAGCTACTTGGTCTGGCTACCAGTCCTTTACAGGATCGTTTTTAATATCCTCTTGTTGACCTGAGAGGGAGTACACAATCTATCTCCTGTTACCTTCGAGAGCTACTATCCTCACATGTCCAAGTTTGGCTGGGTCTGGGCTTCTGAGCATTCCAAAACCTTTGAGCATGCTGGTGTTTTTAAATCTCGCCTCAGAAAGTACTTGTTTCTGATGGCCTCCAATTCATAATCTATTTCTAATTTCACATCTGTACATATTTTTATTGTGACTTTTTGTGTACTATCTTTTTCATACGTATAATTAATGTAAAGCACTTTTAGAATGCTTGTAGCTTGAGGTAGCGGCCTGAACTTTACCATTCTTTAGATTCTTTTTCCCCCCACCTGTGAATGCGTTTTCGTCGATGATGATCTCCTTGATTTCCTGCCCACTTTCGTCCAGTGCGTACTGTAGGTCGACCTCTGAGGCATCGTAGGTGTAGGAACGGAAGACCATGGTGCAGTTCTGCCAGTCAAAGGGAAAGTAGGTTACCTGCAGAACAGGGGACACAGAAGGGTGAGGAAAACACATTTAAAGGTTATGTGGCCAGACCTTCAAAGACCAGCAAAAACATTGGGATTCCATGAGAAATTATGATAGGAAAAATTGTAATACATTTTTTTGGAAAACTCAGTGTTTTCCAAAAAATTAATCTAATAAATCATTTTCCAGTTTGGTATATTAATTACATTCTAGGGCAGCATGGTTGTGCCATGGTTAGCATTTCAGGGGTCCTGGGTTGAATTCCTGAGATGGAGTATGCATGGTCTCCCTGTGTTTGCTCCTGTTTCCTCCCAAAGACATACTGGTAGGTTGACTAGATTCTGGGAAAACTGGCTCTGGTATGAGTGTGTGTGTCTGTGCCTGTTCGTGCCCTGTGATGGATCGGCACTCTGTCCAGGGTATATGTTTTGTGCCTTGTGACCCTGAATTGGGAGAAGCTGTTAGACAATGGACGGATGGATGAAATTTAAATCTAGACACTGTAGGGGGACACTGTTTCCCAACTTGACTTTCAGCAGAGAGACACCGTGGGACATGCATGGCCGACCTCTGGACCTGGAAGGCCCTGATGGTTCCAGAAGTGGTTGGAACTGCTCGTTCCCCTGGTAACCTGAGCATTGTGCCCCTGGGGGCGGGACCTTGAACATTGAGTGTCGAATAGCAGGCCTTGTCAGAATTCCTCTGGACTCTGAGTCATTCAGACTTGCACTTGACTTCTCTTTCTGTCTGGGCCAACCCCCCATGTAATTAAGGATATAAAAGTTTGGTTCTCCTTGAACTGGTGTCCCAAAGTCCTTTTGGTAACCTCTTGTTACAAGACTTTCTTAGAGTTGTGTAGTTTCTTCTCTATCATGAACATAAAACCAAGGAGATTTACAAGGATTTTACTTCTTAAATCAAATTGAGCTGAGGAATAATAAGAATACAGATTACCTCAGGAAGAAACACGACCTGCTCTACCATGCTGAGAGAGTTGGTTAATTAACTGCAGTCCCCATTTCTCAGACCAGTTACTTAATCGTGGTAACAAAATAAATTCATTGACGGTGTGGAAACTTTTTATGAAATTCAAATTAAGCACAAACTTGCGAACTTTCTGAAAGTATCGTGAGTCGCCATGTTGTCGCAAACTCCTGGTCTCGATACGGGTGAGAGTGGGTGTTCCCACGAATTGTGACGGGATGCAGCCTTTCCTGCTCGCTAGTCACTTTAAAGACTAATGTAAGGGGATGTACGAGGAAATAAGTACAGGTCGGACAGCAGAAATGTTCCAATATAATCTGCAGGCAAAACCGTCTCAAATTCAAAATAATTATTTCTATTGGACTAAAAGAGATGTATTTACAGGGCTGCTTCTTTATAATGCAATAAGACTGCTTCACCTCACCAAAAGCTTTGTTGCCTTGTTCTGAATCACAGAATATGGCATTGTGCATACTTGGGAATTTTGTCTATTTTGTCATGGAAAGGTTTTACAAATTACTAAGTACATTTTATTTATATTGTAAATTGAAATGCACACATCAATGCTGATTCTTTCTAACCCCAAAATATAAGACTTTTCAGTTCCCCTTTAAACCTTTAACCATCTTAAGTGACAAACATATCACTGGAGGTAAATATAAAGTGATTTTTTTTGCTGAACCAATTGAAATGAATCATGATTTGTAAAACAAAAAATCACTATCCATTGTTTGAGAAAGGATTCTTTACAGTACTGAGATTGTCCTTTCACCTTATTAAAACACAGCAGTGTAGAGTTGGGTGAATTATAAACATGGGAACAGCAATTCTAAGACTTTCTTTTAGACATGTTAAACTGTAACTAGTCTGTGTGCTGAGGAATAACTAGGATGTAGTTCTGATGAGCTCATTATGGCCATTTTCTCTAAGGTCTGGAACTGTATGTAGGTGTGATTCCAGGAAGCTGAAGATGCAAACCAGTCAGCCACCATCACCACAGCTGTCACTCAGCTAGAAACAAATGTGTGCAGTCATTGCCTGAACACGCTGGTGCTTGCCTAGGGAATCTGGTAAACTGAGATTATCTTTCCTGGCTTTAAATCTTTGTTAGCTCATCTGTGCTGTTTGAGACCATGATAAAATCCTATATTTAATAATAACTGTTTGCAGTCCCGAAGGGTGGTCAATTCTTAGCTTCTGTGAAATCCAAACATTTGTCCCACTCTAAAAAGCGATCATAGTGTTCATACACATAAGCATCAAAGAAGTTCAAACACATCTATTGAATTTCAATCCTCAAACACATCAATCCCATATTACAGTTAATCACAAACCTCTGTCAATCCCGTATTGCTATTAATTCCCAACCATTGTCAATCCTTAATCACTGTCAATCACAAACCACCATGCTGTCAATCCCCAGCCACTGTCAACCCCATATTACTATCAATCCCAAAATGCAACACTGTCCTTTTAATATCAAGCCACTGTCAATTCCTAATCACTGTTAATCACGAGCCTCCATCAGTTCCCAACCGCTCTCAATCCCCAAACGCTATCAATTCCATTTCACTGTCAATCCCCAAATGCAACACTGTCAGTCCCGTATTCCTGTTAATCCCAAACAGCTGTCAGTTCCAAACCACCATAAAAGCGAAAGGAAATTCAAAGGCCATCTCACCTTGATTGAGCAGGAACTGCGGTAGATGGCAGGGGGGAGCCAGTTCACTGTGCCATTGCTGTAAACCAGCACATTGACATTCAGAGCCACATCAAACTGACCATCATTACTGCAAAACACAAGTCACATACAGTATGTAGCAGGTCAGACACGCAGAGTATGACACAATGATTTTTGTTTTCATCGATCCATTTTCTATTCGCTTCATCTCATTCGAGGCCTAGGGGGTGCCGGAGCGTATCCCAGCAGGCAATGGGCACAAGCCGGGGTACACCCATAATGGGACACCAATCAGACACAAACACTGACACACTCACGCCGCTTTTCCCAGAAACCTATTAACTTCTCAGCAAGGCTTTGGACTGTGGGAGGAAGCCGTGGAACCAGGAGGAAACCCACGTGAACATGGGGAGAACTTACAAACTCCATGCAGATAGCACCCCAGTAATTGAACCCAGGGCCCCAGTGCTGTGAGGCACAATACTAACCACTGCACAACTGTGCACAAATATTTTAATACCTGTCCCCCTCGGATGTCCCCCTTTTATTTTGGTATATTGACTTTTGAGGAAACTAAAAAAAATAATCATTAAAATAACTTTTCGACTTCGTTAGGTTTCAGGTGGCAAATGGGACAGGATCTGTTAAAATGCTAAATGGGAGGGGTGGGGACTGACTGTCTTCTGAGCAGTGGGGACTGTTGGATCCTGTGAGCACAACTGACACCAAGTCCCACCAGAGTCTCCAGGTTACCCCAGAAGATTACAAACAGGAGACCTGAGGAGCTGAAGAGTATGTAGCACTAAATTTGTCACTCACTTCTCTTCTGCCTGTTTGTTAGAGCTTCTCACCTTTTTTTAACCAAATTCTGTCAGTGTTTGAACAGGTTCTGCAGAACTAGAGCACCTGTTCTTCTGCGACATTGTCTGAATTTATGAGCCATGCTTCAGTAACAGAACAAAACATTCTGAATATCAGGAACAAGTACCGGTAATTTTCCAAGTTGAAAAGTAGAAAGAAAGAAACGCTCTAGTGTTTAAGTGTTTCACTTTCCTACTTTGCAGTGTGAGAGTAACCTTTACATGCTCCTTTGCAGCCAAAGCATGCTGCCACAGCTTCCCCCTCAAACAGCATTATGGATATAGTCTTTTTCATAAGCTAAGGCACCTGTTGTAGCACCTGCATGTAATAAGACCTCTCTCAGAACTGTCGCTACAAAACCCAGCAACAGTTTTGTTGAGAACAATAACAGGGGAATGCAGATCTCTAATAGAAGTAAACGCATTTCTTCTTGCAATTACTCACATGCCAGGAATAAGGAGACCCAACAGTTAGATAAGTTTATTAAGTATTTAGGTGCAGTGAGATTTGGCTTAACCTGCCTGGCTGAGGGTCAGTCCCTGGCTGTAGGATGAGGAGGCTGGGACTCTCCTGTGCAGTGTGGAGTGTGGAGAGGGGGCTGCACAGTCATTGATGGGGTGGAAGAGGGATGCAGGAGGTAACATCTTACCTTTACCTGTAGCTTCGTCCCTATAGCTTTGAGAAATAGCAATGGGGATGATTACAGTTTAGAACACCTCGGGGGAAAAGGCTTGGTTGTTGCCGCCCTCCTAAAACTTCAGTTAAAAACGTTCCTCTGCTTCTGTTTTTTTTTAAAGAAACCTGCCTAGAAGACCGTGTTGCAGAAAAACGGAAATGCTTTTTTAAAGTCTTCTAATTCCCAGCGGAACAGCCTGTTCACAGCCTAGAGCTGGCTGCTGAGAAGTACGCAGGGACCGTGGCTCCACTTACTTGTTAATGAGGTAGATGTCAGGACGCCACACTTTGACCGAAGGGATTCTGAGGACCAGGATGTTGTCATGCTCCTCCGGATCCCAGGACAGCCGGTAATCGTTCCAGGCCTACAGTGCCGACGAGGGGCAGGCAGAGAGAGAGAGACAGCACTGACAGGAGGAAACTGGAAACAGGAAACTGAGGGACCTGACCGGGGTTCATTCCTGACCCGGTTCTAGCATGTGAAATTTTGGTAATAACTAAAAAGAGTAGGGATCATTATCAGAGGTAGCCATTGTGTCACCCATCCATCCATTTTATAAGCGCTTTGTCCAATTCAGGGTTGCAGGGAAGCTGGAACTTATCCTGGCAAGCAACAGTTGCAAGGCAGGGTACACCCTGGATGGGTTGCCATCCCATTTCAGGACACACACAGACATACAAACACTTACACACTTACACCAGGGCCAGTTTTCACAGAAACCTGCCAGTGAGTCTTTGTGACTGCTTTCACCCTCAAACAAATATGGCATATTCTATTGCACATTGTTTAGAAAAGCAAAATGATTCTTTTATAAATTATCAAATAGCTGTTAGATCTGTGTCAATTCTGAATTCATTCAAATATTCTGGCTTATTATTGTTGCAGAGTTGTGTTACTGTTGCAAATATTTTTTTATACAACAGTAACTAGAATTTAACATTTAAAACAAACTTTTTACATACCAATAAAACAAAAAATGGCAGTTTCTGAATCTGACAGCATTTTCACAAGACAATTAAAAAGTGTATTTTTACTGCAGATCTGACAACGAGATGGTTGTTTGTCACCTGCATGACTGATAATTCGCCTCAGAACCTTCAGTTCTAAATTCACCTGCTTTTAATTTACAAATGTAAACATTAAGTGAGACTTAAGTGACACCGAGGAGGTTGAAAACCTGAATCAAATCTCCAAACAAAATCTCTTTATAATCTAAAGAGACTCAGTTGCTGTAGTATGTGGTTAAAAAGTTAGTGTGTTCCTTTCAGTCCAGGAATCATTTAGGCCTTTTCCAAGGAGAGATAACCAACATCGTACACGAATTCACACAAGACCTGACTTGTTCATTGTTCAATAATATCATTATTTCTTTTGAGGTCTGATGCTCATTTCACTCTATATACAATTATCTGAAATCTTCTGAGATGTATTGAATGACTGGACAGCATTTGAAAAGTCAATGATTGATGAAGATCACCAGTACAACTATGATACTGAGGTGTTACATCAGTAGTACAGACCCATCCTGATTTGTATAGTGTTATGAAGACTGAGAATGCACCCATCCCTGTGGGAGTGGACACGGACACCCAGAAACTTTGGTACATATTTACAAAGCTGGCTAAGGCTTCTTGAAGAAGGATACAACAGCGTGATAGCAAGGATAATTTAAAAGAAGCCGTGAATTGACAGTACTGTCCAACATTCAATAGCACCCATTAAAACCCTGACCAGAGAAATATTGTGCCACTCCTCTTGCAGTGCGGTTTTCGGTACTTGAATTCTTGCTTTATGAGGTCTTTTTGTAATTAACCACTCCAGCTTCCTCTGCAGGTGCTCTGTGGTGTTGTGGTCAGGACTGAGTAATGTTCTGTACTCACCATATTCATGAACACATTTGTTGTCATCTCCTCATTCTTTTCATTCTGTGGATTAGAAGAGAGATGTACCCAGTCAAGCAAATGCAGATATAGCTGTTGATATACAGTATGTTATGGTCCACAGCATTTGAAACAGGGTTGTTTTCAAATTTTAATATGCTGATTCTTAGGATGAATCTATATTGTTGTTTAAGCAGAACATTTTAAAGATATTTTCATTCATTTCCTATAGAATTTATTATTCATCTTCAGAATCTCTTTTCCTTCTGTCAAATATATCACATCAGACCATATTCTAATCATAGAGAACATGCACACTCTACACAGAAGGCTGTGTGTGTGTGTGTGTGTGTGTGTGTGTGTGTGTGTGTGTGTGTGTGTGTGTGTGTGTGTGTGTGTGTGTGTGTGTGTGTCCGTCCGACAGTTACTTTGACAGAGAACACCCCTAAAGGTAACAGGACACATTATAGGCCACCTTAATATTATCTAAGGAGTAGAGTGAAATACACTAAGTACTCTAGAACTCTCAAAACATTAGAATCCATTGAGTCTGTGTCAACCATGAATTTCTCTGGAAAGAATAAAAGAATGTACATTTCGGTTGAACACAACCATTTGAAAAGTTCTTTTCAGCAGGGAAATAGAATTTGTTTTATGCCGTGAGTGTTCGGATTTTTTTTGTTTTAAAATGTCGAATAACTCATCTTGTGTATTCTCCTTGATCTGGAGTGGACAGCTGGGAAGAGTTACCACACAGGAGGAGGTTGCTATCAGGCAGTCAGCTTCTTTATCATGCTAGTGTGAGCCTGCAGCGCCATCGGCAGAACCGAGTGCCTGACTGGAGGACTGCTGCAGCTCTTCACCTTGTCAGCTCTCAGCTGCCTTGCCTGAAAGAGTCACAGCTCCACAGCACACGCTGAGGCTGTGGGCCAGCTCTCTGCCCATGAAAGCTTTGCCATAGATGGGCAAACATACAGCACCACTTAAGTCCCGGTCGCATGTGGCAAATAACATAGCCGATACTGGAACCATCATCCTTTAACTTAACTATACTAATATTAAGTCATATTGATCAGGTCTTAGTTAAATAATTGAAAAACGCCTGCACTGGACAAATCTCTAAAGACAAACCCTGTCAAGAAAGCTGACAGTACTATTTATTTCAGTATATTACAGAGATTATAATTCAGTTAGCACTTGCAACTTCAAGGCATGCCGGAGCTTAATTCCGAGACATAGAAATATTTGGAACAGGAAAACAATCCTATTCTTGGCAATGGACTACTCTTCATTGCTTTAGTGTCAAGCTGCCATTCTGAACAGCCAGTGAGGCGAGAGGGCACTTGTTTCAGCTGAAGCTTTTCAGTTCCTTAATTGACCTCATAATTTGCTCAGTGGTCCAGACAGTATTCACAGTCATTACCTGTAATTCTCAGAGGAAAACCCTTTTTTTTTCTCCCAGCAAGAGAAATGGCTTTCTCCCTGTTTTTGTGTTGCTTCTACACAAGAAAATAAATCTAGGTTTTAGTATGGGGCTGAGAAAATTGGACTTCACTGTGACAAGAATTTCAAGAATTTCAGCTTCTTAGTACATGGGCGATAAATATATTTCTTATTTTATATTGTACATTTTTGGTGGAGACAAAGGATTGATAGCATTGAGAAAATCCATTCTATTAGCATAATAGGTGTATTTTTACTTGGAAAATTTATTAAAGAGGGCACAAACATTTTCAAATTGATGCTGTGTTATGGAAGTCTTATGGGCTTTTCCAGAAAGCCACACATACATGATAGGTTGGGATGATACCTGCTTCGTAAATGTGAGGAATTATTATTCCTTAAAAAACGTCGAACAAGCACAGAGTACTGAATCCTGGATGCTAAGGTCTCCTCACCAGGCCGATGAGTTGGGACAGGGTCATGCCTACTCGCACCTGGACCCTCTCCTGCACTGTTTGGGCTGGGCGGACCTTCAGGTTGTAGTTTTTAAACAGCTTCTCAAGCAGACGTCTCTCAGTCTGTGAAGCGCCTGTAGCGGCCAGGAGAAATATGTATGAGGCTGGACTGTTGCTAAGAAAGAACACAAAAGCCTTGAAAAGTTGCTGTAGATTAAAAGTTCCGCTTTTTCCGCTTTTACAAAATACAGAATTGTGAATTCGTTTTGACAGGGCGGCATGGTGGTGCAGTGGTCAGCATTCCTGCCTTGCAGCACTAGGGCCCTGAGTTCAATTCTAGAAATAGGGTGCTGTCTGTGTGGAGTTTGTATGTTCTCCTCATGTTCACATGGGCTTCCTCCAGGTGCTGTGGTTTGCTCCCACAGTCCCAAAAAATGCTAGGAGATTAATTGGATTCTAGGATTCCCATTGATCTACAGGGCTAGAAGATTAGAAATTGCATCTTAAAAACTAGTTCAATAAGTGCATCCCATTTCCATATAGTTTTATAGCTGGGAAAAAACTGCTTTGCTCCATGATTCTTTATAGAGTTTGTGTTACAAAGTTTTCCCTGTGTTAGGCGTTCTGATATGAACACCTGTCACTTCTACTCCCTTTTCTCACAAGCTTCATTTCTAATATTGGGTGTCTATTATTTCTCCTATCATCAGTGTTTTCCTTGGAAAGGTCTGGTTACCCAGTCTGATAACATGTTTTTTTTCACCAAGGACCATAATGCCTTTCAAATCTCTTCCCTTTTTTAGCAAAGCTTGCTGTGCTCTTTGATTCCATTTCCTTTCGTTGTCAGAGAATGGCTGGCACACAGACCCAACCACCCTGCACGTGATGTCTGTTAATTTCCATTCTCTACCCATCAGCGCTGGCACTCCTGAGAGTGTCTAGTTTAGGGCTCAGCATCTGATTTGCTGTGCTGTCTGGGCAGGCCTATGATAACTAAACACCATGTACTGTAACCCTATTACAGAAATATTTTCAAGGAGTCAAGAAAGCCATCCAGCCATTTTCTGTCAGCTTCATCCCATTCCGGGTCGCAGAGGTGCTTTAGCCTATCCCAGCAAACACCTGTGCACACCTGAAGAAGGCTCCACGGCCGAAACGTTGTGTTCTCTTTCTCCTTTTTTTCAGCATGGAATAAACCTATTACTTGTTCCTTTGCAGCCTACACATGCTGACGCAGCTACCCACCTGAACTATGTATGTAATATATTTGGTGTTGTCTTCAAAAAGCAGCAATATTGGCCTGTTGTAGGCTTAATCATTGAGAAAGCTGAAACCTTGAGCAAGGAACTCTTTGATAAGGCATTAGGCTAACCACTGGACCAACTAGACAGAATGTGAATAAATATATAGGTGAATATTTTCTTTAGTGCAGATGTGCTCAGCCCTAGTCTTGTAAAAAACAGGGAATATTGGGAAGAAGTTATATTTTCAGATGTTAACAGCCAGTAGCTTGAATTTCAACCCAACTCTACAGAGGCAGATACTGTACAGGGAAGTTTACCTATCATGTGTGACTGCTTCCTGGTAGGAGCACAGGCAACCTCCTCCTGCAGTGAGCAGTTTCTGTTGTTCTTTACGTTTACTAGTGGATGTATTGTTGGATTAAGATGGGTGCACCCACAGAAAATAATTGTAAGGCTCTATTGTAATTCTTCTTTCCTGTTCCTCTAGCTTTGAGTGTCCACGACAAGCAGAAATGATTATTCTGTGGCTTTGGTCGCAGAGTTACAATAGCAGTGTTTAAAAGTTGAAAATGGATTACGCTGGACCTTAAAAATTTCCCGCTGGCTTCCACTACTCCATTTCCCAGTTATACACCCTGGTTACTTTTTATAGCCACCCCATTCCTGACATGACTGTCTTCATACACAGCTCTGGCCTATACCTGTGTTCTTATAACTAACAACCATGTCCTTGTCTAGTGACTGATTTCAATGTATGTGGTTATTCCAGTTTTCCACCTAGAATCTGATATAATTATGTCCCGAAGGCTCCTGTGATCTCAGTTTTGAAAAGACAGAACTCTGTTATTCAGTCTATAGAAATATACTGTATATACAATACATGCTTGCGGGTATCCGAAGCCTAACCTGCAAAGCAATGGACACAGGGCAGGAAACACCCTAGAAGGGATGTCAGTCCATAGCAGAGAGGAGGGATAGATACACGCACACACTCACACCAGGGTCAAATCTTCCAGAAGTCAATTAACCTACCAGTATGTCTTTGGACTATAGGAAGAAACCGGGGCATTTGGAGAAAATACACATGAACATGGGGAAATCATACAAACTCCATGCAATAGCACCCCAGGAATTGAACTGTTTACCCCCGGTCAATGGTAATGAAAGGAATTATTAGATCTGTTAAAACTCTATTTTAAATAGCATGTTTTATGGAAAAAAACATTTGACAGAGAGCTGCACATGAAAACCATAATACTGAAACACTAAATGTCACCACTCTTTAAAATTACTGTATTTCAATTAAACAGAATTACATTTTTTATTAAAAATACTAGACAAATTATATTCAGTAATAGAATATTCTAAGGAAAAGAGCAGAAAAATACAGTGTGCATTCTAGTGAGATTTCAAGGACTGAAAGAGGAATTTTGTTGGGAATTTGGTTATTTTTATAACATTAATTTCATAATTTCCTTTTTCAACTATGAAATGTCTAAAAGATAAACTGGTTCTGTTTTAAACAGTAGTTTGCTGTAAAATATCTTTTTTGGTGTTCACACACATTATACAAAAATGTTTAAATATGAAGTTAAGTTTGAGCTGTGTCTTATATAATAAAACATTTGTAACGAAACAATGCAAGCCTACAACAGTGTTGATGTATATGGAAATAACGTAATTCACCAATTAAATTAAATTAATTAAATTGCTTAATAAATGTTAACACTTAATAGTCCTAGTATGTATTCACTATGACAATGTATTTCAGAAAGAGGCCCAAAATGTGTCAGTAAATACATAACATTGAAATTTAACCTTGTTATTGCCTTGCTTACATTAGACACCCCTCCACCTGTTCGGGATGGATTGAACCAGGAGAGAATGAACTATTTTGGGACGAGAACAAATTTCATTTTTTTGTAAGAAATTCAAATTTTAAATTTGTTGTTAAAAATACACTTTCTCTAATCAGAAAAAGAAAAAAAAGTCAACCTTCCATTAGTTTGCCCTTGGTGCCATATTTTTGTCAACAGTGTTAACAATGGAGGATAAAAATACTACTGTATGCTGTGGGTTCCACCAAAATAAATCAAATAAAACTGCAACTCACCTGACAGCATTACGAGACACAAGCTTGAAAGCAGACAAAGCATGCCCTTTGTTTGTACCAAGAACATGGTGAAAAGCTTAAACTAAAAATCTTAAAGGAAAGTGTAATCGATAATGAATTAATAATATGAGAACTGTATTACAATGTGCATTTGTGCCCCTCAATGGCAAACTGCACTGGTCGCACTTTACCACATTAAAGCTGTGCCCAAGGGGAGGGTTGGTGGGTGTGGCCTTGCTGGAGTGCCCCATGTGGATTGGCTACCCTAGGGGACCCCCCGGGCTGTGACTGGCAGGTCAAGCAGGGTAGGAGGGCTGAACTGTGGTTTGTTATTGCCTTGCTTACATTAGGCACCCCTCCACCTGTTCAGGATGGATTGAACCAGGAGAGAATGAACTATTTTGGGACGAGAACAAAGAGCTGAGTTCACCAAAGGGGTGCCGGTGAATTCCAAGCGGTGAGCTCAGCTTCAACCTCGGAGAGACAGAGCTGTAGTGCCCAGGCGCCCCAGCTTAGCTCTCTGTCTCTACCCCTCATTCACACACAGACACGCACTCAACCTGACCACCTTGTCCTTCCCAGAGCTGGGCCTTCTGCCTTCCCAATAAGTCCAAGATCGGCTCTGGAGCCAACAGATGACTCCTTCTGCTCCCATCGGACTCATCTGTAATTCCAGAGCTCTGCCGTTCTTTTCAGGAAGCATTATGAGGCTATAACTAGAGCTGGCACCAAAGGCAGGGGTGGCAGTGAATGTCATCTTCCTCATCCCAGAAAACATGTGCCCACTTCCTAACTACAGCAGAATTCAAATTCCTTGAAGGGGAAACACAGGGTTTCCTCTGCCAAGCAGCGTCAGGAATTAAAGGAGGTCGATACAGCTGACAGGTGGCACGGTGGCACGAGTGGTTTGCAGTGGTGAGCATTGCTGCCTTACAGTGCTGGGGTCCTGGGTTCAATTCCTGGGGTGCTGTCTGAATGGAGTTTTTACTGTATGTCCTTCCTATGTTTGTGTGGGTTTCCTCTGGGCGATCCAGTTCATTGGCTTCTGGGAAAAGTGGCCGTGGTGGGAGTGTTTATGGCTGTTGGCCTTTGATACCCTGGTGTCCTGTCCAGGGTGTACCCTGCCTTGCCCTCATTGCTTGCCAGGATGAGCTTTGGCTCCCCTGTGACCCACAATTGGGGAAACTGGTTTAGAAAATGGATGGAAACTACAGGAAAAGCAGGGTGAAGTGCAGTAAATGTACAGTTATGGTAAGAAGTCTGTAAAGCTTAGGAAATATGTAAACATGTGGCATGAAAGGTGGAAAAATGTGGCAATGGGATTTTAAAAGCAAGGTACTAACAAGTTAAAACCAGGAAGACAAATCTTTAAAAATATCATGCTAATTCATAGTGGTGAACTTGAGTAAGGGAGAGACCAGAGCCCAGAGGCAGATGAAAGGAATACCCTACATTTAAAAGTTAATTGTGTGCTGGCAGCATCATTAGGCTGTCATGCTGCTTGAGCACTTTATGGACAGGAAAGCCAATAGAAAGAAATTTAAATGTGAAGTCCCTGAAAAGACCCTCGACTGAAATGACATCCAGTAATCACAGGCTCATCGGATGTAGCGTCGCATTTCAGCCAGGGGAAATATCAGGAGAGGTAAGCCAAGTCCAAGATGACATTTCTACAGGGGAACGGGATCAAAGTGGTTGGTGGCACATGGCGAAATTCCCCGACCCGAATCCTGCTGCAGCCTTGCAGGTGGATGGGAAAGGACCAGAGTCACCTCTGGGAAATCTGCCAGCCGGAATGCAGAGGGGTAAGATTTCAAGGGGCAGCCTGCGCAGAGCTTGCAAGCAGGGTCTGTGGGCTGTAATAGACAGACACACCAAGAAACACAAGTCAAATACTGTTCTTTGTCCGCGCATAGAAGTTTATGCAGCAAAACATTGTATTTTGGAGTTTTGTATTAACTTACTCTGTATTAATGTAATAGCAGATGGGATCAGAAATAAAAGAGAACTATCAGACCCTGGAATCTCAGGAGCTAGGACTGAGAAGTTATTCTTCATGACTTGACACGCTTTTAGATCCAAGAAAGATCAACTACACAGTGAGTCAGGACTGGACTCTTGTCTGAACTTTCCACAGAGACCACAATGAGGCAAGCGCAGTGGTTGCTCCTACTACATCACAAGCACACATGGGGGAACGCTATAAAACATAAAAACAAACGTGTCACATTCCTCAACACCGTGACAAAAGATTAAAGTGTCTGAAAGCCCTTGAGTCTTTACAGATCCAATCTTTTTTTAATTTTGAAGCTGCTATTGACTGGTGACTGCGTGATGTTCATCTGAAATGTCACACTCGGAAAGATCAGGGACTTCAGAAGGAAATTCCTGCAGCTGGGGGTAGGGTGACCAACTGGACCCTGGATTAATCCCATTACAAACACTGAGGCACATGAGCCTTTTCACATTGCATCAGAGCAAGAACTAACATCCATTACTGAACATTGATTGCAGTTTCACACTCATTTGGTGTCAGCATAAACTATCAAGATTTTTTTTTGCTTTAAAATTTTTCACCTAAAACATACACCCCTGGTTGCAATCAGAATCTATCACTCAAAAAAAGCTGCAATTCATTGCTATGATCTTAATAATGTAAGAATTTATTTCTTAAAGCATCCCCAAGGAGCTGGCTCCAGACTCCCACAATCCTCTGGGTAAAATACAATCTCTCTTCAGCCCCGACATTTGTGCCCGGGGTCCTTACCTCACAGATGATCTTGAAGAGGTACCCTGATTTACTTGCTCAAGGCTTTTCATGCTTTTTAACAGCTGAATGAAGTCTCAGCATCATCTTCTCTGCAAAGGAAGCCCAATAGAGATGGTGGAATACATTTCATGCTCTTTTGTACACTTTTCAGGATCAAACAGGTTCCTAGGTTCCTTCTGAATATTTTTCTCCACCACAGATTTTAACTTTTTGACCGAAACCCTATGCTTTCAATTTAGGAAAAGATTCTCGGCCTCCTTTCTCCTGGTGAATTGACATGAATTTACTGCTATTTATTTAGTTTCATTTTCTCATCCACATAGAGCAAGACGGGCCTGCGTGTCTTAGGGCTGTCATTTAAACCTGACTCTGAATGAACTAAACCAGTCTAAACCAGACGTAATTAAACCAGTCTTCACTGGTCCGGTTTAACAGCTTCTCCCAGCTGCTGTAAAGATTCCTTAAAATCCTTTAGATACACTGACTCTCAGGACCAGGACTGGACACTCCGGCACAGAGGGAACTCAAACACCTGCCTGTCATGCTGGCCAACAGCGTGATCATTCCAGTGTGCAGCAGTGGACAGGACTTTGAAGAAGGGAAATAAGGGAAGCCAGTACAGAGGCTCAATAGAAGTCATAGTCCTGAGTGAGCTAGTTTGAATTAAACAAAATGGTGGTTCTGAAATGTGGAGGCCTGTAACTTTCCCCGTCATTGTTTTGCACATTTAATTTGCATTGGTCGGAGGTTTTCAGTTGACTCTCCGTAGTGTTTTGAAGGTATTCAGTTTTTCTGGTGGATTTTGAATATATTCCTGCAACAGGTGGAATGCAAGGATTTGCTCTAGTGTCATTGCATTACATAATGTGGAAGTTGTATTGTTATCAATTTGCGTGGTTGGCACTTGTATATCAAAGCAGCTTTGGGCCAATGGCAGGCGACTGAACATCAGCCAGCTATGGATCACAGGACGGTTCCTCCGGAGCCGAGACAGGACACACAGAGTAGCGGAGACACCAAGCCCATCGCCCCAGACTAGTGCTGCCACCCAGTCTCCCAGCAGCAATCCTCCTGCATGTGACTCTGATGGGCTGGCATCTCCACTATGTGCCTGCTGATCCCAGCAGATGCTCAGATTAAAGGGGCTGGCATGTGAGTGTATGTATCCAATTTGCTGCACAATCCTGTTCCCTGGCTCACATAAGCATCAAAGGATCATCCAAACATTATACCCTATTGTGCTGCAATGACCCCCCTTGTAACCCAGCTCAGACCACTGGAGCTCCTCTTAAACGCTTTCAATTCATTGTGACCAGGACTTAGAACTTAATCACTAACCACTCCATATTTTTTATTAGTATTAACGCCATGCATAATTTACTTCCAGCCATCCATTTTCTAACCTCTTTATACAATTCAGGATTGCAGGGGAGCTGGAGGCTCAGCAGGCAACAGGCTCAAGGCAGGATACACAGAATGCCAGTCCATCACAGGGCACACAGACACACAAGCACTCACACCAGGGCCAATTTACCCAGAACCAAATTAACCCACCAGGTTGTTTTTGGACTGTGGGAGGAAACGGGAGGATCTGAATGAAACCCATGTAAACACAGGGGAACATACAAACTCCACACAGACAGCACCCCAGGTCTGGAATAAAACTCAGGGTCCCGGTTGCACTACTGTTCCACCCCTAGTTGGTACGCATTCCATCCGTTTTTGAATATTAAAACACATACTGCAATCCACATAATTAAACACATACATAAACACATAATTATGACACATAATGTACACTTGCCTTTTAAAATTTTGGAATTGACTAGCTTGAGCACTTGCATGGCTGTCTTCCTTACGAAAAGTGTGAAGAGAGATATTGTTCACATTAAAATTCAATTGTATATAATATAACTTAGTGCCTTGGGTCAGAGGTCCTGTTGTAGAAATAAAGTCCCAGATAAGAACCAGTGATCAGGACCACAGGATTTTAACTGTGTCAGAAAACTGCAATCACCTTTATTGAAATGAATACGACAGGTGGTATAAAAATAAAAATTGTTACATCACTCTTTATATTGGACTGAGGAAAGGGATTTTTAAAGGTCCATTGGCTACCCATTGAAAGGTTTTGGAGTTATTTAGACTATTATCCTGGTCCAATTAAGCCAATAATGATTCGCTTCAAATCATTATAAGCCCAGCTGAAAGCCGATTCGGGTCTTTATGAGCCCAGCTGGACTGAAAACCTGTAGAGACACTGGCCTCTAGGACCAAGATTGAGGATTTCTAGGATAAAGAAGTAAATTAACCTCTTTTATAAATGTTTAGCATGGCATGTCATAGTAAAAAGCACAGCTATATCACTTTGGAATGGACAGCCTGACACCTTGTAAAATAAAGCTAAAGATAAATACTGTGCAGACTTGCTATACTGTATTAAAACCTAAGTGGAAATACTGTGAAGTTTCCCATAAATAAAGCTTAAGGACATGGTTCAGTAATAGTCACGCACCATGAAACATTAGGATTGTAAAGAAGTCCTATAAAGGAAACCAATGAAGGCTTGCACCTTTGCTAATGTCATTGAACTGAATGTCACTGCTTCGTCTCTGAGCCCAGGAAACAGGAAATGCTGATCAGGCGTTCAGTAGTCCTCCTACTAACTGAATTGGGCACAAAGCTGCAGTTCTAGAGATTAACAGAAGATAAACACCAATTTTGAACATCTAAATAACAGTCAAAGAAACATTGAAAACAATTAAGAAATAAAAAATGCATGAGAAACATTTTATTATTATTATTGCACATGTTGCAAATGAAAGCACCACTGCTTTACAGAGCAAAAGTATAACAAGTTGCACATTAATTTCTTTCTGCTTCAGGGCAGTTTCAAGACTGTGTCCCTTTCCCCCCTTTCAGGGTCAATAAGGACAGCATGCAGATTAGGGCCATGCACATAAAAAGTTATAAAAACAAAAACAATGATCTCACACGTGATGCCTAAAAGAAAAAAAAATACAACCTAAGAAATCCAATTTATAGGTTTAAAAATAACTACAACACACATTACCCATTCTGCTTATTAACTCTGATAGTTACTGTGCTTGGTATTTCGCATGCCGGCTATATACAGTACATTAGAAAACACTGCTTAAGGCTTGCTGGAAACTCCTATATGAAATATTTCCTGGTATGGCTTTCCAGCAGTAGCTGTAATGTAATCTTCTGCCTTAGTTTCTACTTTGATTGCCACATTTCCAAATGTTGCATTCCTGGCGCTTGAGTTTTGATGATTTACGGATATGTAAATATCATTTTGTCTTAAATAAACTGTGCAGTAACTCCATGGACACAAGTGAAAATAAAGGGCATTTGGAATTGAAAACACTAAACTCATGATGTCTAGAGCAAATTAGGAAGCCCCAAGAACAGTGCCACTGCCCTGAACATGGCTTTGCCTGGTCTGTATGAGAATGGGAGACCTCGAAGCTGCCACTGTACCGCATGTCACCCAGGTGGGAAGTGGATGAAATGTTCCCATACTATATTTAGAGTACTTTGGGATGAAAAATGATCTGTTTGTACAGTTAATTACTTAAAAGATCAATCGACTCTTTGGGATCCTTCAAGAAACATCTGAACGATATACTCTGGACTATTTAGCGACAAACAAGCAAAGGAAGGTGGGTCATATGAAGCTTCACAAATACCAATATCTTTCACCAAAAGCCCACTAGACAAAAAGGTTTGGAGAGGATCCCAGGCCTGATAGCATCTTATACCAAAACCTTGTTAGAATTGCTCTCAAATGCTACCATACAGGGGCAGTCTGGAGAACACATCAGATGTGCTGATAGCCAGAAGTGTGAATATTGTAGTACCAACATTTATTTCTAGAGCACCTTTTGATAACAACTAACTTCAAGCCCTTTTGCAAAGTGCTATAAGAAAAGTCACAAGCTGGAATATAAAAACAGGGTGGATTCTCTGACATGCCAGAGGAGAGTTCTCAAAAATACCTTTTCAATAAAAGATCTTGCACTCACAGCTCTATTGCAGTCTATGATGGACCGAACAATTTTAAGCCCCTCTCAGATCACTGCATTGTTTTGGGACCAGAGACGTGTTTGTGAGCTTGAAAACTGATGACAATACAAACTGCTCTTCAGCCTGGAAGCCTTGAGCTGGTCTTATTGAAGATTTTATGATTACTGTTCTCCTGACAGGGTTTGTACTCTACTCACAGTACATGATACATAAGCTCCAATTAAAACTGTATTTTGGACCCACTGGAACAGAGCTAATGGAGGTCAAGAGAAGAGTCAGGAAACGCCGAGAGCTGAGACACAGACACAGTTGGAGAAATTAATTGAAATCCACCATCTGGACTTATTAAAGCATTTCCTAAGAGCCATTATATAACTATTTAGAGTGGCCATATGGTACCATGGTTAGCAATGTGTCCCAGTTTCACCACTTAGTACTGTTCATTCATGGTGTATATTGGTGCATAGAATTCTTTCTTTATTTTCTTTCTTTATAAGTTTTTAGGGTTGTTAAATTGAATACTTTTCGACAACCATAATCAGCTTTCTCAAATGCACTGATGTCTTTCCTTAAGAACGTTATAAGACTTCTCAGAAACACAGGCCTAGTTTTGAATGAGTAGATGGTAAGGGTAAATTGAGAGCTGTCTCTAGCTGCAGAGGACGCTGGCCTGTTTAGAGATTTGGAAGAGCCAGAAAACATTTTCAGGAGAGAACGTGGCTGCTTTCTCATAGCACAAAACCCACCACTTGTTAATGTTTCTACAGGTACATGACTTAAGAGGTGGCGTAGGAAGTTTAGGACTATATTGCACCACATGGTACAAGTGAAACATGTAGGAGAAATGAGCAGCTCTGGGGTCAAAACATTAGGTAGAGAGAGTTAGTACATTATTAAATATAGGCCTCATTCCTTTACCCACCTTATGAAATACAGCCTTAACAGTAATTCAGGTAAAAAAATGCATACAAGCTGGAGAACAGTTTATTTTGTAGCTATTGTGCTGTGGTAGCTCCAATGAATTGTAAAGTTTTTTGGTTTGGATGCAATTTGTTGGGTGAAGACTTGAGGGTGAAAGACCATTAAGCCACCTCTACAATAGCTGTGGTTAATAAAGTGTTTCCTTTCTCCTGTGTCTTGAGGGTTATCTTTCCCACTACAAGGCAATTCTGTGTTTTACACACAGGCACAGTGTCGAAGATTACTGAGGTGTATACATCTGTGTGATTTAAGAACTCTTCAGGAAAGTGTGATGATACAGCAGTCCAGAGGTGATTTAGACTCTATGTCTCTGGGGGATGTCTGGTTCTCAGGAGTCTTTTATGGAGTTTCAGGAGCTCAAGGATAGGGATTCATAAAGGGATCCTGAGGTGTGTCATTGAAACTGGCATCCATGAAGATGGCCAGGGTGCCCACAGTGGTGAAGATGACGAAGATCCAGAGGAAGAGGCGGTCTACCACCATTGCCACGTACTGCCAGTCCTCTTTCAGCTAGAGCACAGCCAGGTCAAAGAAAAGACAGAGAGAGAGGAGTGTAAGGGAAGAGAGGAATACAGAGACATAGAGAGAGAGGAGCAGAGGGGAAGAGAGGAATAGAGACGCAGAGAGAGAGGAGCAGAGGGGAGAAGAGAGGAATATAGAGACACAGAGAAAGAAGAGTAGAGGGGGATAGAGAAATACAGAGAGAGAGGAGAATACAGACAGAGGAGCAGGGAAACACAGAGACACAAAGGAGCAGAAGGGAGCAGAGCCGAGGAGGCATACAGAGACAGGAAAGGACATACAGGGAGAAAGAGAAGGACAGTGAATGAGTGGCAGAGGGCAGTAAATGAGAAAGAAAACATAGAGATAAACATCAGGGAAAGCAGGAAAGAGAATGAGATAAGGAGAGAGAGAAGCCAGGAGATTTAAAGGTGGTGGAACAGCAGAAAAAGGATAAAGGGGAAAAACAGAAAGAGTAGGGGTTAGAGTCAGATAGTGGCCCAGGAAACACAACTATAAACATGAGGTGATGGCCCCTAAATTTTGAGCATGTGCATTTTCCACATCAGTCATGCAACTGTTGCACAGCAAGCATTTACAGAAACAAAAGGAGATGCCAATCCAACAAATAAAAAAAAGAAGGTTAACAAAATGAAAGTCCAGAATTACAAGATGTACACATTTATTTTGGCTGAACATTGACTGCTGTTGTACATACAGTACTTAGGGAGGAGATACAATGAGAAAAGACAATGAGATTCCCTTTGGACAGGCCAAGCTTGCCAGCTCTGCCAGGGAGTCTGGGGGATGGTATTCCTTACCGCCTCGTAGTCTTTCTCAGCCTGGAGAGTCTCTGCAATGTAGGTGACAGCATCAATGGCTGACTTCAGGTCTGGAGGCAGAGTGAGGTAGTGGCTGGGTCCATTGATGAATTTCCGCAAATCCACAGTCAAGCTCTCTGGCTGGAATCTGAGAGAAGAGACAGGTGGGAAATAAAGAGCTTAATCATGGAAAGCATTGGGACATGATTGTAATTTGGGGATTTGGGACTGAGTGTAGTTTGATAAACAGCTTTAATATCCAGTGAGGGAAAGTGGTCAAGCCCTGTGTTTTAGAATAACTTTGTGTTACAGATGAGTGCAATTTACAGTGTAGTTTTCTGTGGTAATTCAAGCTGAAGTGCACTTGCAGAGAGTTTGGGAATTTTTTAAAAACTTTTCAAAACACTTTGTTTTTTTAATCAAAGAAGTATAATCTCAAGAATGAAACCAACAGAGAATCTTTCATTTATTAACCAGGGTGAGGATAGCAAATTACAATAAAATAGCACCAAATGGAAACAGCATCTGCAACAACCTCTACAACGAATAGCAGAAGAACAGAGGTTACACACAATAAATAACTGAGAAAACATGCTGAAAGGAAATACAATTGAATAAATCCATCCATTTTCAGAATGTTTCTTATTCCTGGAAAGAGCTGCGAAAGCCAAGAGCCTATCTAGGAAGAACAGAGTTCAAAGCAGGACTACACACTGGATGGGACACCCTGCGGGGAACATGCAAACTCCACACAAGAGGTGCTTCAGTCTGGAAACAAACCCAGGAACAAAGACCTGTGACCCAGCAAATACAAAGTCACTATAGTACCCATTTTGAATAAATGGGGTGTTTAAATAAAATTTAATTTAAATACATATAAACTGACTCCTAAATAGAGAAGCTAATGGAGACAGGAAGGGGATAACATCTGGGTGACATGTAAGTAGTAGCAGAAGAAGACTGTAGGTTTACTTTAATGACAGTGGCGTTCTGCTCTGCTGCCTCCTGGATTTATTCTGGTTTCATTGCTACCACCAGGGGGAAGCATGTCACTGCTTTTCACTTGGTTTGGAATCCATGGGATTTATCCAATTGCAAAGACAGGATAAAACCTTCCTTAGCTAATAGCAACACAGACTCTAAACAATAATGCTTCATGTACCACTTTATCATGTTTTTATTCTGTAAAGAATGTGAGAGTTCACACTTCTGGGTAATTTGAGTTCAAGATGGGATGAAATTAACCCCCGCCACTGTTAATTACAAAATTTGAATCCAGTGCTTGATAATAGCTTGTGTGTTCCACAGGCATAAAAACATTTGCTCAATGCAAACATAGCTACAGGACAAATGAAAGCAGTCACTCTCAGGGTAACTTGACAGTAGTCAAGTTCAGGGTCGCAGGGGGGCTGGAGCCTATTCCTACAATTAACGGGAGTGAGGAAAAGTTCACCCTGGATGGGACGCCAGTCCATCTCAGGGCAAACTCACAGAGACAGGCTCGCACACTCATGCCAGGGCCAACTTAACCAGAAGCAAATTAACCAGCATGTTTTGGACTGTGGAAGGAAACGAGCACCTGGAGGAAACCCACACCAACCTGGGAAGAACATGCAAACGCCACGCAGACAGCACCCCAGGTCAAGAGCTTGAACCCAGGGGCCAGTGCGGTGAGGAGAAATGCTATCCACTGTACCACAGTTCTAACTATGGCAAAATCAATTGGGCATATCACCACACTTGAAAAACCAGCACAGGCCTTAACCTACAAGAACAAACTGCCAGACTATCATTCTAATTATCTGAAAGAATTTTCCCCACTGGCAGTGATTAATACTGTTTGAAGCGTTATCTTGGGATTACCCTTAAGAAGGCTCCATGTTGTTGTAAATGATATCTGACACCTGATGTGAATTAAAAGGATTATTAGAAATCCTCTCAAATTAAAGTCTGCCTCATCTTATGAGACTCCTATAGAGACAAGAATAATTTATTTGAAGGCATAAGAACCTCCCTTATTTATCTTTTTCTTTTGACATGAGGTATCAAAAAAGAAGAAGCCATTTAACTCCTAATTGGTAGCTTGCTGCTAGTCATTCAAGGTTTTAGCAAACAACATGATGGGTCACCTGGCATCCTCTCATCTGTTTTGTTTCTGATAGTGAATGCTGCTCTGCTTGAAGAGAGGCTGTTCTAAATCAGCCAGACATCACACTAATTTCATTGAAGGTGATATAAATATTCTCTGCTCATTACTTCTTGCATTTCCACCTGACATTCAATACTCAAAGAAGGAGAGATGGAATTTTCTTTCTGCACATATAGATTAGGCAAGTGTAGGGTTAGGGTTACAAGAATACTCAAGTTGTGACTCCAGTTATACATCTAGTTGCTAACTAAAAGGCAAAATGAAGACAGTTTACACAGTTGAACAGTTTTTTTTACAACTTTTCATCTGACTCAGTTTTGGAATACAACTATTGAATGGAGCAATACACAATATAAGGAAACAAAACTCTCCGAAACAAAACGTTGAAGTTAGGAGCAAATTACCACTTGTCCTAATATCCACTTGGGACCCAAAATCCAGCACTGAGTGTAAAAAGTGTCTAAGAAGTGTGGGAATGCTAACCCTAACCCTAGCTGGGGTTTCAATAGAGCAATTCTGCAATGAGTCTCTAAACCCCTTAGGCAATCCCATTTGAAAGTGTTCCTCAATCCACAAGTTAGGAGTCTTCAACAATCAAAATAATTGAAAAAAGCTCTTTAACACGCATCTACTTCAATAATAAATCTTCTTTAGGTAAATGGTCACTATAATTTTTTCCTTGCTGAATTGTCCTTGTAAATTGTTAGAAAAAGGAAATTATTTAAAGTAACTTCTGCAGTCTCAAGCTGTGTTTTCCTTTGCCGTTCTTTAAATATTTATGAACAACGTTCCTGCATTTTAAATTAGAAACCTGTGCAGTAAATGAAATGACTGTAGCCCAATCGTTCACATCAGTTTGCCTCAAATAGCTCGAGTTCTGGGCCTTTCTGACTCGTGAACAATTCGGCTGCTGTTTCAGTGCTAGATTTTGACATTAATGATCGATCTGAGATTTTTCCTAGTTAATCCTACTAAGATGCTTCAGCAGAATGGGAAAAACCCATGCTTATCAGATGGAAGAAAATATTGTAATATCATTGGCTTTCTTTTAACTTCCAAAGTCTTGCCACCACACTAGATAAGATTATATGTTCAATTAGATTGTTTGCGATAAATAATTATTATTTCACCAACATAAGATGATCAATAAAAAAAATATATATGATAAGACTGGCATCCAGTCATGTCTGCTTACATCTTATCATCTGTTTTTCTTAAGGTAAAAGCAATACCAACCACTGCGCCACCATGCCACTGTAATGTCAATAATGATGATAGAAATGTTATTTTATGTATATTATTTCCTTGTTGTTATTTTTATATTTCAGAAGATCCCTTTGAGGCAGTGATTAGGTCTCTTTATGTTTAAATCAAAGGTGTTAAAATGGGAGTGAGACACTCCATTGAGCTTATTTCTCTCATATTCATCTGAATTGGTTGAGCAGGCTTTAATATCCATCAATTTTCTAACTGCTTCTTCCAATTCAGGGTTGTGGGGGAGCCAGAGCCTGTTCTGACATGCAACAGGCACAAGGCAGGGTACACTCTGGTTGGGACACCAATGCAGACGCAGACACAGACAGACGCACATGCACATGAACCAGGGCCAGTTTTCCCAGGAGCCAAATAACCTGTTAGCATGACTCTGGACTGTGGGAGCAAACCAGAGCACTCAGAAGAAATCCACACCCACATGGGGAGAACATACACACCCCTTTCTCTTCGTTTTAATTTTTCCTCCTTTCTACAGGTGAGATTTCCCACAGTGCAAATACTTGGTTGTGCCCTTTGTGCTTGTCCAAACCTGGCTGAGCACTCACCGGTTGGGCTTGGGGAAAAGGAAGTTGGAGGTGGGCTTCCGGATGAAGTACTCGTCCGCTGCTCGGCTTACAGACACCGGCACCTCCCTCTTGGGGGACAACTCCAGTGACAGTGGGGTCTCAGTTTTGGGGCGCAGCAGTCCAAGGTACTGAGGCAGGAGGTGGATGAAAATCTGAAAAAGAAAAGGAGTCTGCTAAGAGCTCAGTGGAATACAGTTAGGGTTTAGTTTTGATCACATGTCAATCCTGTGCTACTTTCATTGAGGTGTGATTTGATGATATTTCAGTCTTTACCTGCATGGAGCTTGTGTGTTCTCTCTGTGTTGTGTCCCCCACCTCAAGCACTTTGTTTGCCAAGATAGCTCCCCCACGACCCCAAATGGGATGAAGTGGTTGGAAAATAGATAGCTACCCACCAATTCACCCTGACACATTTTAACCAGAGACATCTCCTTCTTGGACTTCCTGATGCTACAGTATCTCAGTTCCAGAGCAGTGCTTGAACTTGACTCTGTTTGTGTTGGCAGAGGCTTTTATCTGTGTTGTTAGTTGTGTTAATCACAAAAAAGAAGAAGACAAAGGTAGCTGCAATCCTCTTATCTCACCATTGAAAGAGACAGAATGCTTCGCAGGGTGCCATGGGCAGCTTCACAGGGAGATAACAGACCAATCAATTCAAAAGTCCAAGCGAGACAGTCTGAGCAGGAATGTCTAGTCACTACAGTCACTCCACCTGTACTGAGTGATCTCAGCTCGTCTGCACAGAGCTGGAATGATCAAGTCCTGGGACCTCACTTGCTATCTCGTTTATCACAGTAGCCCGTCAATGATAAATGTTAATCAGCATAATGAAATTCCACATGTCATGTCGGTGCCTACTACATGCCACAAAAGAGATTTTTATACAGAAATGGCATTTACTGTTTTATTACACTCATGTCTGACATTAATTTGATGAGGAGGTTCATTTTAAGCTATATGATGAAGTCAGTTTACCATTTTATATTTTAAATTAAACCATAGAGGAAATACATGCTATTTTATTGTCCTTAATACAGACAATTCCATTTCAATTTACAAGGTGCTTTGCAACTCCTAGAAACTGAATGCAATATATTTCCAAACCAAATGGCAATTTAGTTTGAGTAAAATAAAGTGCAAACCAATTCCTCAAGGTTCATTTTGTTATATTTGCTCATTCATTTCCACTTTAAATGGATATTAACTAGATATTTTACTTAGTCCTGAGTCCACACAATCCCAATGTCAGTGTAATACTGTAGAATAGATAATGCTGAATGGCTATTTTCTTAAGTTGAGGGTATTGGATGTATGAAGATGAGAATTAGAGAGCTTTAAAATGTGTTGTTAAAAGATGTTGCATGTTGACATTGCAAAGCCAGAACTCAATTTGCCTATCAAAAGGGCAAATGGTTAATAAAATACCCTTTACCTCTTCAGCAAAGACATGTTATTAATTCTTTTGAGGGGTCGTTTCATTTTTTTCAAATAGAACACTAAAAATTAAAAACAAAACTTATCTGGTGATTGAAGCCATTGCCTCCTAAATTACTGTATCAGATTGGATAGTCTATTACCCAATTATTCCATACACTGTACAATTGAATATTCCACGACGCAAAGCAGGACCAGTAATATCAGTGAGTATAATCATAATTTCAATGTAAATCAGCTGCCAAGAGACTTAGAGCTACTAGCGATTAGAGGCATTTCTACTGGGTAAAGAAAACTTGCATAGAACAATGTAAAAACAATTGCAAGAAAAATACCATTTGCATTTAGGTTATTTCACATACTGTATATAAACATTTGTAGCTTAGAGCTTACACTAAAGCCTGGGATCAACAGGTTAATTAGATTAGAGTAATAATGAGTTTATAAGCTGCTGTGTTTTGTCTGCATTTATATAGTTTAGAATTCTACCTGCAGTATGGGTCTGCTAGAACATTTGATGAAGTCAACAGTGGAAACAAGAAGGAATCAAAGTGTGTTGGAAATGTAGGGACCCAGGATATAAAGGGGATCAAATCCATTCTTCAATCAATATGCCATGCTGAGATCTGAGTCATTAATATACGCTGGAAAACTAGAGACTACTGTCTTTACAGTATCCCATCAGACCATGGAAACCCTGGACTTTCTACACCTTTTCACACATGCAAATGACATCGGATTGTCTAATCAATCTGAGGATGTCAAACGGGGGTCTACTGAGGGAAACACACCATACCTTACAGCCTGGGAAGTGGGCACCCCCTGTCTGAACTTCTGCCACCTCTAATTCTAAACTAATACTGGCTCACCTTGCGGACCCACAGGGGCATGACGTGGGTGTTGGGGGAGCGGTGGTGCAGGTTGAGCACCACAACGCTGAGGATGACTGAGAAGGTCACCAGGATCATGGTGAACATCAGGTAGTTGACGATGATGGGCACCCCCAGAGAGGTCTCGGGCACCTTGTCCGCCAGCAGGAGCAAGAAGACCGTAAGAGTCAGCAGCACGTTGATGGACAGACCCATCTTCTCCCCTGGAGACAGACGGAAAGCAACACACCAAAAGAATATGCTTTTCAAAAAGGGTACCGTGTACCTTCATGTACTTTACCACCATGTGCCATCATTTTCTGTCCCTTTTGTGTCTAGATATTCATAAAATGGACACTCAACAACAGGTTACTTTGTTTCTGGATTCACACTGATTGTTTAGTATTTTACATCAAGTCATTGATGCTAAAAGAGATGGAAAGAAAGATTTTTAGAAATCTTATCTAGGCACTGCAGTCCCCCTGTGTCCCAAAAGTGATGCATTATGACTCATTCTGACTTCAGAGATGATAATCATTCAATTTTGTTTGCTTGGTTTCTAATCGCTTAATGTTGTAAAGATCTCATTCAGCTGTTTCTTGAGGGATATCAGGGGATAAAAGAACAAGGCAGGACAGTTTGTTCCAGTCCCTGACAAAGAGTGTAAATAAGTTCCTGCTGTTTTCAGTCCTAATTTTACCCATTCATTTCTACTGGTGCTCTCAGTTCCTTTTTTCACTGTTATAATCATTTCAGCCTCCGTATCTCTCACCTGCATCAGAACATTACAGTGCTGGGGCCTTGGGTTAGTTCCTGACCCGAGTGGAGTTTTGTATGTTCTCCCCGAGTTCACATCGGTTTCTTCCAGATACTCTAGTTTCCTCCCGCAATCCAAAGACATACTGGTAGGGTAATTGGCTTCTGGGATATCTGGCCCTGGT
This sequence comes from Lepisosteus platostomus, assembly GCF_059453375.1. Lineage (NCBI taxonomy): Eukaryota > Metazoa > Chordata > Actinopteri > Semionotiformes > Lepisosteidae > Lepisosteus > Lepisosteus platostomus. The sequence goes on along the minus strand of NC_142614.1, from coordinate 11,618,379 downwards.
GTGAGTGTGTGTGTGTGTGTGTGTGTTTGTGTCCGTGTGTGTCCAGCGATGGACTGGCATCCTGTTCATTGTGTCCGCTGCCTTGCACCCAGTGTTTGCTGGGAGACAGGCTCCAGCTCCCCAGTGACCCTGAATTGGATAAAGCAGTTCAGAAACTGAACTTCAGGCTATGAGGCTGCAGTGCTAACCACTGCATCACTGTGCCCTTTATTGTTAACTGTTCAAATTAAATGACTAATTGAGATGATTAAGGTATCACAATGAAATGATTGTTTAATTAGTGGCTTTAGATCAGGCTTTATTGACCTCTTGGTGCTCGATGGCTGAAGTACAGTGAAAAAAAAGTCGTCAAATTAAAGCCCTGAACCTATTTATAGTAATACAAATAGAGCTCTGGTGCCAGAACCCTCTTTCACTTCTTCCTGAAATAAATCTTTTCTTCAAAATCTAACATTTGGTCTCTAAAGCATCATCTAGACAAGCTAAACAAGCTAAAAGTGTCTGTCCATTGGGAAAAGATTTTCATTTTCCATACGATGCCCTACATCAGGGACAAGAGTCACATGATTCCCCGGAAAAAGAAGGCTCTTTATCTCAGGGCTGTACGAGCTGCTTTTTGCAAGTTCTCTCTTTCAGACACAGGTGGTAGGAGTGCGAGAGAGTACCTGCGTCAGGAGGGAGGTAGAAGTTGAAAATGGCGATGATGGTGATGAGGATGCAAGGAATGACTATGTTGAGGACGTAGATGAGGGGCTTCCTCTCGATGATGAGGTAGAAGGTGATGTCTTCGTAGAGATCAGGCCCCACGTTCTTTCGGGAAGGCTTGTAACGGATCTGCCACTCTCCGTTCTCTGAGACCAAGAAGAAGGAAGACATGAGGATGGAGAATGAGAGGATGGCTATGGGGAAAACATATAAAACTGCCATGTATGTTTTGCCATGGATGCTCAAAATGTTCACAGTATTCATCTAATTTTCCCATGGGTATAACATTTAATGTCATGTTTTTAAAAAATATTCATATTCGTTTTAAGGGGTACTTCAGTAAACCTTTCTTAAGGACAGAGTTTAGAAAAAACGTGATTTAGGGTTGTGAACAAGACCCCCACTCATCTCTTACATGAGCACAGCGGCACCTTTCACTAGCCACTCAGTCCACAATTCCCACTTTTCCAGTTCTGTTATACAAATTTAACATGTGCTATTTTAGCTGACTAGCGTTTTCTTTTGCTTCTACTGTCCTGGTGCTTCACTGCTCTGGGATTCTTTAAGTCAAAGTCTGCTAACCAGTGCATATTAATGCACTGAACTCGAATAAATATTGAACCAGTTCATTTCGTAAGTCTCAAACACTCGTGAGTACATGTTATCATCGTCTGAGCCAGGTGCGCCTTTTGACTATGCTATAGTTAGTGGATGAGTCTAAATACTGCAGAAGTTACTCATACGAAAGTCCTAAGGATTAAAAAGAAACAATTCAGACTGAAAAGGTTTGGAGGCATATGGAGTGGTCCCCCACCGCTGAAACTCTCGTCCATGATGATCTCATGAATCTCTTTGCCCTCCTTGTCCAGCGCGTACTGCAGGTCGATCTCGGAGGCGTCGTAGGTGTAGGAGCGAAACACCATGGTGCAGTTCTGCCAGTCGAAGGGGAAGAATGTCACCTGCCGTGGGAAAGGGTCATTATTGATTCAAATATAGCACTGGGTGTATATGACACATATAAGCAAACAGGGTGCAAGATTGTGACACATTATCTTCTAATAGTGGACCGGTAGTAGAGTACAAGAGTAAAAGAGAATGGACTGTTTTGTTATTTGGAGTATGTAGTATTAATCGAGCAGATGATCTGGTCTTTGCCCATCGTTTATTCCTCCAGTAGTAATGCTATGTTCTGGTTTTCTATAGAGTACCATGATGTGTTTTTATTACATGTGATTCAGCAGTGAATTCTCCTAGATTGTACAAAATGCACTGAAAAGTACTGTACATGCCCAGAATTATATAGCAGATAAGAGCTTCAGTCTGAGCCATGTCATTCATTGATGATGATTGGGATTCCTCAATTCACACACAAACTCTGCATGGTAGACAGGTAATGAGGAACGGTGAGGTCCTGATGTTTGGAGATACAATACAGTAGTTGGTACCATCAAACGGGGGAAAAGTGAAGGAGAAAGAGTGAGGTGACTAAACCAGAGTTTGTGTCAGATGTAACAGTTTGCATTAAGACAAAAAATGTCCCCTTCTGTCTTGTCTGACGATGTGAAAACCTATTGCCACATGTTTGCAGAATCACTTAAAGACTTTGTTACAAACCCCACTTGAGTTTTTGTTATTAGTTTTGCAAAGCCCTTTGTGGGTTAACAAGGATATTGTTGACTCATAGGACATTTCCTCCTTTCTTGGCCACTGAACTCCGTAACTTCACGGTAGGCGGTGTCTCTAATCAGCTTCCGTCCTTGTCTGTCTGCTTTGGAGGAACAGTAGGTCTATGCAGTGTCTGGGAGCCTTCCACTTATTAATTGAATTAAACATCAGTGCTTTATACAGCATTATCCCCAAGTTGTTTTGAAAGCTCCTTGGTCTTCATCCTTGAATCTTGGCTTAAAAATCTACCTAAAAGAGGAACCTAACAGAAGTACAGTAGCTACGTTTATTCTGAAATCAAAGAGAACCACTATTACTGGACACAGGCAGATTAAATTAATCTTGTGACTCATTGATGTAATTTTGTGTGTCTAAAATACTTCAGGTTTACCACAGCAAATGTTTGAATACGTATCAATTTATAAATTTCAATTTTCCTTTGATCTTAGCTATTTACATACAGTAGCTACTGTACAACACCATGTCAAGACTGCATGCTGTAAGGCTGTTGCGTTTCACAATGTGTTAAAACTATACAAGGGTTTGGATACATTTGCAAGGCATAGTAATTGGATGAATGATGTGGGTTTGTGTGGGTTTTTATTGACCAGGGTTCTTTCAGCTGTCAGGGCAATACTGATGGGTGAAACAAGGGTACTATGGAGATTGATGTAGATTGACAGCCACATAATAAACAAAAGATCTGGAAAGAAAGACACAAAGATAGGGGACTTAAAAAGTTCTATTTAAACAGTTATTATAATTGGAGGGGGGGGGGGCGTGAGGTTTGGAATTAGTTTTGCCCTATTTATAGTTAGGAGAAAGTTTTCTAAAGTATAGTGAGAACTCTACAATGGAGTTAGGTTTTGCTTTGGTTGTCTTGTTTTGGAATGGAAAGGATTTGTTGGACTATAGCAGGAAAACAGACTACAGATTGTATCCACCCATAGGACAGACTTTTATTAATTGGCCATCTGACAGTATTGTCAGGTGATATACGGCCTTGACAGGTGAGCAGAGTATTAAAAGAGCTCATAAGTCAAAATTAAGTGGACATTCAATAGACAATAACACTTGAAACAAAATATTACCAATGATTAATAACATTTAAGGATGGCTCAGTGATTAATATCGCTGCCTCATAGTACTGGAATCCTGGGTTGAATTTTCAAAGTGGGGTGCTATCTGTGTCTAGGGTTATGGGGTTTCCTCCAGGAGCTCAGGTTTCCTCTCTCAATCCAATGACATGCTAGTGGGTTAACTGACTTCTGAGAAAACTGGCCCTGGTGTGCGTGTGTGTGCCCTGTAATGGATTAGCATTCTGTCCAGGGTGTGTCCTGTCTTGCGCTCATTGCTTGCAGGGAAAGACTCTGGCTCCCCCACGGCCCTGGATTGGAGGAAGTGGTTAGAACAAGGATGGATGGAAAAACGTTTCATTACAAAGCAAGGATTCGTGAGTAAAACATCAGTGCTCACCTTGATTCCACAGGAGCTTTTATACAGAGCAGGGGGGCTCCAGGTCACTCTGCCATCACTGTACGCCTGAACGTGTACTCTCAGAGACACGTCAAAGACACCGTCATTGCTGCAGAAATGAGAAGAATATCAACAGGGGCGGTCATGACAGAGATCAACTGGAAAAGGACGTTTTCCTGAATATATGACTTGCGAAAAAGCTTGGTCCTTAAATGGATCAGTTTTAAAATCATTAGCCGTGTTGTTTTAATTAGCACGTGGTTGATCTGCAGAGTGATGGGGGGATTCTGGGATAACGTCAAGCTTGGTGTGGTTGGACACATGGCTGCAGTCCAAGTGATGTGACCTCATCCCAGTCCATCACACACTCTGCAATATGTTGTTCCCATACTTTATTTACCATGAACTGTTTCATTAAAAGTTTCTTGTGTTTTTAAATTGACTTTTCCTTTTCCTTTCTCTTTTTTCCTAGCCTGAATACAGGCCAAATCTGTGGAGTGCTTGGGATAGTCACATGCACAGCTTGACGAATCTTGGTCATATAAGCCTGTAACTCTTTCAAAGTTGCCATTGGCCTCTTGGTAGCCTCTCTGATGAGTGTCCTTCTTGTTTGGTTATTCAGCATCGATTTAGGCAATATCTTGGGAGGTGCAATACACCTTCCTCTCCTTAATTATTATCTTGACCATACTTCAATTCATATTCAAGGCATTTAAGTATTTTTCATACCCATTACCTGACCTGTGTCTTTCTGCAATTTTGTCCAAGAGTTCTTTTGAAAGCTCCTTGATGCTCATTTGTTGATTCATTTGCTTTTATCTGCACCTCCCAACCTAGAGGAACTGCTGACCTTTTCCTGAATTCATGCAAATCACTACAATTGACCACAGGTGGAGACCAATTAACTTGGTGTGCTATTTTTAAAGGCGATTGGTTACACCTGAACTAATTTAGGATTGCTATTATAACAAGGGGATAGGAATAGACTCTTATCCAAGTTATTTCAGTACTTTTTCTAAAGAAGTTCTAGAAGGAATTGTGTAGATAAATGGAAATGATCATCATTACTACCTTGCAATGAATGACCAGATCCTTAAGAAGCTAGTTTCTGATACAAAAATACCTTAGAAACACTTTTCTAGAAAGTAATCATTGGTCATTGTTCTGGAGACTGGAATAGGGTTTTTAAAAGGATATCTTCATCGTTCTCTCAACAAGAGGAACATCTATTTACAAAACAAGGGGGTTCCAGGTACAAGGAAAAACTTCCTCTTCATTTTGAGCACTTGACAACCACCACATTGAAAACAAACAAGATAGTCCAATTCAAAATATGAGAGCTAGCTGAAACAATGTTTTTCTGCAGTTGAATAATTCACAGAAACTTCCCCTGACAATAAAAGCTTAAAAAATGTAATTAATGCATGTTTCTATCTCAGATACACAAACTTATTTATCCCACATGCAGTTGCATAATAGACAATCTGTAACTTCATTTAATAGTGACCAATGTAATTAGAAATGATCCATACTACTGGGAAATTTTCCAGATTCCTGCAGATCAATTTCCTCAGTTGTGCTGAATCTATTTCACCTTACTGAAAGTCAATTGTGTAAATAGCATTATGACTGGGGCCTTGAACGGTAATGACACCGACATTACAAAAACAGAACGTACTGAACAGCTCACAGAGCCAAACCTATCCTCTGTGGGTTTGAAAGATTTCTCTCTTCTCCCATTAGCAAACAAAACTAAAAAAAAGTCTTCCACAGTGGGTTGTTTTACCTGTAAGTGAATGACGCAGGTGCCTTGGAGGAGACGGGTTCAACAGGTGGGAGATATTAATTAAATAAGAGGACACCTTTCAGCCTATCTGTCCCATTTGGTTAGTTATTTGATCCCAGGATCTCATCCAGCCATTTCTTGAAAGAAGTATCGGCTTCAACAACATTGCTGGGTAGCTTGTTCTACACTCCCACAGTCCTATGTATAAAGAAGTGCTTCCTGTTCTCAGTGTTACATCCACTTCCATGGACTAATGCCCACTGGTTTGGGGATCACTGTGCTTGAAGTCCCCTTTGGCAAGCTTTTATCAATACTGTTCAAGATTTAGAAATCTTGTATTTGCTCTCCTCATTATTGTCTCTGTTAGACAAGGCAGTTCAAGGGTTTTAACAGTAAATTATAAGACCATATAAGCAATTTAGGAATATGCAGGTATATCTGGAGATTTTATGGAAAGCAGATATCTTAATAACCACATACCAAGTTTTCCAAAGCCATGTTTCAAGACAGGTGGACATTAAAGGATTCTTTTAAAATTGTGACTTTCACACAACTTGTAGAATTGAACCAGAAACAGTTATAGAAATAATTCAGAAATACATATCCTAGCTGGAACATACAGTATACCAGAGGAAACCAGGCATTCCAGATCATGAAAATCCTTAGATAAACACAAGAGTTCTTTCTGTTTTGAGGACCACAATAATTCCTGGGACCTGCCTTTCATCAAGAAACTCACAGGGAGAGATTCTCCACCCCTCCAGTTGGTGCTGCTTTCCTGAAAGGCACTGTGGAACTCGCAGCATGGAAGAAGGCATGAAGGACATGTTGGAGGACCGAATGTACAGATTCTCATCTGCTACAACAGTTCTAGCAGTAAAGCCAAGCTGAGAAGGGAACCCATTGTTATATTGGCTTGTGTGGTATGAATGGGAGCTCAGACTAGATGGCAGCTCTTGTCTGAACTACGTTTTCCAGAAAGCTGTGGGTCATGACCTGCCACCCTCAGTCACCTGACCAAGTGAAGGAAGCATAGTAAGAGCTCAGTTCAAAAAGCTGCTTAGGCTTTTGTTGTGTGTTTTGATAATTACAGTGCCTTGCGAAAGTATTCGGCCCCCTTGAACTTTTCAACCTTTTGCCACATTTCAGGCTTCAAACATAAAGATATAAATTTTTTATTTTATGTGAAGAATCACCAACAAGTGGGACACAATTGTGAAGTGGAACGAAATCTATTGGATTTTTGAAACTTTTTTAACTAATAAAAAAATGAAAAGTGGGGCGTGCAAAATTATTCGGCCCCTTTACTTTCAGTGCAGCAAACTCACTCCAGAAGTTCAGCGAGGATCTCTGAATGATCCAATGTTGTCCTAAATGACTGATGGTGATAAATAGAATCCACCTGTGTGTAATCAAGTCTCTGTATAAATGCACCTGCTCTGTGATAGTCTCAAGGTTCTGTTGAAAGCGCAGAGAGCATCATGAAGACCAAGGAACACACCAGGCAGGTCCGTAATACTGTTGTGGAGAAGTTTAAAGCCGGATTTGGATACAAAAAGATTTCCCAAGCTTCAAACATCCCAAGGAGCACTGTGCAAGCGATCATCTTGAAATGGAAGGAGTATCAGACCACTGCAAATCTACCAAGACCTGGCCGTCCCTCTAAACTTTCAGCTCAGACAAGGAGAAGACTGATCAGAGATGCAGCCAAGAGGCCCATGATCACTCTGGATGAACTGCAGAGAACTACAGCTGAGGTGGAAGAGTCTGTCCATAGGACAACAATCAGTCTTACACTGCACAAATCTGGCCTTTATGGAAGAGTGGCAAGAAGAAAGCCATTTCTCAAAGATATCCATAAAAAGTCTCGTCTAAAGTTTGCCACAAGCCACCTGGGAGACACCCCAAACATGTGGAAGAAGGTGCTCTGGTCAGATGAAACCAAAATCGAACTTTTTGGCCACAATGCAAAACGATATGTTTGGCGTAAAAGCAACACAGCTCATCACCCTCAACACACCATCCCCACTGTCAAACATGGTGGTGGCAGCATCATGGTTTGGGCCTGCTTTTCTTCAGCAGGGACAGGGAAGATGGTTAAAATTGAGGGGAAGATGGATGCAGCCAAATACAGGACCATTCTGGATGAAAACCTGTTGGAGTCTGCAAAAGACCTGAAACTGGGACGGAGATTTATCTTCCAACAAGACAATGATCCCAAACATACAGCAAAATCTACAAAGGAATGGTTCACAAATAAACGTATCCAGGTGTTTGAATGGCCAAGTCAAAGTCCAGACCTGAATCCAATCGAGAATCTGTGGAAAGAGCTGAAAACTGCTGTTCACAAATGCTCTCCATCCAACCTCACTGAGCTCGAGCTGTTTTGCAAGGAAGAATGGGCAAGAATTTCAGTCTCTCGATGTGCAAAACTGATAGAGACATACCCCAAGCGACTTGCAGCTGTAATCGCAGCAAAAGGTGGCTCTACAAAGTATTAACGCAAGGGGGCCGAATAATTTTGCACGCCCCACTTTTCATTTTTTTATTAGTTAAAAAAGTTTCAAAAATCCAATAGATTTCGTTCCACTTCACAATTGTGTCCCACTTGTTGGTGATTCTTCACATAAAATAAAAAAATTATATCTTTATGTTTGAAGCCTGAAATGTGGCAAAAGGTTGAAAAGTTCAAGGGGGCCGAATACTTTCGCAAGGCACTGTATACCTCACTGTAAATATGGTGCGGTATTTTACCTTTGCAGCCATGTTTGTGTATCTCTTTTTCTGAGTTCCACCTATTTTAGAGCACCCTGTTACAGTACTTTGCCCCCGGGTGTGTCGCACTGGGGATAAAATTGAATTATTGATTTGTGTTTTTGACGAAGTGAAAACGAAGGTGTACAGTTTTACTTATTATTTCAGGTTATACAACCTTTTCTGACAAAACACAGATACATTCATTACAAATTATTCTCCTGCTTAGTTTAATAACATTTAAAAACATTTTCTGTTTTACTGATATTTACAGCAATGTAGAAAAAATGAAAGATATGGGCTCGATACCAATGGGTGAGGTTGAAGTGTAACCTTTCCTCCAAAGAGCTCTGCGAAATTCCAACCATTTTTCACAATTATTTGTGGTTCATTTCAGTACTGCGGCAGACGGCAGTAAAATCTTGAGCTCAGTCTGCATAAATAAATTAATTTGTTTATTTTTCCTGTCTGTGGAATACTTACAGTTACATGCTCCATTTGGGCTGAAAAACCTTAACCTTAAAGTTAAGATAGACGCTCTTAAAGGATAATTAGAAAACCCGGGTGATGGGGGGGTGGGGGTGGGGGGTTGAATCATTAACTCACTTGTTAATGAGCACGATGTCTGGAAGCCACACCTTCCCTGCTGGCAGCCTCAGGACCTGGATATTGTCGTGCTCCGCCGGATTCCAAGACAGCCTGTAGTCACTCCAGGTCTTTCAAGAGCAGGAGGAAAAGACAACAAAAGGCCTGGATTGTTTGAGAACTCCAGCTCACTCAACAACTGCACATTCCCGGCGCAGAACAAGATGGTGGGTCTCAGCTGCTAGGAACCAGCCAAGCAAAATGCCAAGACAAATATTGGGCTTAGATTTTGCCATTCTGTCAGGGGTTTCAGTTTATTTCAGGTTAATGTTTCTACACAGGATTGGGCCATTTGTTACAGTCAGTTTTTAAGAGCATGGAGCACAAAATATAATCAACCTTAACCTCTGATAAGACTAAACCCTAACATTGGTCCTATGGTATTCCTGTCTTCATTTTAACTCAGTTCTCAATTATGTAATTCAATTATCTTAGTTATTAAAAATGAATGTGATATGAATCATCTGCTTACAATTAATTAATAGATTGCTGCTTTCTAGATGTTTAATTCTGAGACCTTCCTATGAAACTACTGGAGAAGAGTAGCTGGAATGAGCTCACCTGTGAACTCAAGGATCAAGAGTAGAAAAATATAGTGAACTTTAAGACATGGTATTTCATGCAAGTGGACCAAGACTTCAGCTCTTACAACAGAAATCAAGTTCATTTTTAAATCTACAGGTTTTTATCTTAATTTGATGGAATGACATGTCTATTAAAGACAAGATTAAACACAAAACTAAGAAGTCTAGACAACTGTGCATGGACAATAGTCTTTGGAGATCTACTATATTATTAATAGTATAGCAGCAGCCTCAAGTGTAGTTTTATTGCTAAAGAGATTTCCTTGCATTTAAGGATGGTTTAAAATCTCTTAAAGTACAGATTTAAAACTAAACTGTAATAGAACAGGAGATAATCCTGCAGCGTGCTGGACCTGGGTATATATTCAACAGTGTTCCCATCTCTGTGTTGACAGAGTTAATCCTGCCCTTCGTCTTTCACAAAACCACAATCTATCTCCTTAAAAATGCCCCATACTATGGATGGCCAGGTAAAATTCTCCCTTTAATTAAGGCTTATTCATAAATCTTTGAATCTTGAATAATTATACATTTTAGAACTATATAAGTATAAGTTATGGTGTAACAAGTTCTATTGTACATATTTTACAATATGCACAGTATATTTGCAAAATCAATGTTTGAATTTCTGACTGAATGTCAGACAGGTTTTTGATTTGCTTCTATCAGAAAATACTGAATGTACAGTACAACTGGATTTTCATGTTACATTATCTTTTAGATACAATTGTTTAAGGGGACAGAAAATATACATTACTGAACAGATTGAATGGCTACACAGCATTACACGGGCAAACACTCAAGTTGGGAATATAGTATTGTAAATTTAACTTACCAAGTCCATGTACACATTGGTACTCATTTCCTCTTCCTTTTCGTTCTAACAAAAGCAAAAGCAAAAGTAATTAATGAACTGGTTGAAAACGATATTTCACAGGTACTGTCTGAATTACGATTTGTGAACTGATGGCTTGGGTCCTTTACTTTTCTAAGTTTGAGCACACCTTCTAAGAACCCAAGAACATAAGAAAGGTTACTCATGAGAAGAGGCCCTAAGGACTTTTTTTCTTTTTTGGTTTCTGCTGGGAGTTTAACTTCCTCACAGGGAATGCTATGCATTCAAAGTCTTGATCTCCCAGAGTTTTTTATTAAATATATTTGGATATGGCTGTCATCTAATAGACTAAAATAAAAATGCTCTATGCTCACAACTCCCATTAGTCATCCAGTTAGCTGTAGTATGCATTCGTAATGGCTAGAAAGGTGTTGAAAAAAGACTCTAAAGCAGAGAAGATCAGTGGTCAAAGTACAGCTTTGAAGTGCAGTTGAGCAATTATGCAGAAGCATTTACACAAACCGGCTAATTAGAATCCCATCAAGACATATCTTAATGTAAGGCTGCTCACACTGTGACTCTTCAATCCACTCCTTTCCAGAATGTTTTTACAACCAGATACTGGTCCTACTGATGATCAAAATAATTAAGGAGCTGGATGCAGCAACTTTCTGGAATGGTGCAGACAGAAATGGCCTAATGGAGTCAACTTTAAAAGCTAAAGTGTTAAAGTGTTGAATTGGCTAAAGTCTTAGTTCCAGACCTCCACAACTCTTTGTGTAAATGTCCTCTGTTTCAGGAACCAGTTGTGTGCTTGGCTCCTTTCATTTTTGATGTTGAAGACATCCGCTACATCAACGTTTTGATTGATTTTGATCACTTGAATCAAATCCGCACACAGCCTGCTCTGTTTTGAGTAGAAAAGATTCAGTTACCTTAATCTGCCAGTACATGACATCCCTCTCAGACCAGGAACTCATTTAATTGCACTCCTTATTTCAAGAACACAAATGTTCTTTCTATGGTATAGTGACAAGAAAGGTTACAGTATGTCTGTGCATTTGGGAATTCAATTCTATCAGTTTAAATTCTGTGCTTGTAACTGTAGTGCATACAGTAACTGAACATTCTGTTAGTCTGGTTTATTGCTTCCTCACACTGTCTAGATGACTAAAGGTATGTTTCATTAAGTCATTATTACCCTATAAGGGGGACCTTATGATCTATTTGTAATGGTACCTCTGCTCAATTATGGGCATTTAAAAAGGATTCATTTAGTTCTTAATTATGGTGGTCAGGATACCCATATCAGCTGGTTTGCTGTCTAGTTAAATATCCACTTACAGTACTTAAGCAAATCTTTCAATAACCAAAACAAAGATTACTTGGAATCTTTTCAAGGTTTCTGTCTACTCAAAAATTGTGGATTGCAAAGTAATTATAAATTGTAATTATTAAAAATAGACGCCTCCGACATGTTTATGAGGCAAAAATGAGTCATATTCCATCCATACATTTTCTAACCACTTCATCCAAATCAGGGTCAGGGGGAGTCAGAGGTTTTCAGCAAGAAAGGGGCACAAGACGGGGTACATCCTGGACAGGACACCAGTCTATCCCTAGGCAGACACATACTCCCACTAGGGACAGTTTTCACACAACCCAATTAACCTTCCGGTATGTTTTTGGACTATGGGAGGAAATTGAAGCACCCAGAGGAAACCCATGTGAACACGAGGAGAACATCCAAACTCCATGCAGACAGCACCCTAGGTCTGGAATTGAACCTAGGATCTCAATTGCACCACCTTGACGTATATGAATCCTATTATTTCTTCAATTTCTAACGAATTGTAATAAGAATACACAAAGCACAGAAGTAACTAATAATCCGTCACTGTTCCGTTATGATTACTAAAACAGGCTCCCAAAGACTCAGCAAAGGAAAAAAAATTAAGAGTATATCAGGGAAAAACTCTCAAGCCTTAACCAAAAACTGAAGAATAGTGTTCATATCACCAGAGAAGACATGAAGAAAAATCTCCAGTGCCTGTGTCTTAGACTTTATAGCAGGATTGGTGTGATGAAAATGTTCATCTGATCTTCAGAAACAAAATTACAGAGCAATCTCTCTGCAGTCCATCATGGGAAAATCATTACAAGAATTATTCTGCACCAATTTCATAAAAATCATCAGCCAGAATTCCCATGTGGTTTCAAACCCTCTTGGAGTTCGTACATTACAGGAAAATTGCTGAGACAGGCAGCAAGCTCTTTACTTTGATCTGACAAAGGTATTTGCCACTTATAAAGCACTTCTTTAAAGACCTCCCTGAATTGTGGATTAACTCCATCATGAAGAAAGCTGAGGAATGTTGATGTGTGCAGTTAAACCCGTGGACCAATTACAGTCATTTGAAGTCCAGAAGTTCAGATAGGAGTCAAACAAAAAGGTTGTATGCCATCACTCCAGTTCTATTTTTAATATTTCTGAATGTCACAGTCTATTTAACTGCCTCCTTGCTGGGATGAAGCTGACTGACTGAACATACTGTACAGTGAATTATTAATTATCTCTAATAACTTCCAGTCCTAACTTAAAATCACCCTGGCTTCTGTCACCAAAATCCAGTATATTGAAGATGCTGCAATATGTACCTGGACAGAATGGCATCTCCAGACAATTGTAAACATATTTGCTGAGATGTGTGAGACAATTGGATTTACGATTTACGAGAAGACCAAAATTTGATTGAGGTTCATAACTGAAGAATGCAGAACACCAATGCTCCAATGCTTTGAGCAATATCTGCCAAAGAAAGCAGATAATGATAATGAAATTCAGCATCGTTTGAAACATGCAAGTGCTTTTAGCCAACAAGCTAAACTGGCCCAATTAGGTGCAAAGTCAAATCAGAATAATTTCTTCTTTCTGATCCCTGGGTGTAACTGTTTTGTTTTGAAAATAATAAAGGAAGTCTTCACACTTAAGAGAGGAGGCCGAAATACCAGCTTCAGAATTGCTCAACTAGCACCATATTGAGCGAAATGGTCCAAGAGCTAAGCGTTCAGTTGTATAATAATTATAATAATTCATTTCAGTTGTATAATAGTATAATTGTATAATAGTATAACAGATGTTGGGGCCACAAAAACTCAACCTGGGAACACCAGAATTAAGAACTGCTATTAACTTATTTCTTCACTTTTTCATATTGTGGTTATCTTTCTTACATTCCCAAAACATTGCCACTAGCTTTCCACATGACCTCTGAAGCCTTTCAATGCTTACCTCAGATTGAATCTCATCAAATAATCTTACGATGTCCCTGTGTGCAGTCTATCAATGTACTCCTTCATGTTTTTCATTCCTTAATGCACTTCAGACTGGCTCTTGTTATTGCCTGATCTGAGCTGCTGTAGCACAGATGATTTATTTCTAGAGAACAAGAGGCTGGCCTTCTGTTCTTTCTTTATGAGCAGGACGTGTTGGGCCACAAACATCACCACCACAACCCAGTGTAAATGCTGTTAGCCTTATTTAACTCTCATGATCCATTAAAACCTAAAAAAAAGCATTAAGATATTTTTGGTTTTACCTTAAAATAGAAAAACAACTAGGAGTGGCCCAATAAGCAGATGCTTTTGGCACTCTTAGAAAACAGTGCTAGGAGAGAACGATTTCAGATGGAAATGGAAAACAGTCATGAGAGTTTTATAAAACTCTATATATTGTCCAAGTATGTAGACACAGCTCTAGTGCCATGAGAAACAGTAAGTAAATGATTCTATGGGGCAAGCACACCCCTAGCTAAACCAAACTTTTGCTGTTCTGTTTGTCCTGGAGATTTTCTTTTACTACATAATCCCCTAAATAGGACCAATGCATAGGCACCTGTACTCCTTGTCAGGTTTATAACGCTGGCTGCACTGTGGATGGCATCAAGATAAAGGTGTCCCAGGCTACCTTGGAGGTCAAGGAGGTCTTTCTCAGAGCAGAGGTTGAACTCTAGAACGCAGCCACTGTCAGTCCGAGCCCGGCTGGAGGCTACTAGCCACCTCTAACTGGGATTTCTTGGCTAGTAAAACAACTATCGGAGCCCTGCCAGGGAAGGCCAGGGTACTTCCCAGCTTTCTGCAGAACAGCTTCTCCAGAAACTTGTTGGGTTCTTGCAGGAGTTCATGACATGTTTTAGGTGGGGAGGGGGGAGAATATGTCCTTGAACTGGCTTGTGATGACAGCTGTAAACTCTCGGACGCTTATTGCGGCACATTTAGAAGAAAAATCACAGGCATTATTTGTCACCAGGCTACCACTGGTCTACAGTACATTCTTGGACGTCTGTTTAAAACTGTGGATTAATGCTTCTTGACAGCTGCAGGAAACAGGGGTGGGACAGTGACTAGTCATCTGTTGCTTCAGTTTCAACCCTGAAAAGCACACGGGCAGGTTCTGCTCTATGTGTAAGTGGGATGGATCTGCTAGCCTGTGGTTAAGAGAGCTGTTAGTGGCTTTTTCAAAATTTGTAGAGGTTCAGTAACTCCTTTAAGAGCAGAGAGAAGGATGTGAAGCCAGAAGAGGCCTTTGATTTCAAAAGCATCAGCTCTTACTGTTAGTATTACCTGTTTCAACTGTCATCATGATTTCTATGTTCACGTGGTTTTACTTTAACATGTTCCCAGTTAAGAGCCTGCATCTCAGAGAACAAAATCAAAGGCTGAAAGGAGAAGGTGCTTTGAAGCAGCTACCATTATTTTGTGTCTGCCACAGCTCTTACCCAAAGAAGGATAAAAATACTTTCTTCACCACATGCATGTTTGTGTAGGTTCCAATAATATTCCAATATATACCTATTTCATTGCATTTATTTTCCATTACTACTGCATTGGAATCCCATGTGTCAGTCATATTTTAGAAATGATGTTTTATTACATACTTTAAGCTTTTAAATTTTTAGTATTATGCTTTTAATGAGTACTGGTTTTAATTCATTATGAAATGTTTTTTTAAATCTAGGCAGTAATTAAAATATGCCATATTGTACGTAGAGAAGGAAAAAGTACAGTTAATCCAACATAAAGCTTGCAGAGCAACACTGCATTCTATACTCTTTGTAATTGCTTTACAGACATCTGCATCTCTCTCGCTTGTGTCTTTGTGACTTTGGATTCTGCCTCCACACTGAATGACACTGGTAGGTCATTTGTTCCAGATGCTCAGCTCTCCTTGGCTGACATTGGAAAGATGTACCTCCTGTTTTCAAGCCTCAGTGATCCTGCTTACAGTTTCCTTACTGGAAGACAAGATAAATGTGTGTTCCTTGGACTGTCCAGATGAGGTGTATTTCAGACTAAGAATTAGCTTGTAACTCTTTGAACTCTTTCCGTGGTGGTTGTATCCTTTTAGGAGCATGAGGATGGAGCAGCAAGGAATATAATTACATTAAGCATGAAGTGCTATTAAAGATTTCTACTAATGTGTGGTCAAGCCAACAAACAATAAATCCAACACTTTAGGGTTTTGTGTTAAGGACTAGGGAAGGGAGTCCATTTTAGTACTTTAAATAACAGATGGCCAGTTGTCGGCATTTCTTTTTCTGCAGACCGTCACAGCTGGATCAGGATCCTTGCTGCGGGTCGCAATCAATCATTCAAAAGATGACCAACCAATAAGGAACTGCAGGGCGGAGAAGGACACTGCGCTTCCCGGAAACACAACCATTCACCAGCTCTGATCTGATCTTTTAAAGCTCTGGACTTCAGAAGTCAGAATGCCTCTCAGTTGAAACCTATCTGAAAACAAAATTAACTGTGTGATTGTAACCACCTTTGTCGGTCTGAAAAATAAACTTTAATCTAAGATGCCAAGCCAAGAGAGGGAGAGAAAGTCCATATGTAACCAGAATTCAGCCCAAGACTCTGTCCACACAAGGGGCAATTCTTGTGATTGGCTAGCCAGTTACACGTTTCATCTGGTCAACAGAATTAATGCAGTCGGACCTTTGGTGTTGAAAGCTATCATTTTGGAGCAGTAATAGTACTATATCACTGGATGAACTGAGTGATCTCCACTCATCTCACTCAAGTCCGATTTCTGTGCACAGGCTGATAGGAAAGCCAAGCTCAGTAATGCTAACAAAGAATGCCTTCTGAGAGTCATTTCCTGCTCTTAGCTAAGCAAAGCTCTCTCCCCTTTTCCCCAACCGCAGAGGGTACAGCTGGCACCTCATGGAGCACAAATACCAGTTTAAATGGTGATGGCATTCCCCTCTTCTCTACATGATCAGCTGTGCAGTGGGGCTGCTGGTGCAGGTGGGAGGGAAGGGGGGGGGGGGGGCTGTACTTTGCTGGTGGACAAAATGGGTTCTCATGAATTTGAAAAGTGCTTTGTGATCCTCCTGGAACCCTAAGCCCTTTATAAACATGATCAATGTCAATTATTAGTAGCACTACTAGGAAAAGTCTAACTATGAAGTTAGGAGTTTGGGCAAAGATGGCAATAGGTGGTAAGCTGTTGTATGTTATTTAGCAAGATAATGTTATAACGTGATTCTGTACCTTTCTAACAACAAGGAAGCAGAACATTTTATTGAGCCTGATTCAAAATAATACAAATACTTTTGAATGATTCATACTTAATACCTAATTGCAGTGATGCCTAAGTCCTTTCCATGTTTATGTAACATTAAGCTTACATTATTTTAGGAATGTCTATATTGGAGGGCACAGTGGAAAGTAGCTCTGAAATAAATCCTCTCAATCCTTGGGCATCCATCTGTGTGGAGTTTGCATGGACTCCGTGCATCTGCATGGGTTTTGATCATGATGAGTTGGACTGGAATCCTATTCAGGGTGAAGCAGTTGCCCTTAGTCCTACCTTGCACACTGTGCTTAGGGATGGTCTTTAGCCATGACCCCTACCAGGACAAGCAACTTTCTGATAGAAGAATGTGATTCATCCCCTTCTATTGAAATTACAACCTCAACAGTATTTATTTTCTCCGACTAATGAAAAATGAGTTCAGTTAGGAAATTGCAATTTTTGCTGTAGTCCTACAAATCATAGCATTTGCTGAACATTAATTGGTAGTAACAAAGAATCATTAAATATTAGCCGGATTTGCAATAACATCTTAATTGATTCCATGCAGAAAAACTGGAAAATCTAACAAAAATGACAGGAACAAAATCGCCTGTGTTAAGAAAATCTATAAGTATGCCATTTAAAAAAAAATGCAATCAGAATATTTTCTGCCATCAACTTGTCCTATAGCACTCTGAACTGCTTCTACAGTATGCTGTCCTACTGGTCCCCAAGAACCACAGTTCTGAAGGTTCTTACAGTATTTAAACTTCAGACTTTGAAATGCAAGGCGTTTAGACCATGTAAGTCAATCATTGTTTCAGGTAAATCATAAGAATGTGTTAACTGCTGTCACATACAGTACAGTATATAATGGTGTCATTCATGGCTCTATAAGAACTTGAATATTAACTCCATATTCTGGCTTCCAGCTTTCAATGTTTGCGATAGACATGGGCATAGAACTCCAACAGGGCTGAAAAAGTGCACTACAACAGCAAATGGTAAAAAGGGAAAGTATTGTGATCAGAATAAATTAATAGTGGTGACTCATATGAGATGAAGCACAATAACCAAGTGCAACAAAAAGCCAGGAAATCCAGGCTCTATTGAAGGTGAACTTGCAGTGCTTTCAATAATGTGCCAGAGAGTAAAAAAGCCTTTATCTGTTTTCGTTCCCCGGCATGATTTCTCACCCAAGACACTTGACATCAGCCATGCCTCTCAGTGGCAGAGAGTGTCTCATGCTGATCAGAACAGAAGATGCAGCAGGCTGGATGTGAGGCACAGTGTCACTGGAAGCTGTATATTGGAGGGGGTGGGGGGTCAGCTTGCTGTGTCTGTCTGTACATTTTATTATTAAGAATATGCTGCATTTTATTAAGGATTTTGCTTTGTCGGTCCTGGCACTGTGTACTGGAAATCCTTTGTGCAAGCAATAAATCTTTAGGACCTTTATTGTAATTTGTATAATTGACACTTTCAATCACAATTTATGCACATTTCTCATTCCACTTTAAACATGTTCGATGCACAATGGATTGAGAAACGTCTGCAGTGCACTTAGAATGTGCCATAACTGTTTTGTTAAGAAATATGACATCAATTCAGAAATACTAAATTGTGAGAGGAATACAATTTAAGGAATTGCAACAAAGCCAGAAACTTTGAATTCAGCAGTTTGGAGCTACTAGGGGAATCACTAATATACTCTGCGTCAAAATATTGTTGAATTACTTTCTAAATTTCAAATAAAATTCAAATTTAATTTTCAAATAAATAGGTGATGTGTTGACATATTATTTAGGACTAAAATCTACAGTACATCTTCAAGCCTAAAGGAGCAGAGCTCTCCTAATAGCACAGATTACTTGTTTGTTTCATCAATAGTTTACAGGTGATGCCAATGTTTAAAAACAGGTGACCTGTAATAGTAACTGGATTGGGACTCTCTAGTAGCGCATGCCTGCTCTATAGCAATGGGACTACAGTGAATATTTCCCCCATAGATGATAGACTTGGGCTGCTATCTGCCTGGAGCTTGTATGTTCTTCCTCTGTTCATGTGCACCCATTTCCTCCCACAGTCTGCCTGTGCCTAAAGATGGACGGGTGTTCTGTCCAGGTTGTACCCTATGCCTGGGTTGTGCCTGTTGCTTGCTGGGGCCATGAATTGGAAGAAGCAGTTAGAAAATGGATGGATGGATGATGACAGTACAGAGTAGGGGGCATTAACAAATCCAGCATCCACAACAGACACTGATTTCTGACAACAGAAATTTTATATTACACCTACTGTACTGGCATTTTTTCGCATACCCCAACTTGCTCTCCATGAGACACAGACAGGGATTCAGAGTGCAGGGTCAGCCATTTATACAGCGCCCCTGGAGCAGTTGGGGTTAAGGGCCTTGCTCAGGGGCCCAACAGAGTAGGATTCCTCTGCCGGCTGTGGGATACAAAATGGCAACCTTCCAGCCACAGGCGAAGACCCTTAGCCACAATCCCAAGAGAATGTTTACTACAGTGATTTTGAAAGTGGTATTGCACAGTTTTCCATTCTTTGCATATGCCTTGGCTACATCCAGTTTGCCATGCTCTATATAGGATGTGCTTTACTGCACTTTGCCATCATTGCAGGCATTTTTGTTAAGGGGTCTGTGGTCTTACCAGATCGATGAGCGAGGCCAATTTCATCCCCACCCTGACAACCAGCCTCTCCCCCACGTTCTTCACCGGTAGCACTTTCAAGGTGTAGTTGGTGAACAGCTTGGCTATCAGGTTTTTCTCAGCTTCAGAAGCATCTGACAGGGGGGAAAAAAAATCAAGATTTTGATTTAAGATTCTCCTGCCAAAGTGCACTATTGAACGTTGATAACATCAGCACTATCTGACCACTAGGTGAATGGATTGCTATAAAAAAATACAAAGGTAAAAAATTGCAAGGAACTATTAAACTGGACTTTTCTGCTTTTAACAGTAGAACATAAGGGGATTCTGAGTATTTAAAATACCACATATGTAAAGGAAAAGACAATCCAGATGTCATCTACTTGACTCATCAGGATAGTAGAGAATTGTCTCCACTAGGGTGGAAAAAGGAAGCACTTCTATACACAAAGACTTTCAAGTCTCTAGAAAAAAGTGCCCAACCCTGTGCAATAATATTAGGGTGCCACAGAGCAAGGTGACTAACCCATCTAGATCATATTTAATCCCGGGATCCAGGGTAGAAACCAGGGTATCGACTTCAGCAACTTAGCTGGGCAGTTGGTTCCACACTCCTGATGTCCTTTAGTTTTAAATATACTTTTCTGTTTGCATTTCAATGTACAAACCAAACAACTCCATTGGGTTAGACTTTGTCAATGCCTTTGTGGATTTTAAATACTTTATAATCATTTATATTTAAGACTAAGGTCTTAAAATTCAATTCTTTTAGCCTGTTAGTCTAATATATTCTTAGGCTTTTAACTGACAGCAGATAAGTTAAAAGCTCAAGAATATATTAGACTAGTACATGATATGTCCTATGAGATCTGAGCCCTGTAAAGTAGTAGCAGACCAGGCCCAGCCCTTCTATTCACTATTCTGTAGGAGAAGAGGTCCCATTGAAGTGACAAAAGGTATAACTATGAACTGTCCCTCTGTGGCACTGCTGAAGGCAACAGCAAAACTGGCTACTGCATCAATTCACATAACCTTATTGTCAGGTATTGTCAGATGCTGGTGGTTAAAAACACAACCATTAAAATAAGCAGGATGCAGGTTTTAAGAAGTGACTGAACAACTATCCATAGCTCATGTAGATCTGCTTTAATCTGTTGTCATACTGTATGACTGAGCCTGTATCTCCATGCACATCTATGAGCGGTGGGATCGATAACATGACATGTTGCATCTATAATTGCTGTTGAAGATAGACTGGTATGCCATTAAGGTATACTGTCATGTGTCAGTAGGGCAGTATATTGGATCTATCCATAGGGAAACCACTTATGCCCCTTCCTCTACATTCACCGTTCAGACTTATGTACACATTTCTTACATAAATGGAAATTCTTTTTCTGGTACTTACAGGAACTGAGGTTTCAAAAGGACAGTGGTGGAAAGGAATTACTATGAGCATCTGCAAGCTTGTGGTTTAATATTGTAAATCCAAAAGCTGAAGCTGCAGTTTCTGCGAATAATCAAGTTTTTCGGACCAAAAAAACCCAAGGTTTTCGGACAAAAAACACCCTCCAGATGCAGTTAGTTGAGCAACAGCTTGAGAGACAGGAGTTGCAGGAACAGCCGCTGACACAGACATTTTCCCTCCTGGATATGAATAATGAATATTCCATGAATTAATTATATCTTTCAGGAATTGCTCCCAGGAGTGCTCAGTAACGAAAACTGGAAATGTAAATCTAAAATGCCTAAAGACCCTGGAAAGGTGCTGCAGTTGTGCAAATTTTAGAATATGGCTTTTTGAAAAATGTATCAGCCCTATTTTCCTCCTCACCCCTGCTTGAAAATATAACCCTTTAGCTACCAGATGAGTAGTTTTCAGGTATTTTTAAACCCTAGGTAATCAAGAAATCTCCAAGAAATTGGAGAATGACAAATGTTTTAAACGTAGATTATAAATCTTACACTTCGTTTGGAAACTGTCTCTTGAAGAAGCTTATGAATACTTTATTTTGGATGTGTACAAACGATTGCAATGAAATACAAGCCTTTTAGTAGTTTGAGTGCCTGTTTTATCCTGTGAGCTATACAACACAGCTGAGGACTTTCTAGTTTGCAAATGAAGAGATGTTGAATGTGATAACAGGGAGGGGAGGGAGGAGGACAAGTCTTTATGCAGAGAGTTGTGGGAGTGTGGAACAAGCCATACAGTCATGTTATTGAAGTTAAATGGACTGGACTGATTTCTGACGTGATTTAGAATGGTCTGTAGACTACTCTAATAATTATTTTAATTTATAAAGTAAATTTCTTAACTTAGACATAATGGTAAAAAAAAACCAAATAAAATCAAACAAAAACATATGAGACAAACTGGTGGACAATTAGACAGACCCCCATCAGAAAAGATGCATTTTAAGTTTACATTTAAAAACAGTCAAAGATTCTGCCTCAGAAAGTCAGAGGAAGGGCACTCTATCACAATGGAGACAGAAAAAGCACCATCACCAAAAGTCTGATATTTAGTTCTAGGTACAGTGAGCAAAGGACCAGACCAAATGGAACAGAGCCTATGGGAGGAGTGTAAACATGAACGATTTCAGAGATAATGTGTATGGTGGAGCCAGATTATTCAGAGCCCGCTGAGATCATTCAGATTATTGAGTAGAAGTGATATGCTGCTAGGGTCCGGTGTGAGAAGCCTTGCCCCACATTGTAATGTGGGTTTAAAAAAAATAAGAACTCTCCTTTGTGATCAGGAAGATCTACAACATTCCAACTACATTCTGAGTGTTGATACACCTGGAGCAGAGTCAGGGATTACATAGTAATGCATGGAATATGCATTTAAACAAAACCAAGATAAATACTCACAGGAATGTCAGGAGGAGGACAGGCAAATGAGATACAAGAGTTGTGATTGGGAGGAAAATTGCACACCTCCTGCAAAAGGAGATCATTATTTGGTTTACCGGCACTTTGATAATCATCAGTAAAACTGGATTTTGTCTGCTTTCCAGGATATTATACTCATCTGATAAAATGAGCATTTCTTAAATCAGCTGGCTGGTTTTGCTGAATACTAGATGTTTAATGTTAAGTGGGTTTTTAATGTCTTTGACATGCACAAGAGTGGTGTAAAATGCATTTTTGTGGCGCAGTGACCTTGAATAGTGCAGATCGATTGTCAACAAGATTATAATCATGGTGAATATTCATCCTCTTCCAATAATGCCTGATCACCACCTTTTTGATGTCAAGATTGATAAACTAATATCAGCTGTGTATTAATTGTGACAGGAAAGTAGGGAATTAGTTGTTAATGTAGGAAGCAACTACAGTATAGCAGTTACACCCCTCATTAAAAGCTAACAAACTCATATTTGTTCCTCTCAGAGTCAAAGAGTGAGCTTTTGTGAACTGCGCAACAGCTTCAAGAATTATTATTATACGACCCATTGCATTGATACGTATTGCTGTAGCAAGTAATCTCCCAACAATATAACTTAACGGAAACTTGAACGAAGTGTGGAAAGCGATACAGCCCCTGGTCGGTTTTCATGTTTATGTCTGAAAACTACTTCCGCACCACCATGTCTGCATCCCTCACGTTCACGTTTCCTTGGTTTATTAACTTATTAGACATCCTTACCAGCCACAGCACAAACGGAGCACATCAGCAGCACAATCCCCAGGCCTTTCATCCTTTGTTTAAAGTCCAAATGGGTCAGAATCTGTCCGGCTTGTGTCTCGGCCTGTGAGCTCAGTGAAAAGCAGGAAGTGCAGTGTCTCTAACCCCACTGGTGTGGGCCTACCTAGTGAAGCCTGCTCTTGTCACTCACTGCCACCCAGGATCAGATTTCTCCCACTCACCCCTGCTGTGCTGAAATGTGAGAGAGGGGGGACAAGGCTTTTTGGCCCCAATGCCACCTGTTCCCATTTATTTAAATCTCTCAGTTTATTAATTTCTTGTTTTGAAATCCATTAAAGAGAAAACAGTGAGCCCAGTAGACACTTCTCCTGAAATCTTCTCTAAAGAAAATAAACTTTTCCAAGACCATCTTTCCGATTTAACAGATGGCAGAAAATGTAGACATTCAGATACAACTGTATCCAACTGTATCCTTCCCAATAATACACAGATAACTGTTATCTTAGTATCCAGACACATTCCATAACAGCTCTTGGGTCCCAGGTAACGTGACAGGACATCCTCTATACTGTATGTGTGTAGTTTGCAAAGCCACCTATGGAAGTCTGCGGTCTTTCCACTCCAAATCAATTTTCCAAAGCCTGCTTTTTCACTCCAATTATTGTAGCCATGTACTTTACAAAACATTTCTTCCGGAGCTCAAGAATATTGTCCTTCAGAAGCCTGTGAAGCTGGGGGAAAAACTCACACTTCCCAACGACAAGCTAATCAGCATCACTGAACTTCTCCTGTACGTGTATCCAGTGATGGACAGTCATTCCACCCGGGGTCTAGGTTTATCCTGCATTCTACATTTCTGGGCCGGACTCCTGCCTATCATAACCCTCACTCGCAGTCAGAAGCTTTATACTGATTTTTTTTTTAATAATGTGCCCTTCAAATTTGAAATCTAAGACATTCTTATCTCATAGGTCACGGCAATGAACCATCACCCTCACAGGGAGAATGCGATAGCACACACAAGCTACTCTGACCCACCCACCAATTGAGCCACTGCTATTTTGACAGGTTCCATCACAAGTGCACAGGACGTGGTTTACAATTTGAAAACTGAGCTGCAGGGAGCCGAGAGACCTGACCCTCTAATTCCCTCTAACCATTTCAACAGCATCATTGAGCTGCTGTAAGTGTGCACTGCCACATGAGGAAAACTGAAGCCAAATGATCTGAAAAGTTCTCAGATGAATCCACCCATTCATTTGCTAACTGCTTTATCCTATACTGTATTGGGGTAGGGAACTGAATTTGAGTCTGTCCCAGCAAGCAACATGTGCAAGACAGGGTATACCAAGGACAGGATGCCAGTGCATCGCAGGGCACACACTCACACCAGGGCTAGTTTTTCCAGATGCCAATTAACCTACCATTGTATCTTTGGACTGTGAGTGAAAACTCACACAAACATGGGGAGACCATACAAACTCAACACAGTAGCACCCCAGGAACTGAATCTAGGGCCCCAGAACTGTGAGGCAGCAATGCTAACCACTACACCACCCCTGAAATTAATATTGAAGTGAACAGGGGGGTGCATGTGTCATGTCATGGGGGACATCTTTGATGTTTTCTGTTCTGAACAGAAGGCCACCATAACAAAATCTCTACTTACTGTTATCTACAGACAAAATAAAATATGATACTTGCCCCTTTCTCATTTTGCTGCACTGTCTCCACCTGAACTCCTTAACAGTGTAGATCACTACAACAGTAAGATAAGACTTTTTAGATTTCAAGCACAGCTCTCAGCTTTAAACAACTGAGCTGAGTCCTGAGTCCTTTTTTTTCCCCACAGAGCACACTTTGACAAACAAACTCCTCGCAGGCTGAGACAGACCAATGCCATTATTCAGCATTGTAACATATTTTAGAGCCAACGCATCACTGCAGGGGTAAATGCAACAGCATCTGTCTTCATTAGCATTACAAGTGAAGACATCACTGCAGACAGCTGTGCTGGGGTGAATCTGTGTCCGCTACTTGACTTCATATATTTTTGGAACCTGGCATGAAAAAGCCATTCTCTGAGCTTTTCTAACAACTATTGACAATTTGGTTTCATATAATTGAAATCGTCCTTAAGCAATACAGTATAAATGTTTTACATCAGTTAGCTAGCTATTAAGGGAAGAAAATGAGTACTCTGATTCTCCACTTACCATGAATCAGCAACGTCTAGGAAGGCTTCTAATGCTTCTTTAGACCTGTCAAGAAATGAAGAAATGTCTTAATACATTTTTTAAACACGCTTGCTTAAAAAAATCTTTCTGTCCAAATATAACCACACATCTAAGTTCCTGCAACAGTTTTTAACTCAGATCTACACTTACTGTAGCATTTTCTTTAAATCTGTATATTTTATGGAATGTCCCAAAGCACAGCTCAAAAAAGGAACATTAATGTGTTACACATACAAGGTGAAAATTGAACCTTTGTAATCTGAGCATGGTGAAGACTGACCGCTGACTTCAGTCAAGTATTTAAAATCTAGAAGGGAGCTTACAGAGTCAACTGTCCATACTCTTTATGGATCATTTGCAAAGCAAGGACTTGAGGAACCAAGAGGTTATGGATCCAAAACAAAGAACAAGAGACATTTCTTTAAACCAAGGTTGGTTTCATGAATAGGGCACCTAAATTCTCTAGGTGGGTGTTGGACTCCAATGGTGGATGAACTGGTTCATCTCATATATGAAAAAATGCTTGATGATCCTTTGGGATCAATAGTATTCTATACCATAAACGCAAGGAATTAAAATCAACAGCTTGTAGACTCCAGATAGCAAGAGGAGTTAAACAGCCTTCTCTTATTTGTGGTTATTCTTAGGTATTTTTTTTTACTCTTTGTATAACCAAACTACTTTCATATCCGCATGATTTTATGTTACATATTTCCAATAGTGTTGGTCTTCAGATTTGAACATTTCACATTTAGCCACATCCTGAATTTACAGTATTTTTGATCAACGCTATACAACTTCACAGCTTTTAGAACTACAGCTGCTTAGTTCAGTCATCCTCAGCACAACAGCACACCTGTTGTAAAATAGTGAGGATTGTCATTTGCAATACAAACCAATTTGGAGATTGTTTTCACCGTATTGATGTCAGAACGTTGCATGAAGCCGTCACTGGAATTTTCAAGAATAACAGCCCAGCAAACTGCTTTTTGATTTTATATGAAATCACTGGGACTAATCAGCAAACCTAGTCTAGCCGCCATTAAGCAGCCCCTGAGAAAAGGCTGACAGCTGAGCCAAACATGACTGCCTTCCAGGGACAGTCATTGAAAGAACATTTATACCCACAGAGCACTTTAATTCAAGATCTTGTATTTGAGTATCACTTGAAATAATATCACCAGAAGACAATATGATGAGATGGGTTGAGAATTTTGCAACCTATGGTGGAAATATGAAGTAAAGTCGTTAGTAACAACATATTACCAACGCCCTGTGATTTCATTCATCCATCCATTTCCTAACCGCTTCTTTCAATTCAGGGTGACGGGGGAGCAGGGGCCTATCCTGACAAGCAATGGGCACAAGCCAGTCCATCAGTCCATCGCAAGGCAGACACAGACAAGCACACAGTCATACCATGGCTCATTTTCCCAGAAGTATTAACCATGTAGTATGTCTTTGGACTTTAGGAAACTGGAGCACCCAGCTTTGAATTAGGTGCTTGAACTTTTGTTCAGTTAAATGAAAGAGATTTAACCCCTTCCCCCCACCCCCCCATTTTCCCCAAGCTTAAAGCAGAAGCAATTTAAAAGAACTCAAATCAACTTCTGTATTTTGGTACAGTAGAATACCGTTCTAAGTTGCTCTAAGAAATTTGTTATTAAGGGTCTTCCTTGAAATCTTGTGACATTTGTTATCTTTGGATCATTGAGCTATTAGATTTTATCAGAAAGTTGAATTTTCTGGCCTCCTTGATCATTTTCAGTGTAAAGTGGAATCTATTGCTGAACCTCCATGTGGATTCCACGACTGTACATTTACCGCTGGCATTTTAGTGTACTAACTTCCCAATATGTAACCTTAGACTTACTGTATACTCCATTAGGTTTGCTCATCATGTCTGGACATTTCTAAACTGGAAGGTCTAAAAAGAGATTTGGACTGTCCAGGGCCCAAAAGCCCTCTCTTTTCAATTGGATATGTATTTTCTATCCACATACTGTACTGTCAGGCCACTTTTCTTGTTGAGACTTGTAGCATAGCTATAGTTATAGCAGCTATAGTAGTTTATAGCTATAGTTATCACAGCTTGGACTTTGCAATTAACACTCAAATTTTCTGTGATTCATTATAATTGTCCAGAAGCAATTCAATGAACCAACTCCCAATCTCTACAGAATAATAGTGATTTATTTACTTACTTCCTCCTTGTTTATCACAGCTGCCTCCCATCAGCTTTGTCAACAGGTGTACTTGCAATAATTGCAGTCTCTCAATCTCAGTTTCATGGACTGACCACACCTGATTCTTATCAAGCTCTGGAATCGCTTCTCTCTATACAGTAGCAGTGACACCTCAGCTGAACCTTCCAGTCAGAAATATAGATTCCCTCACACAGCCATCTGACAAAGAATCTATTACACTGTGCCTCAAGGGAGATTTAAAACCATCATTGGAGGCACAATATAATTCAATTATAATAATGATTAATTAAAAGTGCTTTATATTGGCCAACATCCCCAACAGAAAATAATTATCTCTGCATGAATTAAGTTATGGGTGGCATAGTGGTACAGGTGTTAACATTGCAGCCTCACAGTGCTGAAGCCCTGGGTTCAGTTCCTGGGGTGCTATCTAAAGGGGTGTAAATGCTCTCCCCATGGTCATGTGGGTTTCCTCCGCGTGTGCTGCTTTCCTCCCATAGTAGCCAGACTATGTGCTCTACGATGGACTGGTGTCCTTGTTTCTTGGCAGGATAGGCTCTGGCTCCCCTAAAGCCCTGTATCGGATGAAGCAGTTAGAAAATGGATTGATAGATTCCAGTTATTCAGATATCCTTTTCACCATCCATTTGTTTTAAAAAACACTTACTGTACAGTTCAGAGCTTGATTTAAGAAAAGATGCTACCTCTAATATTGGTCTAACACATGCTACAATATTATTTTCTCCAGTCATAGAGTACATCCAATTTGGTGAATAAGAATAGATATAAATAAATCAAATTAATAATGTGTGTGATTTCTGGCAATTTATTAATACCACATTTAAAATGTTTTAGTTGGTGAAGGATTCTATTGTGCTTTACATATAGGTCCAGTAGTGAAACTTTTGCTGGGTGAGATATGGCAGTTATGCAGCTCCATGAAGTTGGTTTCCCTACAAATAGAACAGTGCCAACAATAAAACCCACCTTTTGTGCTCTTTTTGTGCTGGTTTGTGCTTTTGTAAGTAGTGTTTGCGCTGCTTTCATTCCTGATATATATCACCTTTTTATATAGAGATATAGCATCATGTGACCCCCAGAATGTTGAATGTTGATAATGGGTGATAGTTTGTGTATCTGGTAGTGTTTGCTGTAGCCGTCATATAGAGGGACAGTTTGCCTTAAAAAGCTCCCAGCAGTGCTAGCAAAGGGGTAGAGAATTTTCAAAGGCAACATATGGATACTTACAAGGAATGGTTCTTAGTGCGTGTCACTGGTGCATTACTGAAAACAATGATGGACTTGGTTAACGCACCAATTATGATTTAGGATATAGGATGATCTAGTGCAAAGGATGCTGCATCAGGTTACAAACAATGCTGAAAGTAAGCCAATGGGTTTACTTTTGTCAGTAATAAAACAGTGTCAATGTCAGTGGCTTTCATAGCAAATCTCAATAACAATAGCCCCTTGACATCATCACTGTCTGAAAGTTTAGTTCTTGTGCTGAATTGCCCATTTGAATTTCCAGGAAACAGGTTAAAAAAAACTGGCCCCTGCAGTTTTGTAAGGCACATGTTCTGTCAAAACCAGCTGGCAAAATTTGTGGGAATCAGTAACATGAATAAAAAGGTAAAACTGAAAATTAAAACTTGACTCAGTAAGGGAAAAAACTACATATAATGAATTTAGTCTTGAGTACAGTATCTGAAATCTCTGTAGTCCTGCAGGTGCAATTATTTAATGTTTGAGTGTTTGGCACACAATTACTCAAGTTAATGTGCTGTGCTTTATGCCATTAATATGGATTATAAATACAAATTACCTCTTGTTAGATTAGTTGTTACAGAAAATTTGATGTAGGGGACTCATTAAATATAAGGAGACACATGGTGTAACTAGGCTTATTGCTAAGATCACCCTACTTGCCAAATGCAAATCTCAATGTCTTTCCATTGGAGTGGAACAGTGAAAAAAACAGAAGTAGGACTCCTTCAAGTGAAACATCTCAAATTCCTGACTGGTGTCTGAGTCTTGTAATTGAATGTGGGTTTTAGCAAATTGCACAATATTGAGTAAATAGCACTTTAACAGGCAAAATGTTACTGTGGTGTAATGGTTACCATTGTTGACTCACAGCGTTGGGGCTCTGGGTTGCAGACCTCGAGTAGCCCTGCCAGTGCAATTATTTATTGTTTGAGTGTTTGGCAGTGTACTGTACATATATAAAAGCCTAGACCAAACCTTTTGGTTTGAGCAGGAGCAGGAGCTGTTTTAACGAGCTGTCACATTTATTGGTGTATGGTCTTGGAAGGGGATGTTTAAAAAATAGCACCTGTTGCTATTTAACACTGATTCTGGTGTAATCATTCATAGCCGTTCAGGGACGCCAAATATGTAACCATATTCGGCCCAGGGACGCCAAATATGTAACGTTGCCATAGCCAAAATGTAAATGTAGTGGCTCTCTGAAGGCACCAGTTCTGTAGGGTTTGGGCATTTACTGAGACAATTATTTATTGTAGCAGTAAATCACAAAGTTGATTCTTTTGATGGCTTTAGAGTCCAACCATGCGACATAACTCAAACAACGCACACACACAGGTACTAATACACGAGGATACATTTATTAATACATAGAATATGCATGTAAACCTAACAGATCTTATCGAGAGGGTTATCAGAAT
Organism: Lepisosteus platostomus; assembly: GCF_059453375.1. Lineage (NCBI taxonomy): Eukaryota > Metazoa > Chordata > Actinopteri > Semionotiformes > Lepisosteidae > Lepisosteus > Lepisosteus platostomus. Next base: position 11,587,894 of record NC_142614.1, on the reverse strand, counting down.
ACAAAAGGTATATATTCAGTCAGTTACAAAGTGTTACACATATCAAGAGGACATACGTTCAGTACAGTATATCATTCATTAAGACCGTTTCGTAAATGAACTTGGTTATAACTTCTACATTAGATACTCAAAACAAATACATAACTCTTAGGAATTAAATTGATATCAACTGGTTGGGATAACAATTGAATTCTCGAACTGTAATCCATTGAAGTTGAATACTCATCCAATCTCTGGGGATTCAGATCTCCTGCAGGCACAAAGAAACAGTTGCAGGCTTGTTGCTGTCCAATCCGCACTCTCTGGCTAGGTGCCAGGCTGTGCTGTGCGGTTTGCGACGGTGCGCTGCTGATGCTCACTGACCGGCTAGTTAGTGTTGGCTTTAACTAGCACAGTTTGCGCACAGGAGAAAAGATGACTGTGGATCCCAGCAAGTCAGGAAGATGACCGGTTCGTTCCTGATGAAGAGCTAGTTCTGAATAGTGATTCAGCTGTCCACAGTTCCGACCTGTTCACGAGGCCTGCTGCTGGTGCTAACCTCGGGTGGATCCTCTGGTTACTCTCTGGCAACCTCCGCTCTAGACTCTTAGAACAAAGGAAAGTTCTGGCACTCGGACACACTGGCCGTTTCGTGGTTGTCCGGGCTGAGTCTCAGGATGGTCAGGAGGCGTGCTGCGAGAATGTCCTGCCCTTGGGAGCCTTCTGCTCCTGGGCCGTCCTGCCCTGGAATTCTCCTTTGAATTCCCTTTAGAAAAGTCCACAGAATTCTCCTGAATCCCTTCCTTCTGAATCTTACTTCTGAATCTTACTGAATCTTTCAGGCTCTCTGTGTTGCCTGTTTTTACCTGGAGGAACTTCAGCTCGTTCATTGGCTGAAAGTTCCATGGGCATCAGAGTCCCACGTGGGTTACTCGGCCCTACCAGTCCCGGATTGGTTGATCAAGGTGAGATATGAGTCACTTACTCCTGACACTTAGGAATGCAGTCCAGATGTCCATCTGGCACTCCCTAGACAGATAGGTGCCAATGGATGACCATTGATCATGATAGCCAGGCTTAGCTAAGTGCACCCCCCTTTGGGAGCTGTCCTTATCAAACCTTAAATCAGCCTGCATGAATAGTGTCTCTGTGGCTGCACCACAGAGATGAACAGAGAAATGGGGCCTCATTTGGGAAAGCTCAGAAACACTTAATTCTGCCTTATTAATAAGCCTCGCCGCTACACTGGCATTTTCAATTGGTATTGGCTAAGTTATGCTGAAAGAAAAGCACATACATTTGACATTGCCTTACAACCATTGGCTTCAAAAATGACGGCTCTTTCTCGGCCCTGAGAGATTTGAGACTAGTATATGTATACAGTATTTTTGTCCCTGAAAAGCGGCAGCACAGAAGTGACGTAGCGACAGAAATTAAGTCAGACTTCACGCTGAATGTGATCTGATGCAGGGGGGAAATGTCAGTTATTCACTTTTACGCAATGAAAAGTCTTGAAAAGAGCACACAAGGGGCATACAGCAAGCAAACAGAAAGTGGGAGAAATGATGGGGCGATGAGGTCCTGTCTTCGTCTCCACGCGCTCTTTAACGAAGGATGACATGGCGCGCGCAGCAGACAGCTGTCAGGAGCCAGGCTGGCCAGAACAGAGCCCGAGGGAGAAGATAGCAGATGCCACCTGCCCGCTCAGTCCCCTGCTGGGCCAGGCTGTTAATTTACGATCTGATGTCTTTATTGTGGAGATGGCAACCGTTTTAATTATCTAAGAGGGTAATCAGGCATGGCAGCAACTTCTCTAGCCCACATTTTGTGCTCACTGTGGAGCGGTTCAGCCTGGAGCTCTCCTGAAAAGATATTGCCATTGGTCACTGTATGAACTATTGGAGATCACAAATTTTATCAGGACACTGAACCACTCTTACGTCCAGAACTGTGAGGCCTAGACTAAAAGTCAAATCCAGATCACCCCAGGTTCTTTAATGACAAATCTTTCTGAACAAGCAGCTCCCCAGTGATATACTTGCTTGATAAGATCTGTATAATAGCGCAATGGAAATGAATCAAACATAAAAATAAACAGCATAACTACAGATATTAGTTACTACAACAGTGGATATATTGTATATGTATAGATAATGGATATTTGTACAACTACTTGGCCACACATATCAAACAGATTCTTGCAGATGTAGTACTGTATATACAGTACTACACTCTTTCACTCTTTTTAGCAAAGGGGTGGAGAATTTTCAAAGGCAACATATGGATACTTATGAGGAATGAATCTTGGTGCACATGTCTCTGGTGCATTGCTGAAAACAATAATTTGTATGATATGCCAGGAATGTGAAATTTTCCCTATGGTTCAATGTTTAAGTGGACCAATTTTCACAACGTAATTTTTTAATAGCCCAACTTACTTTAATTACAGCCTCTGTATACAAAGCTGAGGATGTTTGTTGCCTGTATAGAAAAAAAAAATACATACTGTAATAAATACTGTTGTGAAACTATACTGGTCAATGGAAGTGGTAGTTAGGATGTACAAAGCTATTTGGTTACACCAATGCAGGATGACAGTATAAAGTTTTCGTGTCCTGGTTTTTGGTCAGACCAGAATGATTTAAATGGTGGTAAATTTAGTTTATTATAGAAAAATCAACAAACATATATACAATCATACAAATATATTTTTATTCAATAATATCCAATATTACATCGCATTGATTTGTGTAACATTATTTAGAAATAAATACAGATCAGAGATCAAATGCAGTCAGGGGAAGGAGTTTGGGTTTAATCATTACCTTGGACTGGTTTCTCTTGTTTTCTGTAATGTCAGTGCATGCACGCATCTCAAGATCATATAGATTTTTTTGTTCATTCTTTTATTCCTCTGAAAAAAATGTTCTATGTTCATAGGATAGTCATTAAGTCAATATGACAAATCTGTCAGCCTCTGTGTGGTTTTGCAGAACGATCTGCATTCAAGTCAAAACAGAGAACATCCTTTACACACACGCGTTCGGAGAGCTCCTGTCCCTTAGTTTGTGCCTCCAATAGGAGACTGGTATACTGTTTGGAAGACCTCAGAGTTTGGAAGACTTGATAGCAGTAACCTGGATTGATGAGTGCAGCATAGTAGATTCTGACTGTGGGAGTTAGTAGGGGCTGGCTGGCTGGAAGTTCTGGGGTTGTGGAATCCAGAGAAAAACTGAACCCCGATTATTCCTGTTTGCTGGTAATCATGACATCCTCACTGCAGTCAAAGCCATTCTGGTGATTAAGGTACAAAGAGGCGATTGCAGATAGTTCCTGTTCATGCTCAAAATCAAAACAAACAAACAAACCACCCAATATCAGTTACAGTACTTTCAACCGAATGATCCTCAAAATCTTTTGTGTATATTAGGGACCGCATGCCTGTCTAGTCTGGTCAGTCCCAGGTGCCTGCTATTTAAAACTGATCAGCCCCTGTGCATACAAACAATCTTGTTATTGATTTAAAATGTGTGCACCTCTGCAACTGTAGGAAAAGATCAAATTATATTTATATAGAAGATACAATATATAGATTATCTCATCACTCAGGTAATTGAGTATATGTGAGCTCAGACTTACATCCAAGTTCGTCCTACAGAAGTTTTCTCATCCCATAAACAATAATTGAATGCTGAACTTTCAAGGCATGACTTGCAGGTCTTCTTCACTGTGTCCTACAATCCTACAAAGTATCCACTGGGGAAAAATAGCACTAGTATTAGAACCCAAATGAAATGATTTTGAATTCAACTCATTTCTCCATTAATTGCCACCACATTGAATTGATTTTCGTGGCCTACGATCTTTGCTTGAACCTCAGAATGTCTTACTGCACTGCCAAACCGATACAGCCTTAAAAGCTGAAAGTAGCACTTTTCTCGAAGCTTTTACTGCTCAACAAGACATCCAAAATCACTCAACAGCTGTTCCAAACATTTTAAAGCAGGCTTTCACTTGGTAGAAATAATGGGTAGGTAAAGGCCATCTGAGTTTTCTGTGTCTCTCATCCATCTCGCAACCCCTTCTGGCACAGTGTCACCTGAACGAGCATGAGAGGCCTTTAAAAACATATTCAAGACCCTCATACTGAAGTACAGGCAGGGAGGTTTGTTTCGTTGAAGAACATAGGTTCTGTGCTATTTCTACATAAACATACAGCTTCAAGGCCTCCTCTGTTGCTCATTGTAATTGAGCTATTGTTAAATACATACTGTAAACAAAAAATGAACTTATTTAAATTATTGCTAGCCTTGCTCGTGTTTAGTTTTTTTTAGAAGCACAGAAGATTACCAAAACAAAACAAATATCCTGCTATTTCCTCCAGCAATGACAATATTTAATTGCATTCCTAGTTTTGGGAGGTGGGGATGTCTCTCTGTGGGGAGGGGAGTTCATGTATTTATACTTTTTGTAAGTAAGATACAAAATAACTTTTTTCTGCATTACATGGTTTCTAAATTTGCCTCTAAAATCCTAAAATTACCTCAAATAACTTAAATAGTTATATCAGGAAGGGAAAACTTTTATTGTGGATGTCAGATACATTATGTTATATTAGTAAAAACAATACAAAGTGAGTGCTGACATTTTCATATATATATAGTGAAAATCTTAATGCATTGCTGGCACATGATAAGCTTTGAACAGGGTGCAAACATAATCTAAATTGTTTGGTGCTGTGATATTTTAGGTCCCACTTGTTTATCTGGAACTATGGACATGTCAGGTTAAACCAGTAACATATACAGTAGCTGGAGGAAATTAAACAGTATGGACTGTAACTGCTGTGATTTCCCTTTTCATTCCTTCCTGGCATCTAAAATATTATAACTGCCTTAAGCCTTCAGCAGAAGTTGACTGCAGTTATATTATATTGTCAGCATCACTTTTCAGAACCTAGAGTTATTATTTAATAGTAAGCCAGATACTGTATGTACATGTATGTGGATTTCCATTATCTAAATATGTACTGTATGTTAATCTATATAAGACCATACCCAGACCTTATAAGCAGCATTTATTGAAACTACTGTATTTCAATGGAGTTTTGTCATTAGTAACACTTATATAAAACAGTCAAATTAGCTATTGGTGTAATCATGCTTTCTTTGTAGACATTGCAGAAAATACAGATTCCCAAGGACTGTGTTGTGTAAGAGTAATCTTTCTTTGGTGTTTTATGGACATATTCTATATCTAAACGATATGGGTGTATATATATAATCAGTTCATTTAACAGAATCTCTTTAAGTCTCCAGGTCAAATTCAGTTCTTTAAATTACTGAGTTGCCCAAAATTATTATTTTTTCTTATTTTAAAATATATCAAATAGGAACCTGGGGTGCTCTCAATGTGAATTCTCTATGTAATTAACCTATGCACTGGGAGGCTAACTTGCTTCTGGGAACATTGGCCCTGACGTGAGTGTGTGTTTGTGTCTGTGTGTGTCCTTCCTTTTTATTGGATAAACCGCTTAGAAAATGGATGGATGTTCTTCTGCATTCTGCAACACACTTGAAATCAAAAAGTACTCCCGAGAAAAAGTTAAGGGGTTTGATGCACCTTGTCACTGGCATATTAAAATAATGAGGCTAAAGTCCATTTGGGCAGATTGGGCACTCAGAGGTTCAAATATGAATCACCCACATATAGTATGGACCTAATAGAAATTCCCGAAATGCAATTTTTTCTCATCATTCATTTGGAAAGTATGAAAAAAGATCAAATGGTAGTCAAAACTCTGCAACAGAAGGGAAGAATATGGATAATTATCTGACCAAGCCTTCACCAGCTACAGAGGTTAATTTCCGGGGAAAATTCACCGGTGACGGATGTGAGCCCAGTTATCTTGGGGCCAGTGCTCAAAGTGCACCACAGTCAATCTTCTTCACATGACTTCTAGAGCACACAATAAACCACCTGCAGCTCCACCATGACATTCATCAGAACACTGCAAACCCATCTAACACTTCAAAACATCTGCACTTTAGCTGAACGCTAACAATCAAGAGACAGTCTCATAAACAGTGGTGTGGATGTCCTGGGGCATGGTTTGACTTGAGAGGTGGCAGAGAAGTCTACACTTTGACTATGGACAGACACCCTCCTGGGACTTTGTGCATACCTAAGAAAATTAAAATACTGCTACTGTAAGAGAGAAAATCTGGGATTTAAGAGGATCACATTACACTAGTAAAACTAGCAAAACTTCAAGCTCTTATTTTTACAAGGATTTTTAGAACTTGAAACAGTAATGGTGAATGTAACTCTAAACATGATTGTCTACTTAAAACTGTTACTGTAGGTCAGTGAGGCCTTTGAGCAATTTCTAATGTGATGGGAATCCAGATGTTTCTGCATGTGCCATAATGTTGGTTTTCTGCATCCTATCATTCTGACATGTATCTGATTCAAGATCTATAGCCTCAATCTTTATAAAATTGGTTAATAGATTTCCTGCTATAATAATCAAAGTGTATGGTACACACGAAATTATAACACAGTTCCTTCTAGAGGTCAAACACAAAACTCATCCTATGGAAATGTGTGCCTTCAACAATAAAAAGTTCAATTTACATTTTTTCTACTGTATAATTATTATTGTTGAAGCATAATTTTCAGTGTTTCTAGAACGTCATGCGCAGTTGAAGCTTCTTGTTTTTCCTTCTTGAAATAAGAACTGGCATTACATTTTCAACCTTTATTAGCACTATCTAAAGAAATGGCAGGGCCTTTTCAAGGCTGTCACAACCCGTCCCAATGCTTCTTATCTGAGTGTCCATGCGACCCTGCAGTGTGCGACTCCTCAGGTGTCCTCCACGCATTTTTACTGAAACAAGAAACAAAATGTAACAGGCTGAGTGAAGCCTGCCAGCTTTGAAACCACTACACTAACTCAACCCTTGAACAAGCTGATCTTCAATGCTGTTTAGAGTTACAGTTACCAAGCAGAGCTCTGGAAGTCCTGAAAAAGTAAACCAAGAAAGAACTAATAATTGACTTTTGCTTTTGTTATTCCAAAGCACCTGAATGCGTCACAATGCCCGTAAGGCCACTTTACATCTAAAATATACACATTCCCTTTGGACATATAAAGGTATAACGGATTACCTCATTTACTGTGTGTCGCCTGACACACAGATAGCCATTAATTCAAAACAGACTCTTCAACTAAATTTACAAGAAAAGGATACAGAGGTGAAGCCATTACTGTCAGCAGTGCTGGAAAAAAAATCTTTTCATCTGAAGTTCCAATTTACTAAGCACCAAAGGGAATGTTCCAAGCTTTCCACAAACAGGACACATTCCTATTGTTCAGTCTTCTGTGTTGTGCCTGTTTAATATTCAATGGCTTCAATACCTGACTAATGGCTTTAACTGGTACTTTGGCCTGGAAGGAATCAAATATGCACTCAAGCAACAAGCTACCACATTTTTTTCACAAAACACAAAAAGAACCCACTGTTACACATTCATATACAGTATATATGCTGCCCTTATAATGATAGCCCTTGAGTTTCATTCCCTTAACTCACTTTGCTTTGATGAAGAGGACCCCTTGATGGAGTCTTGAAAGGACATGAAGAGGAAAAGCAGATAGATTTCTAATTTTACTCAACTAGGACACACCTGAGTACAAAGGTGTGGTGGAGTCCATGCATGTGAGGGAGACGTGGTCATGATCAGATCAGTCCAGACTTTAGACCCAGATGCAAACTGAAACATTAAGAAGATTGGTACAAAATTCCTAAGATGGCACAGAAATTGCTAATGAAAGAGATGTAGTCATCCTGCTGTCTAACCAGCTACTCTTCCTAACAAAAGCTTTGGGCTCCTTTGTTAATATAAAGTATTTTCCTAGGATTATCCTTCAATATATGATATGTCTGTAACATGAAAAATGATAGAAACAGATTGACAAAACTAGGCAAAATAATCCAAGACTTATTTTAAATTCAGTATAAATGCAAAGAGCCTCCACATGCATTATGGACAGTATGTATTTCATGACATGCCACTTTCACCTCTTGCACTTTATGTGTTACTTTAGTTTTCACAGTTTCAAGACTTCCACATTCACAGTGTAATTGCAGAATGAAAAATAAAACTAAGTTCCAATTCCCACATTTCCTTTCTGCAGGACATCTAGTATTGTAGAGTACATGAACTATCTCTGGTCGGTTTTATCTTCAATAGTCAGATCCTGCCAGATCACACTGGGCCAAGCCTATGGCAAGTCATTAGAAATTTGGAGTTCAAAGTTAATCTTGCTTGGTAGCTGAGATGTTCCTGATGAAAGTGATTCTGAAAGCATTAAAGAAGAACATACAGTGCAATGTAACCAAAAACGAAACATATATTTTAACTCCAAATCTGAGACTCTAAACATGAGGTAAGCTAACATTTTGCTTTCTTGAACAAAGAATCTCACCTCAACCAGGAGTAGTTAGCAGTATTCTTGAAGTTGCTTATATAGTCTTCTTACAGTAGCCAGCTCATTCCAGTAATACAATTAAGATAGATAAAAGCTGAAGTGGGATATATTGGAGAGTTCTAACCTTTGATAAAAACACGTACTAAGCTTACAAAAATAATTAACAGAACATCAATTTTGGAACAGGAGTGGCCTCTCTGTTCTGTGTTACTCTCACGTTTGTTGGATTTTGTTAGACATTTCTGTCAATTTCAAGCGTATTTTTAATCAACATGCAACATTTTAGGCAATCTCAGAGTTCATACCCTTTATTTCTGTCTCAACAAGATCTTAATAGTTAACCAACCTATATTAAATTTACTAAGCAGAATGACAAGACATGTAATACTCCCACAATAAGGGCCTTTTTATTTTCCTTAACATCCGATTGGTTTAAATTTAATTAACTCATCAGAACATGGGCAATTTAGAAACCCCTAAATTGGTTACAGTGTTGATACCAATTACAAGTTGCTTTCAATTTTTTAAAAACCCAGTTTGAAAATAGTGTATATCCCAGACTGAAAAGTGAATTCAATATAGCCTAGGACTAAGAAATTGTCTGGATCAAAAATAGAAGACACCATGTTCTTTTAGGAGCAGCAGTATGGATTATTGGCTATTAAGTAAGAATAACAGAAGCTAATTAAAATTTAAATTTTGTGGTCATGATAAATCTTTTTTTTTTTCACCACATGTTAATACATGAAAGGCCTGTTGGAAGGTCAGTTAAATATCTTTAAAGTTAGAAGTACCAAACTCTCCATCTACAGGTTTACGCTTTAAAATAAAAGTGAAAGACTTGAGAATCTAAATCAATAAGATGAACAGAGAGGTTGAGATCACTGAGATTCTGTAATTACTGTAAATCCCTTTCAGAAAAGGACACATGGTTACCACAGAAACAATCTCCTACTCATGTTATCGTTAGTATGAAGAATAATGAGCAATCTTCTGTTCCAAGGGAATATTACTATCAAGCACAATTTACCTTAGATATGAGTTGCCCCCCCAAAAAATGAAGCAGTATTTTCAAACTTCTTCAACATTATTAAAGAGTGCAGTTCTAAACAGAAAATAATGTAAAATTGTTATGTGACAATAGTAGTTCAAGTGAAATCAAATAATATTTTCCACTATTCCACTATTTTCCACAAAAAATATTTTTTGTCTTTATAGGAGAACACAAAACATTTTAGAATCAGTCATATATATTGAAGTGACACAGAACAGGAGCAAACAAGTAAAACTGGACATAAGTGGCATAAAAAGCATCATAATGACAGATGTTAGCAGAAGCAGTAATTCACACAGGCTGTGTCAGAAAAAGTAGCCATTTCAATCAAATTAAAGAAACAGAAATGTCGACCACAGAGAGAACTGGAGTGCATAGTGAGAACCACAGCTATACAGAGCTATTCTGTTGTGGATACTCTTTCAAAATTAATTTGAAGCAAGAATTTCTACACTAAACCTACACCATTATTCACATGTGTAGTGATGTGTGGATGATTGCTCTTTCATTCCTCAGAGGGCTACTTTTTGCAGGCTCACCTTGTAGAATTGCCACTTCATAGTTAAAATTGCATATTGACCTATACTGTATATAAAAATATGTAATCGCAGATGTTCCTTGTTGTTGTTAATGTTAAATAGCTGTTAAGTGGTGGTTCCAAGTCAACAGCTTTAGCTGTGTTATGGTGAAATGATTTTGCAAAAACACTTGTTAGTAAGGAATGGGTGTCAAAAGGTAACCTTCAATGAGAAATGCAGCATTGTTGCACTTTTTAAATCGGGTGTAAATACCTGCATTTGAATGTATTGTACTCTTTTGAGTAAGACTGTCTTACAGGATATCATAGTCTCTGCTCCCCATTAATCTGCAGCCAGATTTCCTTATTATATCTGGTTTGTTCCCTACTGCACTTCCGTGAACTTAAAGCCACCTACTTAGGCATTCCCGTTTTCCTTCGCCTACCACAAGATCTTAGTGACCACAGGTGAGTGTGACAATTTTCTTCCTGGTTTTCAGAAAACTCAAATTTGGATCATTTTAATGTATTTCACTTAAATGAATCTGTACTCTCAAAATGCTGGAGCGGGCTTTTGAACTTAAAAAAAAAAAGAATGAGGGAAGTGAAATTCATATTAAAAATGCCATCTCGCTTACACTGAGTCATCCTCTGGAGCATCCAAAACAATCCCATTTTATTAATGCATTGAACCACGGGAATGTGGTCTCCCCAGGAATGTGGGCCCACAGGCAATAAAACGTTCCACATCCCTGAAAGGAAGTTGTTTTCTTTTAAAAACAGCAGCACGTGAGACATTTAAAGACCATCGAATAACATGGGTGGCCCTAATCGGTTAGGAAAATAAAAGATCTTTGGTGGATTTCCTCTTGGCCGTGTCTGTTCTGTGATGTTAGTGAGGATAGTTTAGTCCTAGCAAAATGACTTTTCCACAAAAGCTTGGAGAAAGGCTGGAATTGTCCACTGGGCTGCTCCACTGGAACAGCCACCATTATTGATGACCCAGACATTCAGTCTTAGCGCCTGGCCAACACTCCCTGTTTCAGGTTCCTTGGACTTTCACCGATGTACCTAATGCAGAGAGTGGACTGGGACTGGGTGGTTCTGATCACTACCCCAATCGAGCGCGGGTTATAGCCCCTTCTTCCTCAGGAAGACTGCCCAGCCCCCCTCTTGGGGCTACAACATTTCTTTCTTGGGCAGGTCTTTCCTGCCGTTCTGCAGCACAGGAGAGTTTGACGTTTTGGCGGTCTTCCGTGGTGGGCTCTGCTCTGCCACATCATGTAGAGAGGGCTCCCGGTACATGGCCACTGTTGAGAGGGACAGATGAGAGACGGTAGGGATGAGCACAGTTTAACTGGGTTAGTAATGGCATTTTGTTTCATTCAGGAGTGAAGAAAAGTTTAGGGTTCTATGGCGGGATGGTGACTCTACGATTCTAAATTAAGAAAAAACTGTCAGTGTATGAGATAGGCATTATGCAGATACATTAAATAATAAACACAAAACAAAGGAAGACCGTGAGCAATTGGAAAGCTTTTAGAGTGGAATTGTGTACAAGATGGACCAATTCGATTAGAAGTTGCACCCTGGGATCTTTCAGTGGTAGCAGAAATGGGAACAGTCAATAACATCTTGTGGCAAAGGAGCTTTTTCTTAGAGACAGTAAGGGAGACAAGGAGGCAAAGGACCACAGATTACCAGAAACGACAACTAGAATTAGTGCAAACCTAATGACAGTAGGTCAGTAGTAGTGTTGCAGTGAAACTAATTCTTCAGTGTTGATCGCAACAGCACATCAGTACTGATAGAGTTCACAATCTGTCACTTTTAAAGTCCCAGCTGCTCCATTTAGTGGCTCCCAAAAAGCTAATGATGCAGAGGATAAGACACGTGATAAGATAAACTTTAGTGTCTCCTAGGGGAAACAATGCACATCTGGATACATTACACAATATTGCACATCACAGCTATTACAACATGCATAGCTCATTACAACCAGAAGAAAAGAAGGAAGATGTATATACTTTAATAGAAATCAGAATTACCATATAATAATAATAATAATAATAATAATAATAATAATAATAATAATAATAATGTCTCTTTATTAGCCCTATACAATTTCTTGCATTAGGAATTCGTCTTTTCGCATACCCCAGCTTTTCTCCATGGAGACACAGACACACAGACAGGGAGAGAAGCTTGGGGTCAGAGTGCAGGGTCAGCCATAGTTGTGCCAAAGAGTGAAATGTCTGATACCTCCTGTATGATAATGAAAAGAGATGGTAACACCATCCAACAGGACAGTAACCTACTCTGTCTGGTTTGTTTCGGCTTTAATTAAATTATTATGGATTTTAATTATTACATGAAGTGATTATAGTTTGTCTTTGTCAGGCTAGATGCTTGTGGTTTAAACTGTATGGAGAGGAAATGACATCTGTGAAAACCTGCATGGGAACTTGGTTTTTATGGAGGCCAGAATTTGATTAGTTTTGTGCCCAGCATTCGGAGTGCTTCCCATCCATCAGACTGACAGGCCCAATGGAGAGAACGTGGTTTGAGTGCCAACCTGGTCTAAAAAGGAGCAATACCCATGCAACAACGTGTCTAGATTAAATCTTTCTCTTCTGAGGGATTGATGTGCAGAGCTCAGACTTAGTCTGGGAGTCTGCTCATCCCTAAGCCCAGTTTTTAGTTCCCTGTAATGACATTTCATTGTTACCACTCTCCTACGATGATGCAACTTGTTTTCCTTCAATTCTGTGACATCTAAGTGAAAGAAAAGCTTCTTTTTAATATGTACACAACCGTATGTGTTGCAATCCTTTAGAATGTTTTAAACAAAAAATGACAGTAAGTACTGAGACACATTCACTTTACAGAGTATAAAACTCAGTATTTGGTTACATATTCCTTTGAACCAATACCTGCATGAAATTGGTGACCCATTGAGCTCACGGAACATTTTGTTAGTTTTTTTTAATGATATCCCTGTCTAAATAATCAATCCTAATCAATCTGTGCCCCTTTTCACCATTTCCAGGTTCTGCCTCAATTCTTCACAGTCTGCTTTTCTAAAACTCTAATCCCTAATTTTAAAGATTTAAGGTATTCAAAAATGCAGTAGATACAATGTAGATACAAAGTAGAACTAATGTAGATACAAACAGTGGCAGCTATTGTTTCTATCACATCAGGATTCTATCCTGATTGCTTGAAAATAAAATTTTAAATACCCTTAAAAGCAATCATCCATAACATCCATCCACTTTCTGAACAATTACAGGGTCACATGGGAGATGGAACCTTTGTTACAGACAGACAAAATTGCACACATTCACACTTGGGCCAATTTTCCCAGAAGGGGGAAAACATACAAACTCCACACAGATAACACTCCAGGTCTGGACTTGAACCCGGGACACTAGCACTACACAGCAGCGATGTTAACTACTGCACCCTCAAGCTGCCGGACACTGCAGTGGATATTCCCAAATGAGCATTTTTCCTTCTACATGTCCAACCCACACATTTCAGGCAACCCACCTAAATGAGAACAATTAGAAACTGATACAGTGTTGATACCAATTATAAATCCCATTCGATATTTTAAAGCTGAAAACAAATTTGCAAAATGAGATTCAAGGAGAAAACTAAGGTCAATTAGAACCCAGCTGAACTCAGCTGGAGTAAAAACCAGAAGACATGGTGTTCCTTCAGACCTTCTACAGTTCCTTCACTGATTTCGAGTTTTATTATATAAATAATCCATTTCAAAACATCTCCGTCAGGTAAGTACTAATTAAAAAGATAATTAAAATAATTAAAAATGTGTTTGGTTTGTGTACTGTACACAATGTTAAAAGGGCATTAAAATGGTTCACTGGAGAAAGCTTAATGACATTTGTCCATGTACCCAAGATGACAAAATGCTGTGTATTTTTGTAATTTTTTCAACACAGATTCTTTACATTTGTAAAGCTGTTGCAGGAGAATTTGTTTTTTTTTTTGTGCTAAAATCTAATTCAGGGAGGAAATGAAAGTGAGAATTGTACTTCTGCATGGCTGGAAAGTTATCAGAGCTGAACACTGTATAATTTCTGTCTGCTCACAGCTTCTAAAAAAGTACAACATGATGAATAATTTAAACAAATAATACTTGAGCGGCATTAACTTTGTGCTACAGGGAAAAGGGGAAAAGTTATTTGTACTTCTGCCTTTATAACCACATTATATGAAGAAAAACGTTGCTTACGCATTCTTGAAAATGTACTCCATTTATCTTAATATTTTATTAATCATAAAATTGTCACAAGGTAATTGTGAGCAGCAGAAAATGTTTCAAACAAGCGTTTGTGCCAGTGGGGCGATTCTTTAAACAAGGACTGATTGTGTTCATGGCTTCTAGTACACAAAGATAAGAGAGGAAGAGAGCAAGAGGCTTCTACAGTACCTTCGATTAGTTTGGGCAGGAAGTGAGCCGCGCCCTTAGTCTTTTTGACCCGATTGCCCTTCATGACCTGACCATCACGGTTGATGCCGATGTACCAGGACCGACCCGACTCTCTCTGCCTGTACAATATGGAGGAGTAGGTGACGTAGTAGTTCTCAAACACAGACTCCTTGAACTTGCATTCCGGCGTGAACTGCTCCTGTAACAAGAGTCAGCAAAAGAAATGATTACAACTTGAGACTACGAAAAAGGCCCTTTATGTGAATGTGAAGGATTTGACATTTTTTTAGGACTGTTTGATCACATCTTCGATTATATCACTGATATTGGCCATTAATGTAAAAGGTAGGTGAAATGGCAGCCACTCATATTGCTTACTGAGGCCTAGAGTCCTTCCCATCTTCCCCAAAACAGGAAATAGAACTTAAAACAGGAAGTACAACTGTCTTGACAACATAACAACAAAACATAACATGAAATTCACCTGCACTTGAATTAAAAAAGGAGACTGTACCTCCACCTTCAAGTTGTGTGTTCATCTTCCCCAAACATCTCACAGTACTCAAATGACTCTCCTTTGTTTTTGTCTTGAAATGTGAATGACAGAATTGTGACTGTAATCTGTATCAGGTGGGGGAGAACCAAGATCTTGGATCCTCCGGTCAGTCATCTAGAAACATTCAACATAAGCTAGATGGGTTTCCTTTCATTTGTTTGGTGGTCTGCCAGAAAAGCACCAACTCTGCATGAAAGTAGGCTAGAAATATAAGCTGCTTCTCTACTTTTCCTGCTCATTTCAACATGTTGTTTTTGTAATTTTGAAATTAGGTCTTTTCAATGAAAGTAGGCACAATATGCAGTAATGAAAGTATACAGCATATGTACTGTGACAAAGCACAAGCATAACACTGTCAACCATGAAACCTTTGAAAAACCAATGTCTTTAGCTTTGGACCTGTATATTGCAGGAAAGTGGCTCTAAAATTGAACCATGTAAGTGTCACGATCGTAAACCCCTCCTCTTAAGGACGCTCCAGCCCATCCTTGATCAGAACTCATTCCCTGCACCTGCCTCTGGTTCCTTCCCCTCGCCCTATAAAAGCCGGGCGCTCACTTTCTTCTGGGCTCTGCATTGGTTACCCCTACCAGGCGAGTCCAGGACCTGGAAGCGCCTGGTCCCATCAAGGTTTTAGTTTCTGTTCCTGTTCCCATGCCGGTCCCTTCCCGGTTCTTGTTTAAATCTCGTCTGTCTTGGATGGACCGCCTGGCTTTGGACTTTTGCCCCTTTTGGACACAGCTCTGGATTGTTTGCCTCGGCCACACCTCCCCCGAACACCAGCGCACCATGGACACGCCCCCTGTTTTCGTTTCCGACTCCTGCATGCCTTATTCCCCGTGTTTTCCTCACTCATCCCCGGATTGCGTCGTCTGCATAGGGTCCGGAAAGAACGCTTTCGTTACAGTAAGACAGCTGGATCACTGCCACAATCTCAGACAGTTGAAGAATGCGAGATGGGAATCAGAAAAGAATGGAGCTGTAAGTCACAGGAACGCGTGGCAAAAGAATACCAAACTGTTTATATTATCCCTTATTAAAATGTGCATTTTTTGTAGTTTTAATTTGATTTGTCATGAGTTGCCCATGGTTTTAAAGCTCAATGTTTTACTACACTTGCAGGTTATATAGTAGTTTAGGAAAGGTCAGCTTTTATAAAGGAACTGGCATACAATACACATTAACTTTGGGAACTTACATAGCATATATATAAGTGTCCTGGCTGCTGCAGGGGTCCTGGGTTCAATTCCTGGGGTGCTGTCTACGTGGAGTTTGTGTGTTCTCCCCATGTTCACATGTTTTTCCTCCAGGTAGGGAAATTGATTTCTAGGAATAACTAGCCTGGTGTGCGTGTTTGTGTCTGTCTGCCCTGTGACGGACTAGCGTCCCATCCAGGGTGTACCCTGCCTTGCTCCATTTGCTTGCCAGGATAGGCTCTGGCTCCCCTGCAACCTTTTATTGGAATAAAGGGTTAGAAAATGGATGGATGGGAATATAGTGAATAGTTTTGCAATTCCCTGTATATAATACATTTCTAATTATCAGTCTGCATACTGTATGTGCACTTTTATAAGGTGATCTTTACTCTGGTAAAGCTCGGGTCAGAATTGTCTTCCATTGTGAATTATCACAAACAGCCTTGTCATTAACTCCTGGGCTAAATATAAAAATGACGAAGCCAGCATATCCTCAGAGGCTATCTGTATCAATTTGCTAAATTGGTTTGCTTCTGACAACACGAAGAAGTGACAGAGGTTTACAGAGGGCTGGGCTGGATACATACATCCCAGTGAGAGGTTAGTATGCCCCTGATATTGCAATTGCTTTCTTCTCTGCCTCGTCCATATTTTATGTTTTCAGATGTAGCAGTTTCTTCATTGCACAGAGTCACAATGAAATGCAAAGGCCTGTTTCAGGCTGTTCCTTGATGAGGCTCCAAATTGGAAGCTGCCAGCGGCGCTTGTTTATCACCTGCCTCATGACACCACTCCCCCAGAGTGAAATATTGAAGATCAAAGCTGTGGCAAGAATGGCTGTGCCTTACTATTGCAAATAATTAATGAACTGGCTACAGAGGACACATTAAAAAATAGTTTCAACAGAAAGTAGTAAGTGTAGAAAGCAGCACTTGACAAATAAAGTGTTTTTTTAAGGTGTTAGAATTAGAAATGTTTCATATTTCTGCTCTAGAGGTACATGTAGCACAAAGGAGAACAACCAGACTCATCCTAATCTGAGAGGAGCTGCACACACAGATAGACTTAATAAACTGAATCACTTTGTCCTGAAACAGATAGCATAGCGAAGTGATTTAGATTTGCAAGCGCCAAAAGGCCTTGACAAAGTCAGTCCAGGGGCAAGGAGAAATTAGATTTTGGTACATTTGGGACAGAAGAGTTGTGTAAGTCTTGAACAAACTGTCTAACCATGTGGTTGAAGCAGGCAGTATAGTATCCTTTAAGAACAGCTCTATCTGAATCTTGGATTTTTCCCCACTAGAAAAAAACAGCTAAGATGGGCCAAATGGTCGCTTCTCACTTGTAACCTTTCTTATAGTAGGTGCTCATGAAAAGAAGCTTGGATGGTTACTGTAAATTGACAGAAGTCACACAAAAAGGGACAAGAAATAAGACACAAAACATGGGCACTTTCAGCCTGTGAGGTGTGCAGGCTTTGCATATAGTGGAATTTTTCTTATTTGCAGAATTTGGTAAAGGCACTGAAACTGGACACTGAGTTCTCTTGTCCTGACATCACTGGTCCGAGTCTTGCTCTTTATTATTGGCCACCTATAGCACAAAGTCCCTGAGCAATGACGCAAACTTGACCGTATGCAGTGAAAGCTGAGTGCACTTTAGTTGGGTTGGTCAGGGTATCTGATTTGCTACACAAGAGTACAGTGAGTGCGGCTGAGCTTCCATCGCTGTCAGTGGGAGCTGAATTACTCCTTCGATCAGTTCTCCATTCTGCTGTGGGTGCACTGTAGGACTTGGTTCAGGGTCCACAGCAGTGAGTTGAGTTGATTAACAACTGTCAGTGCTGCTGGGAAGCATACCAAGAAAAGTAATTGGGGGTACCAAAACTGTTAACAAAAAAGCATGTTGAGAGGGTCCCTGTGAACTCTGTACATACTTTTTCTGCTGAAGCTACAGTATTTTATAAGGTGGACATTCAGAACTGGTTTGACCTGGAAGGGAAGAATGCTGGACAAAAGGGCTGCAAAGTAATTCTATGCTGTGTTATATAGGAATGTGTGCTACCAAACTAAGTAACCAATTGTATTAAAAGAAGCAAATAAGGAAGAGGAAGATGAGCATTATCCTGGAAAGGTGCCAATTTGATAAACACAGGGAAGCGTGATCGATAAAAGACAAATATATAACGACTGTTCCAGTTTAATCACTTTGAGAAAAATACACCAAGCATCTCTGTGTTTCACTCCCACGCGCATGAAATAAAAACTTATTTTAACTTCTGAAACAGACTCCTGACTGCCTTTTAAGGAGAAGCAGAAACATTTCTCCAACCTGCAGATTTATTAAGTCCTGCATTTTAAGTCGAGTGTGACTATATTTGAAAATAAGGCATTGTTGAGTCCTGAAATAAGCAAAATGTTCTGAGAGCAAGACTGAATTTACTGTAAAGACAGGTTTAAAAGATGTAAGTTTTTCTTGTGAAGAATGAAAGGCACATCAGTGAAATTTGATCGAGGATCCACAGAGTCAATGTTGATGCGGGAACTAAAAAAAAAGCAAATGGAGGCAACACTGAGAGCAAATACTCCTGAGGGAGGAGAAGAGATCTTAGAGTATAATTTACACATTGATTCTGTGGAATCCTTGAAGAAACAGCTTGACGAAGTTCACAGATCAATAAACTAACAAGCAGATGAGCAAAGCAGACTGAACGACTTCCTGCCTCTCACCTTCGCTTGTGCTCTGATGCATTTCCCACTCCTCAAAGTGCGAAAAAATCCATATTACCTTAACAGTCAGTTCTCAGACATCACATCACTGACTCTTAGTGCTCAGGTAACTGCAAAGATGACTCATGCAGTAGCGTCTTACAGAAAGGGATTCCTTTAACTCTGCCTGTTGCGAGGCTGGCTGGGAGAACAGACACCAATTTTCTGTGTCAATTTTCTGGCATTTTCTGTGAGGGGTTAGTATCATAGTTAAACCATCACTGTCACTTTCAGTCACCGTGCCCTATGCAATTAAGGGTCACAATGGCCCAGAACCTATCCCAGGAAGCATTGGGCATAAGGCAGGATAGACCCTGAACAGGACACCGGTCCATCACAGGACAGACAGACACAAACACGCACACACTCACCCTAGGGCTTATTTTCCAATTAAGAAGCCTATTAACCTACCAGCATGTCTTTGGACTGTGGGAGTACACTGGAGCACTGGCGCACAGGAAACCTACAGTACATGAACACAGGAAGAACGTACAGTACAAACTCCATGCAGTTAGCAACCCAGCTCTGAATTGAACCCAGGGTCCCGGAGCAGCATGGCAGCATAGCTAACTACCGGGTCACCCACCAATGTGTGCATCTTTAATTTTTTTAAATTTCAAAACTTGATTGCACCTTCTGGTCACTTTTATGTGTGAAGGAAGGTAAATGCCAGCAATAAATGCAAAGCAAAATCAGAAAGTAAAATTATGTTTATTGCAGAAGGACAGTATTCACCCTCCTTATGTCAGCTTACAGTACAGGCAGATGGAGAGCTAAAGAAACAAATGCAATAAAAAAAGAAAATGGACAGGAAGGTTAGCTGAAAGTGACAAGAGAAGCTGGGCAGAAGCAATGTACCTCCTCTCTCCCTGTCTTTTCATTCCTCAGCTCTCCCTCCTGGGCCTGCTGAGCAGCCGGCTTCTGCTACAGCCAAGCCAATTCAGCTTCAGTGAGGAAGAGACCTGCTCCACTCACAGGACTGCTTACCATTCAGAAGAGCTCTCCCCCTTACACAAGGATCTATTCAAATAGACTCCAACAGCATAAGCACCTTTAAATAAGACAAACATTGCTCAGTTTAGATGAGCCTTCTGGCAAAAACATAAAAATTACAAGCTTTGTCATTTTAGGTTTCTGGTTCAGACCTGCACTCAGACAGGTGATCACTGCTGCAAGGATTTTGCACGGTCCGTCAAACTCAATATTCTCTGCTTTGGTACTTATGCATGACGACAGTGGGAATGACGGTAAAGGCGTATGAAGAAAATAAGGATGTGCCAGAACGGCCATTCAAGTATGCAGGATGAGCAGGTATTATGGGAAATTTTGTTCCCAGGAAAACAAGCTGAATTATTTATACTCACAATAATCTCGGAATAAATCATAGTTAAAACCATGAGTAAGAACTAAAGCGGAAAACCCTGGAATTGCAGGTGTACAAATTCATGAAAATTAATCTATGTACACTTAAGAATTATTAAGTAGTGCCTGTGTTTGTAGTGTTCACTGTGCTTCCAAAGTACTTCACAAGTAGAGAGGACCCACTTACTCAGCACTGAAGTGCAGCCCCACCTACACAGGAGGTCAGGTGCAGACATGACTGTGAGGAACTGTTTCACAAGTGGAATTTCAGAGGACATTTTAGGTAGACTAGGTTGAGCAAGCCTGAAGTAAAATTTTGCCAGGATCCCAGGCTACTCTACTTAAAATCCAAAGGAAAGTTGAATGACAACAAATAACCATGACCATAGTCTGACATATCATTAAAGACTGCGCCTCTTACAGTACAGGGGCAGTGGATTGGACTTTCTGGACAAGAGGGAATAGCAACACCTGCTGATTGGCCAACATCACTTACAGCAACAGCTTGGTTTTCCTTACAGGTCTCCTCTTCCAAGACTGACCACAAGATGGCGCTGTGCTGGGGTGCCTTACAACTTCAGTATTTTCTAATTTTTCAAGAACACAATACATGCGTTTTCGAAGAGCTTTATTCATTACAGGGTTGAGGAGGAGCTGGAGCCTCTCCCAGCAAGCAACGGGTGCAAGGCGGGATATAGCCTGGTCGGGATGCCAGTCCATCACAGGACAGACAGATACAAACATGCACTCACTCACACCAGGGCCATTTTTTCCCTGAAGCCAATGAATCGACCAGCGTGTATTTGGACTGTGGGAGGAAACCAGAGCACCTGGAGTACACCCTTGTGAACATGGGGAGAACATACAAACTCCACACAGACAGCACCCCAGTAATTGAACCCAGGGCTCCAGTGCTGAGAGACAGCAATGCTAACCACTGCACCATTATAGCACTTAGAACAGCTTCATATTTCATGCAAGATATCTAAATTTGCAAACCTTGTTGTAGGAAAACCTGTACAATTCTTTTTTTAAATCAAGGAACAAACATTTGAACACATTTTCTTAAATCCTTTTGCGTCGGCACGATGAAGAGGCTGTTACAGCTAAAGGAATGAGGAAGTTCCCATTGTTAACGTTACAGTATGTAGCCATACTTGTGTCTGGAACTGGGCCAGGAGAAAGTTCCCTCCTTTCCAGAGCAGATGGGCCTGTCCCTGTAGACAGCAGAGTCCCACAGCGGGAAGCTTGTCTGCTGCCTCAGGTCTCGTCAAACTCTCAAACTGTCCTGCTAACCAGACCACCTGGCCCTCAGGAATCCTTTCAACACAATATGACAAAGCATGTACAACCAGGAGCCCAGGAACTTCCTTCAAGAGAAGGAATGGGCACAGAATTAAGTAATGACATTTGTTCCCCACAGACTTGAATGACAGCTTAGTAGGAGTGCAGAAGGAGAAGAACGTCTCTTTAGTCCTTTATTGGCATATTTACACATTAAAAACTAATTAATTAAGTGCTCACACATGCCTACTGTATATTAGACTTTGAAGAGATACACTGAACCTAGAAATAACCTAGAAATTCTGCAATTTCCCTCACGGGATCAATAAAGTATCTAAGTAAGTAAATACCAAGCGCAGTTTCATTTTTCTCTCAAGCAATTCACCATTTCAACACTAGGTGTCGTGTTGGTACATGTACAGAGCCCAGGCAGACTGTAATTATTTTCTGTGCTCTCAAAACGATAGCTTCCTTTTTCAAAATCACACCTAGTTTTGAAATTAAGAATGCAACTCTGATTTTCCTTTTCTATGGGACCGATCCCGCCTGCAAATGCACATGAGCAAAGGAGAGCAACAAGAGTTACTGCTTAGCGGACATTTGTAATCCACGAACAGGTTAAAGGAACTATCCATCGATTCTCGAACTGCTTTATCTCATAAACAAGAGCCAGAACCTATCCCGACAAGAAATAGGAAAAAGTCATGACACCCTGGACAGGATACTAGTCCATGCCAGGACACACGTACAGGCTCACACCAGGGCCAGTTTTCCCAGAAGCCAATTTACCCACCAGAATGTCTTTGGACTGTGGGAGCAAGCCCATGTGAACAAAGGGAGAACATGCAAAACTCCATGCAGAAAGCACACCGGCTCTGGAATTGAGCCCAGTGTCCCAGTGCTGCAAGGCTTCAATACTAACTACTGTACTACCACACTGTTCAGTCGATTTTCCAATCAAATCAAAATGACCCAAAAGAGGTACACAACAGTTTTACAAAACATATACACAACATGTTTACAAAACCAGACAATTACATTATGTAATACCTATCTCCAGCTTAACAGCGCCATCAATTAGTACAGCACCAGTCACAACACAGCTTCTTGATATAATAGCAGCCTAGAAGCAGAGGTGCTTGCAGATTTATCAAGTGGCAAAAAGTCACAGCAGTTGCACCGTGATGGGACACAGAAAAATAATATGTGCTTCTCTCTGTATGTAGATTTGCATGTATTGCAATATCAAGGCTGTGTAAATTAATTAGAAACAGAGAGTGTCTTGCAGCTATTTCCAAAGCATCTGAAAAGAACATTGTGTTTATCCTTTTGTTCTTATGAACCCACAAGCAGATGCACAATTGATTTCTATGGCTTTGCTAAAATAATGAACAATTTCTTCCACATTTGTGCTTACCAATGCATGCTTAAATAGGCGGAACAGTTGTTAGCATTGCTGGCTCAAGACTTGGGCTCTGAGTTCAGTTCTGAAACTGGGGTGCTATCTGTGTGGAGTTTGCATGTTCTCCCTGTGTTCACATGAGTTTCCTCCCACAGTGCAAAGACATGCTGGTAGGTTCGCTTTTCTGGAAAGGCTCTGGCTCCCAAGTGACCTGGAACTGGACTGGAACTGGAACAAGCGATTAGAAAATAGACGGATTTCTGGAATCCATGCTTGATAATGGAAAAGAAAACAACCTGCAACGTTTTTTTATTCTGATCATTGTGAAAAGTCCTGCAGACTGCTTTCTGTCACCATTGACAGAAAGCGAGAGAGACAGGCAGGTGGCGGGGAGTTTGGCAGCTACGGCAGACAAATAGGTGAATAAATGAAAACTGAACTCGCTGGGCAGCTGCTCAACAAACAAGAAGATTGATTCCCTCCCTCAGAGATCTAGGTCGAATGACGCCCTGCGACGCTTTCAATTTTAGTGGATGGCAGCTCAGGTGTGTGTCCCTGCATCCATCACTCACGTCAGGGTGAACAATGGGAGCAGAGAGAGACAAGTCAAAAGATGAAAAACACACAACCCCGAAAGTCCAGGTGGGGTTTAGCCAGAGCCCACAGCCTGGCCTGTGGAAGGGTGTAACAGTAGTTTCACAAGCATTATTAGAGGGGTCAGTTTGTCTGTCTGCCTCAGGGGATCAAGGTTTCTTTTAATCAGTTAGCTCAAGTCATCTGAGGTGCACTGTTTCCTAAATAATTAGGTAACCTAATTGCCACATATATACAAATCTGCACAAGGGCTTGTAATTTGCTCATCAGGGCTCTCACAAGAAAGTATGAGCAGTACCTGGGCTTTTCTTGCTGGTAAAAGGAAATCCACACTTGGAAGAATAATTATCGCCCTAATGGTTTTTACATCAAGCAGAACTGCTAATAAAGAACTCATTTGTTGCTTAACTTTCTTCTACAACTCTGTGAATTAAAATGTAATCCTGATCAGAGAGGTTCGTCTTTTGTAAGCACACTTGGATCGTTGATATTCAATGGATTGCATTTGAAGAAATACTTGTAAAAGTTCGTTTTTCCTTTATGTGTGCTGCATCTATGGACTATAAACTGTTGAAGCTCAGTTAAGCTCGACCAAAGGGAAAGGCAAACATTTTTTTCTTGTGAAATGCAAACACTGTCAATTTTTTATCTTCTGTTTTTTTTAGTTTACTAACCTTAATTTGCTTGAACTTACCCTGAGTATACTTCTTTCAGTTGTAATACAGACTCAAACAAAAAATCCAGGTGCGCTTGTTTCACAAAGCATGGCATTGCTTGCTTTGCAGTGGAAAAGCTCATGGCAAATCGCAGACAGATTTGAAACAACCCAGGCCAGGTTAAAGCGTCTGTGCCTGTGAGTCTCCAAACTCAACAAAAAGACAAAAGAGACAACAAAGCACACCTGTCTTTGGAAACTCCAATGGGTCATGAACCGAGACTGCAGCCAAGAGAGGGCTGGGAGAATGAGAGCTGAACTTTGGGGCAAATACATGGTATATTTAATATAGATATTAATTTTAAAACCACTCTCTCATGAGGTTATAACCTTTCTTGGACTTTGGGAAATAAATAATCGAAAAATTGCTGAGAGGGAAAACACAAGTGTTCTCAAATCCACAGCGAGCTGTTAATTTTTCGGCAGATTTCCAAAGACACGAGGCAGGAAAGAGGAGACATGAAGGAAAAGTAATTGGTATTTTATTTATTTGGCTCCTTTAAATGATTTTAAAACTGTTCTATCTCATCTGTTTAATTTCATTGCATATATGATTTCCTGTGATATTGGCAAATATCCCTTCACAGGCTTAGAAACATAACAATTTTCATTACAAAAAACATTTCTCAGCTGTTCGATATGTCCTCTGTCCTTTAATGAGACACACTATGGACAAAATAGGATCTTGTCAATGACGGTCATCATGTTGTGCTGTATAGTGGTTAACATCTGTGGTTAACATCTGTGCTGTGCTCCTGGGATCAATTCCAGACCTGAGGTGCTATCTGTGTGCAGTTTGAATGCTCTCTCCATGTTCATGTTCTAAGTGCTCCAGTTTCCTCAGTCCAGGGTCCAGTAAGTTAGTTCCAGATATCTCTCAGTGACACTAGTGTGAGACATGCTGAATGTCCAATCACAGCTAACTCTCAGTGACGTCAGTATGAGGCATGCCTAACGTCCAATCACAGCTAACTCTCATGTTAGGCACTATAGAGCTGGTATTACAGGTGTCTCAAAGGGTTAATTGCTAGGTGAGAAGAGAGCACACGCATATCTCCAATCTCCTTGTGTGCTACAGAGCTGACAACTGTAAGCCAAAGTGTTTAAGAATCAGGTGGTTATACACTAGAGCACTGTTGGCAATTCAACATTTCATGAAAAACAAGCAGGAAAGAGGCTGGAAGGCTGCAGTGGCAAATGGTGCAACCTTGCTTGAAGAGGAATCCTGGAAGTCATATCAGATCGACCTCGAGTGCTCCCTCCATCTCGCCGTTCTGCTGTCCAGCATCTTAATAAGCTCATGGACAGGCAGAATGCTGAGGTAAAGCATTGTTATGAGGCCCTACGGGGAGCACAGGAAATGGAGCCATTCATCACCGAGCAGAAACAAGTCCTGCTGAAACTCCCCTACAGGCGCTCACAGGTTGGGCTGTTGAGAGACAAGGCCAAATCAACACCAGGCTTCACGAAATACCAGGAAAGGGTGACTTTACACAAAAAAATCCTTAGAAGAAAATAAAGGTAAACTTAATTTAATAATCTCCCCAGTACTGCAACAGTATTTCAGATGTGGTAGTGATAGGGTTTGGCAGTGATGTAGATGCTTTGGATTTGCCAAGACATTAGACACTAAGAAACCGCCAAATTGAGAAATTTAGTTGCATAAAATACCTCTCAGGTGTGCAAAGCTGCAAGTATTAATCTGTTTTCTCTTTATTTTGATATTGAGCTCTGTATGTTCAACTCCTTATAGTCTGGAACACTTAGGGGAAAACCAAGGGGGGGCGATTCAGGTCATTGTGTGCAAATGGTAAACAGTATAAGACCAGGACTCACAGAAGGCCTTAAATGCTTGAAATGTCAACCCACTGAAGTGACTCAAGATGGAGTGGAAACTAAGGCAACTGAAAAGAGGGGGAACAAAAAATAATAGATGCCTAGAATCAGCATGTACTAGAATCTCAAGGATTCTTCAATAATAATACACTTTATTCTATATACTGTATAGTGCCTTTAAAAGTTGCTTCTCAAAGCCCTTAATATAGCTCAAATGTGCTGGGTGAGATGTTTGGATATAACCTACTAACAATCCAGCTTTTCCCATGTTTTATAGAGTAAGGCCTCAGTTTGAATTGGTCTGGGTAAGGGTTAATCCATAGGAATGTTAGAACATCTAGGTTAGTAATTAAGAGTTCTGTCAGGAGTCTTAATTTGAATAATGCCTTTTCAGTGCTAACATGTGAGGGATTGAACTGTGAATAAGATCTTCTGCTTATGTACTTATATTATCCCACGGCAGATAATTTACAGTTAAAATGTATTTGTTATAGGGCAATCGCGTGGATTACAGGAGTGCTTGGATGCTATACAAGCCTGTGGTGTGTCCTCTCTTTGAGCCAGTGGGAATGCATCGCTTCTCTGCTGCAGACAAACTGTGCAGGACTGTCTCCTTGCTGCAGATTGGATGTCTGTTGACATAAAGATGCATTGCCTGTTATGCACTGGTGAGGTCAATGCTGTGCACATTGAGGAACTGAGGCAGGCATGGCAGAGGGAGATTAGCTGGCTAACTGAGAGAGTGTCTCTGCAGAAATGTTGCATCACTCCTCATTCAATGGAATACATTGAACTTCAGGTATCGCTGTCATTAAGTCATTGTTCCTGCCCTGGTATTATTCTACAAATTTACGAATGTTTAAAAAAGATTCAAGTAACTTTTATTACAGGTCCATGTTCCATCAAATAAGGAGAATCTCTCAGGTTAAGTCAGTTGTGTATTATAAATCGAAACTAGGTTTAGGCTGATATTTCCTACACTAGACAAAGTGGGGGAATAAAAGATATTGCTGCTGCGCAATCCGGCTAGAGAAGAGAAACCATGTATTTTCTGAGGCTTTAGCAAATGTCCTACACTGGCAGCCTGAAAGAACTCAAACTTAAACCCACCAGACCTCTTCAGAATTAACAGTGAAACATAAAACAAAGGACACCAGAGAAAAATACACGGAAGTGCATTTAAAACCAAAAACAGGAAGCATGTCTTTATGCAAAGAGTTGCGGGAGTATATAACAAGCTACCCATCCTTCTTGGTGAATTCAATATCCCTGTACTTTTTTTCCAGAAATAAATAGAAAGAGTGTCTTCTAGAAAAAGACACTCTAGACTAGTCTATAAAGTCTAGATATTAAAGATAATCTGTAAAATCAGACAACCACAAGGAGATGCGAGCAATCCTTGGTAGTCTTGCTGCAAGAAACCGCTGACAAATGGGGTGTATTTATACTGTAGATTCATACTCTAGTTGATTGCAATTAGATTCATCCCCCTATCTTGGGAATTCTTTCTGCTTTCTTTCCCTTAGCACAACTCTGTGTGGAAAAGGCCTGGTCTGACGCTACTTTACAGTCCTCAGGAATCAGGGGACATATCATTTGCTGGTACATCCATGTTACTTTGGAGTGGGTGGGTCACTGCTGTATATGCTTAGCAGAGCAGCATATAAAGCAGAACTGAAATTTCAAAAGTCATTGTTAGTATTTCCCTCACATTGTTCTCTCCCTCAGTGGTCCTGCTAGTTTAGAGGATCCTTCAGTTGCCCTGTTCTGATGCCTGCCTGGTGCCGACCTGATTCTGTCTGTACTGTGAGGACAAGTTCCATTCTTATTGTGTTTTATCGCCAGCCTCGCTCTCCCTCTCTGCCCAGGGGGGTTTCCAGAGGAACAATAAACTGGGTCAGGACAGGAACAAACCTATTTTTAAAAAAGCAATTTCAGGAGTGCCCACAGGTAGCAAGCACCTCAGACAATAGATAAATGAGACGGAGTTCCCTACCATTAACCTTTCCCAGTAGCTCCCAAAGGGCCAGTGCCTCCAAGCAATGCACTACGGCATTTTAAAGAAATAACTTGGAGACACTGAGAGATTTCCTTCAGCCTGTGATACCCACAGTATGCAGTGTCACAGAAAGTGACCTGTTTCTTGTAAAGAGCTAAGTTTTCCCACGCTCACCCAACAAACGTCTGCTTTAGAATTCTGATGTTGTGGATTACGAAAAGCAAATGATTAGCAAGAAGGTGGCACAGTGTTTAGCATTGCTGCCTCACAGCACTGGGTCCCTGGGTTCAATTTCAGAACGTACGTGCTATCTGTGTGGAGTTTGCATCTTCTCCTTATGTCCGCATGGGTTTCCTCCCACCGTCCAAAAACATACTGGTAGGTTAATTGGCTTCTGGGAACAGGTGTGAGTGTGTGTCTGCCCTGCGATGGACTGACGGACCGGTGTCCTGTCCAATGTGTACCCCACCTTGTACCTGTTGCTTGTAGGCTTGAGCCCCCTCCTTCTCACAACCCGGAATTGGAAGAAGCTCTCAGAGAATGGAAGATGGATTTCAATGACAACCTAAGTTCACTAGGGTTGCTGCAATTTTTGAGAAGTTATCTGGATTTGTATTTTTAAGGGAACATCATTAACCACATAGATGCATCTAAAACCACATTTGTTTGGCACTACAATTTTATGTGAAGTTATTTATTCAAACGGAAGTGTAATAGAACATAAGGATTACCACAGAAAACGGGTAGATGTACGTGACATTTCAGTAGTTTGGTCAAATCATAATAATGTGACAAAGCTGACATGAGATGAAAGAGAGGTCATGAATGACAGAGCTTGTGGTACTTGAGGTTAGGGTGATTGGGTTAGTTGAGATACTGTGTATGTAAAGGCTTTAGAGGAACACTGGTATCAGGTTTGACCGGAGAAGATTAGGATTCCAGAAAAGCACGGTAAGAGATGACCATGCCTACCCATGAGGAGAAACTCAAAGCTATTGTGTTTATCAACTAAAAGGGCTGACTGGGCAATAGGAAGCAAGTAATAAGATTCACAACACTTGTGGGGCTTATAGTGAAATTGAATTTAATGTACTGATAGTACGCACCCTGGAGGGTCTGGTCCATTTGCTAGTCTCGGCATGAACATGCAAATGGATTCCAGTGGAACCCCCTAAAACAGCAGCTATAGTGATGGTCTCTGAGGGTCAGTTTGAGTCTAGTACACTTGAGAGGATCTCCCCTGGGGCCCCAGGTGTGAGCATAGTGGGAGGGGGGGAGAGAGAGTCAACACTGTACCTGATTGGATGCCAACAGGAGGCAGGGAAGCATTGTCACCTCTGCTGTGTGGGCCGCAACCAGGACAAGGGCTACAAACCAAGAGCTCAGAGTAAGCACAGACTAAGGCTGGGAAACCTCCTAGAAGGATGTCAGGAAAGGAGGGTTGGATAGGGAGAGAGAGAAATAGCCACAGAAAGACTGGAGCTGAAAGAGTGTTGGGTTGGACGCCTGAAAATGACAGGAGGCAGAAGAAGAGAGAAGGAGGGAGAGCAACAGGAAACAGCCCCTTGGGGGTCTGACATCGGAGGTGACATCAGAAGGAGCTGGAAGAGAACAGCAGGCTCTACTGTGATCGAAGGGATTCAAGGCCGAGGTCGAAGAGCAGCTGGTTCAAAGGCACAGCAAAAAGGTTGCTCCCCACCATAGGGCAGTGGGATGTGCAGGAATGATGGAGGATGAAAGTGGGAAAATTGAGAGGTAAAATCTGTCCCTTGCAGGAGCAAACAAGGAGTGTGAGAAAAGATAAGCAAAGAGAGTGCTCAGGAGGCGCGGTCTTTTTGTTTAGCAGAGCAGAAAGGGGTGAGATTAGAATGTGACCTTCTCTTTGTTGGAGCCCTGTGGTCAATCCATATCTTATCAGAGTCCTTTAACATTTTTCTGTTTCATTCCTTCAAGACCAAGATGTTTTTGGACTGCTCAGCTTGGATCTCTTTCTTGTCCTTGTGCAGCGAGGTGCCCAAAGTGTTAAACATAAGTTACTAAATGAGATCAAGGAAGCGCTTTGGACAATTTTAGCATGATGTCCTTCAGTTTAATTTCTACTCATTTCACTGTATTCCTGATGATTCCGCAACCACTTTCGACACTCTTGCTAAAGAAATGAATTAATCGATATCAACACCCAAATTCTGCCTTTCCAACATAGCCATTACAATTATATAAAAAAAAATATGGCCAATTAATCCAAATCATCATAGATCAGTTGTGGTTTATTCTCATATTGGTATCAATTATTGAATTGACATCCAAATAAATGATTCTGTGTTGGCTGTCAGAGTTTCTGTTACTGTTTATACAATTATGGATTTTGGCAAACCTTTAAATAATGATTTTTTCAGGCAGAAAGCTTAAAAAATTCATGACTCCCACAGATCAATCATTGGAGCAAGTATGAATGGGAAAATCAATTGCTTAGGTATACAGTTTTATTACAGCTGTAGCAGTGTATAAAAGTATTTTATATTAAAGAAAAAGGTTAAAAAGCAAGCTTATTATTTTTAGGTTACAGAATTGTCTATATTTTCAATCTCTGAAACACTTTACCCCGAACACTGCTCTATTTTAGCCTTTGATTATTTAAATCCTCACTATACACAATAACACCAGAGCTTGAGTAAAGGTGCCAGTTCTTATTTTAATATAAAAAAGCGATAGATTAAATCATTTTTGTGGTGAGGTTGCAAGAGGTGGCTTTATGAGAAAGCCAACTATTAAGGTGAAAACCAAATCATGATGAGAGACACCTGGGTAGCCTGAATACAGTAATTGGCACCCAGGGGCAGTGAGATACTACATAAGTGAAGGAGCAGATAGAATAGGCTCTGAGTGGAACTGGCAACTCCTCAGGAACAATAGGCAGGTACTGTATATCAGACCATCCAGGAGGAAAAGGCTTTTACCTTCTAGGTTCCAGCATTGAAGGAAGAAGAGTGAGAGCAATTTGCAAAAGCCTACACTCTATGGTGTACAGTACATGGGCACTGAAATAAATCCTTGTTTCCTTTTACTGTAATTGCACTGAAGTAACTAACATTTGGGCAAATCCTTAATGGTAAAAGGCAATAAAAGATCATTGCAAACATGCCACTTAAGATAACTGATTATGTACTGTATGAGGGCACTGTGGGTTTACAATCCTCATTTGGTTCAGATGTGTAAAATAATAGTTCTCCAATAATTTGTTTTCTGCATAATAAGATTGTGAAGGTTTGGAGATAACATTGTTACGCCAAAGACTAGCAACACAAATGCAATGGAAAAAATAGTTGCATTATATTGATGCCAACTCACTGAGGTGTAGAGGTAGCCTTCACTGTTCATGCCAATGTAGAAGCCCGTTTTTGTTCCCTGGATGGCCACAATGCGAAGCCCCACTGGAATCAGGTTGAACAGAGCTGTGGAATTAAGAGAGCAAGCCTTCAGAGACATAAGAGTTACAGAGTTACAGTCTGTCACTTCACACAAAGCAGAGAGGCCATTTGTTGAGGCCAAGAGAGTTGTGCAAAAGGCCTATAGTAAGTCTTGAACCATGGAAAGACATCACTGTTTTTGTGCTGCAGAGAAAAAAAAAGGTAGGAATTCAAAAAGAGGCAAATAATGACAGAAAGGCAAAACAGAGCAGTGACAGCACAAACACAAAGTGCAAGTCATCGGTTCGGTTATTGTCTCTCTTTAACCTAAAATTGCAGAATTATCACTACTCATAATCCTGACTATTACAATTCCCCTTCCTGCAAGGGAGAGATGACACCTGAATGATCCTTCCAAGAAAAAGTGCCATCAGAAGAGTCAGCTTCCATTTGTCACATTCTGAGCTCCGCTGCACCTACAGCAGGGTTAGTATTGGATAATGGAGCGATGCAGCTCTTACTGGTGATCACTGCGAGAACTTCAGAAAGTAACAGGAATTACTATCTAGGACACCACAGCAAATTCAATCCCATAGCGTACAAGAATATTGGATGGATCTTTTCAGAAATGTATTTGAGGTGCTGACAGTTCAGATTGTCCTGGATGCTAGTAAGTAGCCCAGCAATGCTTTTTAGCCTATGGTCTAATCACTGCAAAGAAACTATGCTTATGAAAACAATGCCCCCGCTGAAGCTTTTGGCCACTGAGCTGACTAACACTCTGCACTTACAGAGGATCAGATTTGTTGTGAAGGACAATACATTCTCATAAGTCTGAGAATATATGGCACCCTTTAATTTCAGACGTCAAAAGATAATACGACTGTAATGTATGCAAACATTTTATTTAAACCACTAGGCAGCACTTTTGGGGGGATCTAAAATGGTTGGGATTAGATTAGGGTGTTTTCTGTATGTACTGATAACTTTTTCAATACCTCCAATGTACAGTAGGTGAATACTAATCTGTCTCCATTACAATAATTGCTTATTTGCATGTGTTTTTGTTCAATGATCATTTTGTTTTACCTTGTGTTGCAGAAAATTGAACTGACTGAATGGTTATACTTTGAATGTGTAAAATCTTGCTTCACAATAAAATGGATCTGAAATAAGCTACTTATACGCCACTGTATAGGACATCACAGGACAGGTGGGTAACAGCATTCAGACCTGGCAAAGTGGTGGCTGCATGATTGAAGACAGCCTGCGCTCTGGCTCGACAATATTACCTGGGAGCTTAAAATTCTTTATACCTCAGTCTGATGACAAACAGTTGTTATAATGCTCTTACAGTACAGTATATGTCCATTTGCAAACCCAAAGCTCTTGTGGAATTCGTATTTACAGCTGCTCAGCCGACAGAATTACAATATCAAGTGATCAAGGTTACACAAGATTTACACTTCATAGTGTAACAGTCCAATGGGCCCAAACTGAAAAAAACACCATTGCCTTCTAATATACCCCCTGGGTATCATGTTATACTGAGGATTCCATCCGTACAACCATGTACCCAAAACAATTACTAATTTATATTGTTTGGTGGCATTGTAGCTTGACCCATTATTTGCCTATACAGTAAGAAGCAGTTCTTGGAAAGACAGACAGGTACTAGCTTTGCAACTGCCAGAAGGCACTTTGTTAATTAGCAATGAATGGTGCCATACTGGGAAAAAAGCAAAAAAAACAAAAACAAAGTAAAATGCAGGAAATCTCTGGAATTTAACCCATTTTTCATGGTTTTTCTGTTCTTGTCAACAGGCGTCTTCAAGTTGGGGGGGAGGGTTAGGAAATCCCATTAAAAGGAGCTTCCCCACTTGGCAAACTAGGTGTTCAAAACGCTCCTTGTAATAGCACAGAGCCCAATTTGACTCCCTCTTCAGTGTTCAGATTTACTAATTCTCTCTCCCAAGCTTGGAGATTAATTAAAGCGCCCGTGTGGGGCACAAGGATGAGGAATCAATTCTGAAAGTAATTCAAATCCGGACCATTCTAAAAATGAATAATGTTTTGAGCTGCTGTGCTGCATTGCCCTTTAAGAGCAACAGGATTGGCGTTTTTAACAAGGCCAGTGCAGAATATGCAGAGCTTTTCTAATTTCTAATTCACATTTGCTGCTGTACTGCTTCCAAATAAACTGTAAATCTGAAATTCGCCCCTGTTGTGCTATAAAGCACAATACACTCTCACAGCTGGCTTTTCTGTTACACTTTCATTTAAAACCTATTTTCTTTTTAAATATCTTACCGTAGTAGTGTGTTGGGGTGCACTGGAGTGTGTGGTTTCTTGTAACTGACAAATAGACAAAATATTTGCCCCCCTTGGATTCCTTCACAATTTATTATGCTGGAAACTCGAACAGAACTATATTTATATGGGACTTTTTGTCACCAATCTACAAAATTGACCAGACAATGACAAAGTGGAATGAAAGATATGGAAATTCTTGGACACACAATTTAAAAGAAAACGCTGAAACATGTTGATTTGACAAGCATTCACCCCTTTGCTATGACACTCCAAATTGATCCCAGGTGCATCATATGAATTCAAATAATTATATGGTGTCTGTATTTGCACCGTAGACCTGGAGAACGATATCTTGCTCCTCTGTATACTTGTACTGTATATGGCTGGACTGACAAAAACACTTGAACTTAACCCCTACTAGTAACAGGTATATAATGATGCGGAATCTTTGACGCAAACTGCTAATTAGAGAACTAATTGCCAAATTAAGAAACATAACAGAAAAAATAACAGAATCTGAAGGGAACACTAACTTGTGGGGTGTTAATGCTTGTCCCCATGTGTCAAATAAACTGTTAGAATCATTTTTTGATTAAGAGAAGAGAATTACAAAAGGTCAACTCAGTGGACCTAGCAAGGGCCCAAATACTGTGCGGAAGGAAGAAATTCAGAGGAAACATTTAGGACAGAACATTAGGCACCTTTTTCACAACAAGCTGTCAAAGCCAGTGCCCTGGGATGCTTCAACAGACGACTGAATAAAATGATTGGATAAAGAATCTCCTGACAGCAGAGAAAGTAAAGGTGAATTACTACCTTTCATTTGCAGCCTTTCTTGTGTTTGTTTCTTACCAGTCCAGGAAAGTGGCATCACCATAGCAACAACAACTTCCTCTATGAAACCTGTTGGACATGCTCAATTCATTTTTTGTTTTGGAGAATTCATGCAAGAACTCAGATTGTACTGCATTAAAGTTTTAAGATGCCATAGTATAAGCTTTCTCTCACGATTACAGGATGAATCATTCAGTATTGAATTCTTGATGGCTGGGCTCAAAATGGAAAGAGTGGCTGTGCTGAACTCACAGCGCATTGAGAAAGACATCAATCTGAATCCGAAGAGTCAGGCAAAGTGCATTTGTATGTCTCCTCAATAAGAGTTGAGCTAAGAGCAGGATTCTGAAAAGTCTTCTTTTGTTCAGCTACAGTACATGAATCCTCTTTCCGAGAGCCTTTTTGTACATCTAAATCATGCTTCATGTTATTACTCAGGTTTTGAGATTAAGGGCAGGGGATTGTGGGATTGTGTACAAGTAGCAAAAACAAACTAGAAATACAAAATAGGAAATACTGAGAAGGAAGATGCTACTTATGAAAGAAACTTAGCTGTTTCTGCTGACAAATTTACACCTTCAAGACAATGTGAGGAAGCAATTAAAAAGGCAAAATGCTCGAATATGTAGCCAAAGGTGTAGATTTCAAATCAAGGAATGTTATGTTAAAATTCATTTGAAATATTGTGTACACTTTTGGTCAGCAAATTACAAACCATACTGTTTGTAACTATTTGATGTTTTTATTGTTTCTCTATATGTAATGCTTTGGGAAGTAATTATTTTTATTAAGTAGAATGTAATGCCTCAGACTGCAGCAAAATTATGGATTTAGAAAATTTAAGAATCAAAAGAACACATATCTTCTGTAATGGTATACAGGCCATGCAGACATTATTGAAGCAACAAGGCCTCTGGGACATTTGCCATTTCTCGATGACACTGTGCACGTTCAAGGGACTTTAATCATTCATCAATTATAGGAAACAGAGCTTGAAAACAGTAACAGGCTTCAGTCAAAGTAGAAAGACTCTAATTGTGCTGAGCAGGCAATAACCACCTCACCCTATAGACTGGCTGTAAATAAATTGAGTTCAGGCTGATTTTACAGCCCTTTTGTAGTCCTTTCTGGGCCCGCTAATTTATTTTTCTCTTCCCACATTAAATTAGGCAAACCAATCACACTTTAACTATCCACTCAAATCTGATCCTACTTTATATTCACAAAACTTTACACCTCACAAGATTGACTGTTTGCAGACTTTAATTGCAACCAAGCTCACTATTCACAGCCAAATAATTATTTAAAATCGTCTCTTCAGATTCAATCCAGTCATCACAGTGTATTTTTCCACAAAGCTGTCCATCTACACAAGCTATTCATTTAAATTAACTTGGAATTGCTCTGGTAAGCACTGAGAACAGCCCATTGTAGGAACTGAAAGAAATGACAGAGAAACACCAAGGTTGCTTTTATTTTATTTAGACGCACACTTTAGCAGAGTTGCATTTGCTTGATCTTGACTGCTAACTGGCCATTCTGTGATCACCTTTTTCCTATGTGAGACTCACTAATGAAGCACACAAGACAGAACATACTGTCTGGATTCACTTTGCTCCCAAAACCCTCACTAATGAACTTTTCCTCTTTAATGGCACAATTCAGCAGGAGATCAGTAAATAAGAATCAAGACACTTTGTTTCCG
This sequence comes from Lepisosteus platostomus, assembly GCF_059453375.1. Classification (NCBI taxonomy): domain Eukaryota; kingdom Metazoa; phylum Chordata; class Actinopteri; order Semionotiformes; family Lepisosteidae; genus Lepisosteus; species Lepisosteus platostomus. The sequence goes on along the minus strand of NC_142614.1, from coordinate 11,551,420 downwards.
TAACCTGCTATATTTCAAAGACCATGTGCACACTCTTGATGTGCACAATCTAATAATGACAAAAAAAAGTATTTGACCTATCGAAAAAATACATAAAGGTAGGTAGACCCATGTTAGATCTGTTTTGATTGGCACACTAAAGACTGTTCTGTCCCTTAGTCTCCAGATATAGTTAAATGCCTGAACGGAATTTATTTGCCAAATGCTAGGCTGATTAATGAATGATACGGACAATACATAGTATACATAGTATAAGAAGGGGTTTAGAAATTCCTAATGGACAATCTTATGCCTGCAGAGCAACTCTGCAGTTCTGGCAACTGAACAACTTGCAGGGACATTGTTTACTAGGGTTAATAACCATAAATGGTATGGTACAGTACATTCATGGAACATGGAGAGAATTTTGTGTTTAATATTTCTAGTTTGAGGACTTAGGCATTTGTGTCTTAGGTGTCATACATATGCCATACATGTTACTCTACTAGTGCTATAATTATGGATTTTAAACATCTGTATAATATTAATAGCATTGAAACTCAAGAACAACAGTGTCTATTTTTTGGTACTTGGACAAGAAAATGTTCCCAGTTTCTGGATTAGATTGATCCTGGAGTGAAATTTCGCTAGAGCACTGAAAATGATACCCCTACACGTACAGTACAAACAATTCTGCTTGATCGGACTTTCAGTTTGTATTTGAGCTTTTCAAAGGACAGTGTAGACATGGAATTCAGATAGAAGAGAACATCACCTGCTGGTCCACAAAAAGCTCCAGCAGCATTTCTCCTGCAGGTGTCAGTGCAACTCAGGAGTTTTCCCTACTCATTAGGCCTTGGGATCTCTTCTCAAGCCATCATGTTCAGCAAAGATACTCACTTGTAAGATAAAATTGAAAAGTTATGCTTATAAAATTGATACCAATAATTAAATATTAGATATTGGCTTGTGACTGTTCTGTATTTGTAATTCAATAATGACATGTGCACTTTACTGTCTCATGGGTGTAATTCAGTAATGACAGGTGATGTGCACTTTACTGTATCATGGGTGTAATTCAGTAATGACAGGGGATGTGCACTTTACTGTATCATGGGTGTAATTCCGTAATGACAGGGGATGTGCACTTTACTGTATCGTAGGTGTAATTCAGTAATGACAGGTGATGCACACTTTACTGTATTGTTGGTGTAATTCACTAATGACAGTGATCTGCACTTTACTGTATTGTAGTTGTTAGGATAGCTGCCTAAAACCAAATTCTCCAAGCCCCAGCAACCTTAATCACCTCATCAAATGATCACCTCTCTCCCATCAAAACTGTACTACAGGACGATAAAATCCTTATTTTTCCAGTCAAGGCATTTCCCTTAATCAATGAAAAACAAATTACTGCAAGGATAAGTGTGTGTTGGAGGTCCATAAAGGGATCCCAGGACCTCAATATGAAATCCTCACTCTAGTGAATGAACTCATTTAACATGCAGGGTGGTGATCCTCCAGTCTGCAGCTACAGCGATACTCAGAGTCTATACTTAATGCACTGACAGGCTGGACGCAGTCGGACTTGATATACCACTTTAATACCCTCCCTACACAAATGTGCAATAACTTTTGAAGAGCAGAATCCTAATGACAGTACTGGAAGGTGGCTTTACAGCAAAGAAAATAAACTCAGTGGGCATGTTTTATTTTCTAGCTGAAGGAGGCTAATAAACTTTCACTTCAACGAGCTGTATAATTACGGGGGGATAAAGTTCAGGAAATAAAGCTGACAGCCTTTATTGCTTTCCAATGCTGTTACATTGAAATGAAAAGTCAATTTTCATTCTGGAAGAAAAACAAGGAAAAGGCCAAATCCATTGACAGCCCCGTCGTGTTTATTCCTGCAAAGCAGACTGGCAGTTCCACCTGGCCCAGCGCTGCAGGAAGCTTTCCTCCCGCTCTCTGCAAAGAACTGAGAGGACGATGGGATTGATTTTTATGTGAATAGCTAAACGAGGCATTTTCTGTAATTTGCTTGGGCCCAGCCTGACGTTTTACAATTTCAAGGACATGGGAGAGATTTACTTGCAAGATGAAGACATTAGTTTCTACAAGTATTAAGGCACTGTGCACAAAGTTCATGCAGGTTCTGGAGAACCATAAACCGCAGTCCCCTTCTGAAAGGTTTGCTGTGGTTGCTTTCCCCTGATTGTGCTATACCTGTACCAGACACTGACTGGCTTGCGATTCCCTGCAGAGCCCTATTAATGGACTCTTGGGATAACTCTCAGTTCTCCAGGAGAGAGTGAGCTGCTGACACCCCAAAACCATGGGGTTTCTACAGAACAAGGAATTAAGGAAGTATCTGTCACTTGTGGACTTGCCAGCTGTCTGTCACCTCCTGGTGTAAACATACTGCCGTCAGCCACAGGGATCAATACTACAGGATGGCTTTATTAAAATGAGATATTAACTGGCATCGCAATTCAGTGCACTGTTCAACATGCCTGGCTGGGATCCAGTCCTTGGTCTCCTGCCAAAGGAAGGCTTTCTATTTAATTGTGCGGGAGAGGAGCTGTGTCAGTGTCCTTCCCAACTTCGACGGTCAAAGCACTTTTTGTCAAAAACAGGAGGAATAGATACCAAGGGGCAGTTAAGAACAAAGCCGGTGAGTATACAGAATGCTAAGTCTGAGTGTGGCTGGTGCCGAACCAAATCGCAGAATCCAGTAAACCATCAAATTCATCTACCAGTCTACCCATAAAACCTGATCACCATCTTTGGCAAAATGACACAGTAGTGACAAATTACACTTGCTGGAAAAATGTGGCTGATATTGAGGAAAAGATAAGATTTGAATTCATTTCTAAGCAATGCCCTTAGATGATATTTTTTACTATTGTGATTAAGGACAACACAGTGGCGCAGAAGTTAAGTTCAATTATAGTCCTATCTGCAGTTTGTATGTTCTTTCCATGTTTGATTGGGTTTTTCTAGGTCCCCTGGTTGCCTCCTATAGCAAAAAGACATGCTAGGAAGTTAAATAGCATCTTGGCTTTGGTGTGTGTGTGCCTGTGACAGACTGGTGTCTTGTCAAGGGTGTATCCTGTCCATTGCTTGCTGGGTTAGACTGTGGCTCCCCCATGACTCTGTACTGGATAAAGTAGTTAGGAGATGGACAGATAGAGTTATTTAACAATTAAGATATCAATGTGATCCTGCTGTTTGGTTCCTGCAAAGTTTTTATCAGGTATACACTGAGTCATCTTATACCAAAAAAGCTGAGAGAGGCCCACTGAAAACTCAACTGCAGGGCTGCTATTGCTGGGCCCTTTAAAAGGCTTGAACCCACTGTAATATTTTAAGATTACTGATTTATCCTCATTGAAATGAATGTACAGTACGTGAGTTGGGGTTGGTTGTAATAGATCTAATCCACAATTGTTAAACAGATATTAAAAGACAAATCAGAAATTGGATGAACCTTAATGAACCAGAATCCACGCCTACAGCTTGTGTACAATACATTCAGCTCTTTTCTTAGCTGTCATTCTGAGGTTTGTGCAGTGGCATAGTTTCCCAGCACCTGGATTTCTGCAAAAGGGATTTGGCACCATTCCTCTACAAGGTCAATCAGCTCATGCCAGGTTGAGGGAGGAGAAGAACATTGTCTCAGACCTTGTTCTAGAATATCGAGCAAATGCTTGATTGGGTTCACATCTGGTGACTTTGAAGGCCTGGACATGTGGATAACATCAGTGTCCTGCTCATCAAACACTTGGACCACAAAAGATCACTCAGCACTACTAAGTAGTAATTTGCATTGAACTTCTGTATAAGTGAGGGAGTGTACTTAAAGAATGCCAGGAAGATGTCCCCCAAAACATAACAGAGCCACTAGAATGTAGGGCTCTCTATAGTGACGTCTCTGTACTTGCTGAGATTGTGGTGCAGGATGATTCATCTGACTGTATTACATTGCTCTTTGCACCACTGGACTCATGGAAGTGCACTGTCATGCGTAATGTGCACTGCATCCCGACTGTGTTATCCTGCTCTGTAGAATGTTTGGATCTTTTTTTAAACTAGATGCTTGCGCCACAGGTTGAAATTGGCAGTTGGTTGATCTGCAGTTGCTCATCCGCTTTAGCCTTGCACTTCAGATTAATACACACTGCTGCTTGTGAACCATCAGCAAGGTGAGCTGTCCTAGTCACTGAAGATCTTTAACCACTCCAACCCAAACCACCACCCCTCTTTCAGAGACACTGTGATCTCCTCTTGCAGCCATGCTAGTCATAATTATAGGCATGCCTCCACCTTTCCACCATTTTTATACATGACCATAAGCATGCTGGGATGTTGTTTGCTTAATCAACACCTGTGCCAAACCTTTTTGGAAGCCCTTGCTTTCAATATGGTGTCCCTCATTTACCAGGCGTTTTAGTCTGCTAAATGCAGGTTGAGTATTAATGCTGGACATGGACGGATCCGCCACGTTCTGACTTGCCTCAAAAGTCCCGTCTCACTTCATCGTTTTACATCACCAAAACCACAAAACCTTTACAGAAATCCTTTTATCAATCGAAAAGGGTTCTACTAGGGTTCACAAAACTGTTTTTTGAACCAATATAAAAAACATTAATATAATCATACGTGTGCTATCTTTGGTGTGGTTGTAAGCGTCCACGGTGTCAATCAATATCTACCTTTGATTCCTGCATAATTTTTAATCGTTTTTTTTACCAACAAAACCACAAAACCATATTATCAATCGAAAATGATGCACTTCCAAACTTCTAATATGCCTCTATAAGGTAATCAATAAGCCAGAAAATATATATATCCCATGTTTTTACCTTATTCTGAAGCACGATATATATCCACAGAAGCCTAGACTAACTTACAGTACCTTAAGACCTGGAGGTTACTGAATGTTATTGACTTTGTAGTAAATGTTAGAAGCAGGACAGCCAGAAAAGGCGATCTGATTGGTAAAAAAACGCTGTCATTCATTGTATTTTCAGCCATTCAGAGGCCTTAGGGGGTAAGACTTCCTCTAGAAGCCTCAGGCTCCATGCCACTTGCTTTCTAGCTGTCAATCATTGACTCAGAAGGGGTAATCAATCAGTTTCTTATCAGTGCTCATTTTTTCACAACAGAAGGCAACTCTGATGTTTTTTTTCAATGTATAACAGCAGATAAAGACTCTCTAGCAGTGTCTTAAGGTTTTTATAGCAATTGCAATGGTTTTTATTGTTATTACTTTCAATATTTTAATGATTTATTTATTGTATGTGAGAAATTTCATTTCAGGTCCAGTCTTCACAAAACATTATGTAGACTTTTTTCTAATTGATCAATTTGTCCCAGATTTTTAGCCAAGCTAGTAGTCACCTAGAACAAGGTTTTCAAATCATTCCCAGGACCCTGACAGACATAGAATTGAAAATTCTGAACTCTGAAGACCAAAACAACTTTTCGGCCTGCTGTATTTTGAGGTTGTTTTTTAATATGTTTGTCTGCTGAGTGGACACATTAAGAAATATAAGAAATTTGACTGTTCACGCTCAAAGCCAAGGGGGTTAGCTTCAATTTAAGACCTGAACCAGGCTCCTGCTATGTTCTGCTGCAGAAGTTTAACAAAATGGGGAGGATATTCCAGGCAGACATAGGCTAAAAGGGTCTTCGCCACTAACAGGACCATAGTGTCCTGGGTACAAGGTTACAAGGAGAAGCAAGAGATCCCTAAGCTCAAAGAAATCACCTGAGCAAAAGGAGAAATGGAGACAAATAATGGCTTCTGAAAACTCAAGTGAAAACTGTCAAGTACAGTGATAGCAGTTTTCTAAACTGAAAAGTGTAAATAGCAGTATTTTGTGTAAAAATAAAAAATGTATAATAGTTACTGGTACTACTTGATTTTGGAAAAAAAATACAAAAGCATCCTATAAATAAGCTGACCATGTTCTGGGGCTTCTAATACATTCTGGGATCTGTCCAGAGAGATACTGGGTCAGAATGAGTTGTCATGAAAGAAAAAATGCTCTGATGGTCTAAAGAGCCTGTGCTCAACATAGATTTGTAGTCAAGCTAAGCTATTTGCAATTCAATTTCTGAGAAGATTGTAAATCAAATTCATTTTAATTGCCAGATCTTTATGTACACTTGTCAAATCGTAACCCATTTTAATTCATGAAACAGTAACATCAAATTGAGCTCTGCATTACCTCATATTCCTTCATCTTCATTTGATCACCTTTTATAAGGCTCCATCAAATGATTTCTGGAATCTTATATAGTACACCATGTCACATGTCTTAATGTGCTTGTTCCTAAGTTCAGATTTCTAATGTTCTTAGTGCTCTACAAATCAGCATTGTAAAGTAAATTTCTAAAGTGAACTAGAATAAATGTTAAGATTTTTTGTTTAGGTTTATTTCTGAGAGATTTTCAGTCAAAATGTTTTCCATGACAGCCGGATGGGGATGCGCACAACATTTTGGGAAAATTAAAGAAAGTGGTCAAGTTTATACAGTTTCCACAAAAACTGAAAATAAAAATGTCTCTTGTAAACAAAGATTACCTCCATATAGTTTTATTTGGATCAACAACAACTAAAATCACTTTAGAAGTCTATGAACTGTTTCATAAGGTTCCATTGTAACAATCTGCAAGGACTTTAGTTTTACACACTTCACCTAGATAACTTCCAAGAAAAGAATTTTAAGTGCATTACAAAATAGAAAACACCTGCATAGCTTTTCTATGACCAATTTCTATGAAAATTTAGATTTTCATAATATCTGAGGGGATTTTCACATATTAGCAGTGATGCCTTGTTAAAACCTTATAAAGATATAGCACAAAACAATTCGATAATAATTGGAGAGGCCAAAGATGTTAAATACACAATCATTCGCTGATGAAAAGAAAATGAAAAATACAATTTAATAAAATAAAATATTCAAAAGTAAATATCCAAAAAATGTCCATCTGTAATTGTCATGATATCCATCTCTACTATAGGCTAAAGTTTTATCCAAAGAATTGTAGGTCAGAAAAGATGTAAGTTGCGTATCTGAATGTTGTGTATCATCTTGCCTTTGTATGGAACTTGTTTGGAAAACCACGTGTGCAGAAAGCCTTCTGCATTGCAGAGCTGTAAAGACGGAAACAGCCCCTGTCACGCCCTCTGCAGCCAGAGGGGGCTCCTTCTCTGTCCTGTCTCTCATTTCCAGTTCTTAGCTGTCCTTCCGGTGTTTCTCTCTCGCTGGGGCTATTTATTTCCGGGTCTTTCATTCTGCCTTTGCTCAGCACTGACGTTCGGATGTCCTGAAACCCGCCTAGCACCAGGTCGCCCCACATCCGCTACCTGAGGGCATAGGTTTCTATACGGCATTTCCTGAACAGCTGAGCCCGGGCTAACCCCCGTCTCGCCACTGCGCATAGGGTCTTTTCGCTCTTCCACTATTCTGTCACGGTTCGTCCTTTCCGACATCCGTGACAGCCCCATAATCATAACTCAAGCCACCCAGCTGGAATGGATTGTAATCAATTGTCTGATTGAATCCTGAGTGGAATTTAAGGGATGCACAAGCTCTGTAAGCTGTACTTTGCGAGTGCAGAGTTCACAGCATTGGAATTCCCAGCTCTGAGAAGACATCTGCTCTTGTTTAAACTTTCCAACCCTTGAACAAAGGGCAAAGGTGGATCTTGGAAAAACAAACCCTTTGACGAGAAGATCATTGGCTGACCTGTGTGAATCTGTGCGGGCATTGTGCGTTGAGAAACCGAGCTACTGTACATTGTGGCCCTGATGCACCTGTGTTTGAACAGACCAGTGGGATTTCTCTCTGAACTCCAAGATGTCACCAACTGTGCCCTCGGACAGCAAAACCAAGGTTATCCGTCTGGGATTCACCCTGCTGGACAGGAAAGTGGCAGATGGTGTGTGTGTGGGGGATAAAAAAAAAGATGCCAGTCACAAAGACTCACAGAAGGAGCTGGCTTCATCCTTGGTACCGTCTATTGTCCCATCAGGCTGCAACTGGAGGTAGAAGCCATGTCTGCAGTACAAGCGACTGACAATGCCTTTCAGCTGGGGCTCTGCAAAAGAAATGGAAAAAAAACAAACAAAAATCACCAGATGGGCCAGAGGCAGCCTGATGGCAACAATTCTGCATCAGAGGAAGAGTAGAAATTAGCTTCTGTCTGCAATATTAAGATGATGAATACTTTAAAGCAGGAATCAGCTTCCCTGCTCCTGTGGAGCAGCTGCAGCTCTTGACAATGTGTTGAGAACATAAAGGTCATTGTCATGGAGGACAATGTTGTTTGTGAACTTCAAAGTTCCATCAGAAAAAACTTAAAAGTTTAATCCCAGGAGTCTTTATACAGTAGTCTGCTTATCTAATTTCAGTAGAAAAGGTTATACCATTGTTTATTTTATGGGCAATTTTTATATCACCTATCCATTGTTCTAACCACTTAATCCACGTGAGGGTGGTGGGGGAGCTAGAGCCTATCTCTAGTGTACACCCTGCCAGTGTACCAGTCCATCACAGGGCACACACTGTCACAAACATGCACACACTCACGCCAGGCCCAGTTTTCCCAGAATCCAATGAAACAACAAGTTGTTTTTGGTTCATGGGAGGAAACCAGAGGACCTTGAGTAAAACCACTCAATATACTACACAGAGGAGACTATACAAACTCCACAGAGATAGATTCAGAAGTGAACTCCCAGATTCAGAAGTGAACCTAGAGCCCCAGTGCTGAGAGGTGTACTCATAACCACTGTGCCAGTGCCTCCCTTCAATGCACCACAAGTGAACCTATTTACAAACAACAGAGACCGCAGTGACTTCTAGTTGCTGGTCAGCTGAAACCACTGTCCTCACTACTGGTGGCTTGTCACAAGATCTGACCCCTATCTTGAACCACTGTTGGAAGTGTTGTGTTAACAGCCTGTGAATACTATCCCATTTCCTTAGGTACACTTGTAGATCTAAGGTTCGCAAGTTGCATTGCTCTCAAGTTATTCTTGTACCTGTAGCATTTCTGCCTCTTCTAAATTCCTCAGCCAGAAGCACTTTGCTGATTTTTCTTAGTATTCACATGAGCGCAATATTAATCTAGACCTTTGCTTTACTGCACCAAATACATCAGAAAAGTACAAAAAAATTAAAAAGTGAAAAATATTTTTTACCTTCCATTACCATATTTTTCATATTTTCTCTTTTGGCATTCTTTACTATTCTTTTCTAAATTTACATTTAATACCCCTTTTCACCTGTGCCCACAATTCTTTATACAGTACACTCAATTGACTTTTTGACTGAATCTAAATTTAAAACTCCTTTAACAAGGTCCAGTGTCTGATTGTTTTACATTTTGTCTCACATATTTGTTTATTCCTCTTCCTGAACTTTCAAAGGAATTATTATCCCCTTTTTTGATTATTTTAGAGTGTTCAATCTGTTTGTTTGACTATTATTGACACTGCGTTCTCTACTTCAGTTTACTTTTTGTAAAGGGATCAGTTATGAAGCAGGTAACTGCTGAGTTAAGACATATGGAGCCTAGCTGAAATGAAACTAAGAAACCCTCTGCACTGCAGATCCCTTCCTGCACTAATACAGTATACCTTTCTCTGTACTGCAGCCTGATAATTTAACAAACTGTAGACTCAAGTTTTAGCAGAGCTGGAATCAACACAAATTAAAACATGCCTTCTTTTTATGTGTATCGTTTTACATTTTTACACTTTACAAGAACTCCAGGTGCCCTGGAGCCAAATTAATAAGCTCATACTTTTGTAGTTATCCACAACCTGACCAAGAGCAGTGCTGAACAACTAATAAAGCCACTGAAAATGTTATTATAGAATCTTATGTTCCAGCAAGATACAAGTAAGAAAAACAAAACTCATTATATTTTTGATGGATGAATCAAAAATCAGTTCTGTCCTGACCATAAATGTACAAACATTGCCAAAGCAATGTACTGGTGCCTGTTACTGGATCTCCAAACAGTTCGCGGGTGACACTTGCCCTGAGGGCACCTGTGTTGAAATGTCAGTGGCTCGTGTTTTAACAGCTAAGAGTCAGGATAGAAAATGTCTGGAGGCCACGGAGTCTCCTTGGTGGATTTGAGTTTTTGCAGCTGTGTGACACAGAGAGAAATAAGCCTGTCACAAGCATTGCGGATTTCGATGGGCTGGCGTAACCTGGGCTGCCCTTCCCTCCGGTTCTGAAACATCAGCATTGATCTCATTTAAACCGATCTCTCATCAAGGCGGATCTGTCTCATTTGCGAAATGAAAGGATCTTTTTCTTCGTCTCTTGTGCTGTGTACTCAACCTTTCACGCACATACTTACTGCACTCTTCACACTTTTAGAGTCACTTCATTCGTTTCATCATAAACTGGTTAGATCTGTTTTTTTTTTTAATTACCAGTAGTTCTATATTTTACAGTCCAATTGTCAGCTTAGCTGTCAGCACCAATCCCTGGACCGTACAGGGAGAGAGTGGATGTGCGTGATCGCTCCGCCGACACACCCGCCTGCCAGTCCCAGTCCTCACTAATGTGCATCAAGTTCCGTGAGGCTCTGCAGGAGAGTGAGCAAGTGCAGGCACAGGGTAGGAAAGGTTAGAAAACCTTGGCCAGGCACAGCTCACCTCACCCTCGTGTCTCCCACTGAGTGGTTCCCCACTATCTGAAGAATCTAGGACATGGCTGGCAAAAGGAGCTCAGCCAAGAATTGGCACTATCTCTGATCAGCTGTGTTCCAGCTTCCCTCTGGATGAAATGTGTCTTATGGCACACCTCAATACAACAAGGAAGACAACAAGGAAAATCAAGTACTGTAGGTAGCTACCTCGGCCTGCATAGGCTGCAAAGGAACAGGTAAAGGCTTATTCCATGCTGAAAGGAAAGGAAAAGAAACTCAATATTTCAGGTGTGGAGCCTTCTTCAGGTGTTCGGCACCTGAGAGTGGAGAATAGAGACAACAAGGAAGACAAACATTACCCACAGAGAATACGGTGCAATAATTTCCCTACGGGATTAATAAAGTATTATCTATCTAATGTTACAGGAGATAACAGAGATACTTGACATTGTTGGAGAGGGATATTGCAGCGGGGAGGAGAGATTCCCTGGGTCTCCTACTTTTACACCTGGGGACACAGTGGTGTGTCCCAGATGGGAGTAGCGCAAATTCGCAATGAAGGGACTGAGACACACATTCCATAATGCTCTTTGCCTTCTTTACAACTCTCTATTTGTTGAGAATAGTTTTGATTTGACCTTCCCCACTTATTTTGCTACATATTTTCAAGAATTCTCCCCACCTACTACAATTAACAGTACTGACACTGCCAAACCAACAAATGAGGCAATAAGTTCAAACGCTTTCAATAAAACAACCAAGTGATCAAACTTTCAAAGATCAAATGCTTTTATTGTCTGAACCAAACAGGGAAGACAGACAAAATGCACCTCAGCAGTGGGAGCTAGTGAGTTATTGCACTGAGAATGACTGATCTTATTCTGGAGAGTTAATAACTGACATTGGTAAGAATTATATAGAAAGCCATTCTGTGGAGAGGTGAAGTGGATTAATGACTGCAGAGGAAGGCAAGACTACTAATTCATAATATATTTTCTGTATGCTATACTTAGAACCCATTTAAAATGCAGACAAATTAATAATGTTACCAAACCAAACATTTAAACTGCCTGTTAGAGTCTTGAATCATTGCCTTGAAATATTTATGGGACACTCCATTTAGTTATTTTCTTATTAGAATAAAAATGTTGTAAAGCTAGTATGTTGGCAAAGTGTTTTAACAGTAATTTATTAGACAACGGTACATTATAAGGTTGTCTTTTATTATGAAATTGAATAGAAGACCCTTCATTTTAAGGATTGTTATAAAAAAACGGGTCTAATACTGTGTATGCAGCTGTTATGAGGGAGCTAGTTAAAGAATATAATATTAAAGTATCAGCAAAATCATATTAAGGGAAGCAAAATAGTAATGGATTACTATAATCCTTTTAGTCGGTCATTCGTTAAATAACTTCATATTTGGGCATTTATGCTTTTGCCTACAGCTTCATTAATGTAACTTATTAAAACCCTATGAACTAGCATGGCACTATGCTTAAGTGATGCAGAGATTCATGCCAAATTAAGGCATGGTATTAATAAGCCAAAAAACTGAATCCCAGTAACCCACTGAAAATTAGTAATCCAGTGAAAGTGAAATCTCACACAGTGGATTTATAGGATGTTTGGTATAATGTCCAGTAGTCCAGTATAATGTCACAGAAGTAGCCAAAACCCACCCAAGCAAGGAAGCAACAGGCACAGGCTTGGTACACTGGAGAAGACAACAGTCCATCACAAGGCACACATAGACACTAACATAGACACACTAACACAGACACACTCTCACAGACACCTAGGGCCAATTTTCCTAGAAGCCAATTAAGCTACCAGCATATCTTTGGACCGTGGGAGAAAACTGGAGCACCTAGAGGAAATCCATGTGAATACAGGGAGAACATGCAAACTCCACACAGACAGCACCCCAGGTGTTTAATTCAGGGCCACAGGGGAAGCAAGCAAGACTAAGCGCTGCACCACCACAATTTCAGCTTTAAATCCTCTTAATTTGTTTTTCTACCAACTACCACATTGTGCTTTCATAGTCATTCATCAGTACATCATCAGAACAGAGAGAACACGTGTTAGGAGCAGAGGAGAGTAAATGTGGGAAACTACTGACAGAAGGCAGCATGAATAACACAACATGTGAATTTGAAAAAGGGAGATCCAAAGAGACCAGCTGGGAGATTAAAATCTTTCTGATCCCTGAAAACCAAACTGTTCCTACCTGGACAATGGCTTGTATACATGTGCCAAAAAATACTAAGTTATAAAAGTAATCTGCTGGAACAGCTTTTGTTTTCCCCCCAATTAGCTTAAGCATACACGTCACAGAAATACAAATGATTTTCTTCACAGTATGTACAGTCTCTATGAAAGATTGCAGAAAATAAAGCAGAACTGTCTGATAAATGGTTATAGAGGCTGTATTTGTTGTGAGTGCTCCAGAAACATTTATTCAGCTCCTCATAAGAAAGGATTGGGAGGCCTTGGTGTATACTTAATCAAAGCACTACAATGAAGTTTTAATGAGAGAGTTAAATATTCATGAGAATTGGCTTGAGTTGGCACAGCTTTTAAAATGAAGGCAGTCACTTTGTGGCCTTTCTTAAGTGCCTCAAAGTAACTTTTTTTTTAATTAGAAGCTGTTTTTGCAAGAAAGCCTTTTCTTCTTTGTTTTTATTGGAATAGTTGATGAATAGGTTATGAACACCAACAGATTTGGACTGGATCTCCTAGAAACTGGATAACCCACATGAACAAGGGGGGAACATACAGTAAACTCTCTGGAATTGAACCCAGGGCCCCAGCACTCCCAGCAAGGCTATCCGCTGCACCACTGTCCAATTTAATGCAGCAGATGAGCAGGTCTGCTTTCCAGGTGCCCTCCACTAGGGTTGTGGGAGAAAGAGCCCGTCATGGCTCAGCAGCAGCAGGAGCTGATGGCTGAGAGAGGTTTCCCCCACCTCCCACAATATAATGCAGTTATAAATGTACTCTATTCTAAAACATTCAGGCCTCAAGTCTCCCTAAAGACTTACTAAAAACGAGAGTCACTGTTGCGTATGTAACAAAAATACACTTTATAAACAGAAATGGTATTATGTGTGCTCCACTTAGAACAATTGTACAATAATAATGTTAATTTCTAAGAGTCTGGAAACTATTTTTGAAGAGTTGGAAATTGGTCCAGATATTTATTAATTTTATAATGTGTTTTTGAGCACCTAGAAACAAAATATGAAGCCTTTTCAAATTGATTTATATATATGCAGGTATTCTTAGTTATTAAGCATTCAGGCAAATGTACGTAGAACATTTAGCTTATAAAGTGTGTGAAACCACAGAAAGACAAATATTTGTATATTTACCTAGAACAAAAAATAAAAATGTAAACATTTGTCTTTCTGCGGTTTCACTCACTTTATAAGCTAAGTGTCACATAAAAAAACTTGAAATCTATTGCATACTGTACAGTAGATGTTCAACAATATGTTTGGCTCTATACGTTTTCTAAAGTAGACAAAAAAACCTCATGATGTCAAGGTTAAATCTGCAAATTGTGCTGCAGTGTATCCGATTTGGCAGGGTGGAAACACAGGCAGGAGGACAGGCCAAAGTAAGCGCCCAGCTTCGATTGTCGTGCAGAGACACTGCTGTCAAAGCAACAACTGCTCTGTATGCAAAATACTGCAGAGGGTCTCGATCTCTGCAAGACATTACAGAAGAGTTATGGATCTTGGAATACAGGTGCATCTGAAAGAGAAACCCCGAACTACAGTGATCTGTTTAGTGCTTATCTGCACATTCATTTCTTACCATGAGCAATGTCTTTACACCTTTTGTTTGTGCAGGGGGGAGTTAAATATGCTAAAATTTACACGGGGATGAAATTGTTAGTCTCCAGCACTTTACATCTGTGTTTCTCTAACATGGGCCCCTAATGCACTCAGAAGCAGACAGAAATGTGTAGAAGGTAAGTAAGACTGCTTTTCAAAGATAATTAATCATTCACAGGCGAGCCTACTGCCCTCTAGGTTTCTGCTTGGAAGGAAACGACCTTTATTCTCTGATGAAATGGTGCATTCACACAATCAAAAGAGATGGCTTCTGCCCAGTAGATTTAAAAGGAAAAGTTAAAAAGTTTCATGAATGTGTAAAACAAGGTTCTTTCCCCAAAATGTTATCCTTTCTGGTCCCAGTATTTTGGTTCATTTTTATCAGAAGGAATCTGTTTGTGAAAAGAGGTTAGAAATCGGACATTTTGTTGCTTGCCAATTCCTGTTGTAGTTTTGCTCTTTTTTTGCACATCTCTTTTAGTTTAACTCTTGCTATTTTCTGTCTCAAGTAGATCATATACAGTCTGCACATGACATGCTGGTCATCTGGAATTTCTAGCCTGATAAGTGGTGGAGCCGCTTGGTCTCCATTCAGCTGGGGTTGGAGTCCACCTACCCTAGATCTCCCTCTGTTCATGGACCGCTGATCTAATCAAATGCCTCAGCTGTCCGGACACCTCAACCTACAGCATATACTGGCATTCAGCAGCCAGGGTGGATCAATGAGATTAGTAAAAAAAAACATAACCAGACTGAACATTCCTATTTGATCCAGGATACAATGATATAAATTCAGAGGTGTGTCATCTCTAACAGGGTCTACACAACTGGTGGGCATTCTGTACAATTGCTCAAAAATGTATACTATGATGCTTTCCTAGCATAATGAAGTTGGTGAGTGTATTCCAACAAAATTCTAATCACCGTGAAA
Organism: Lepisosteus platostomus; assembly: GCF_059453375.1. NCBI lineage: Eukaryota > Metazoa > Chordata > Actinopteri > Semionotiformes > Lepisosteidae > Lepisosteus > Lepisosteus platostomus. Next base: position 11,535,979 of record NC_142614.1, on the reverse strand, counting down.
TGGCACAGATACACAGCAAACAAAAAGTGATCGTACAGTAAGTACAAGTAGATTCTGGAGTGAAAAGACAAGACTTTAGGCGAGTTTGGAAAGCATTGACAGTCACAGAGTTCCTTATGGATCTGGGCAATACGCTGTTCTATAGACATCAAGCTGCAATCCAGAGGCCTCTGTCACCCACTGTCTTCAGATGAGTAAGAAGGTCTACATAAACAGACTACATGACTGAGTCAGACTATACTGATCTAATCAATTTAGTTCATTGCCTTTAGCTTGATCTCAAGACAAGCTGCAGTCAGACTATTCAGTCCCTTATACTGTATTGTATGTAAACAGGGGAAGGCTATTCTAACTTTCTAACTTTCACTGGTACCAGTGCAGATAACAGACTACTGATTGCAGATTACTGATCTAGAATACTGTTAGTACAGTGAACTGCTGAATTCTGAAAAAATGCCTATTAAGCACCTTAGAAGACACTCCAGTAAGGTAAGATATTGTATTTATATAGTCTTGATGGGATGGAGGTTTGTATAAATATTTTAGTTTCAGGCCGAGAAAAGACTGTACATGTGATGATTTAAAAAATAAACTTTTCTAATGGGAGCCTCTGAGCACAACCTCAGTCTTGTCGCAGTTTCACATATTTCATACTCTTTGTTTGCCCCGTGTTCAGAATAAATGTTTCCAGATTGGGAAACCATTTGAATTCTCAGCAGCTTTTCCCCTCCGAAAGACACTGCAGTGCTGTAGCTCTTCCCTGCCAGGATCTGAGCAATCAGTAAGGCTTGACGGAGGTACAGATGGTTACACTTGTGAGTTAGAGACTTCTTCCCAACTCTGCAGGATGAGTTATGAAGGTTTATATTCAACAGAATAACGACATACATCACCCAAACTATAAGCAAGCTAAGTCATTATTTTCCCCCTAGACTAAAAGATGGCATGGTTATTTCATTAAAAAGGTAATATTCCACCCTGATTCACTTGCATGAGCCTGCAATGGCCTCTACAGCTGTGATGTACTGTTTTTAGGAGCCAGTTACAGAATGCACCTGGTACAATACACACTGAGGCAGAGAGGAAACCTCCCTCACCGATAACGTCTTGGTGATTTATGTCCTTTAAGAATTCATTTTTGTTCCTTAAAGTATGACTAAAACTGCAGTTCCGAATCAATTGGCGTTCCTACGGATACTACCGGCACTGTTGCGATCACTCCTTTATTAATTTAGCATTGTTTGCTTAGCAACCACTCTCAGCCAGTGCTCTAAGTTTAATATTAAGGGTGTGTACAAATAATACACATTACAGGTAAGTATAATAAAATATATATACGATGAGGTAAGCACAAAAATGAGATAAATAATGCCCTTGCTATGCAAAGGCACATTACAACTACTCCTATTATTGCCATTACTGTTAATGTCGCTGCTATGAACCCTCAGCTTTAGAGAGCTGCTACTGATATAGGTACCGTTGCTGCTTTGTAATAAACTGCCAGTGTTCTAATGTAGGATGAACGGATTCAATTTATGTAGTTTTGTTTGAGTATTCCAGATCTCGAAAATGTGTGATATTTTCAAATACTTTCAATTTGTTACACAAGCCCAATACACTGAAAACTAGAACAGGCTGTCTTTTCCTTTTCTTGACATCTACTCCTCAGGCATTGAAATGTTCTGAGCTTTGGGAAGCACACGTCTGGGGCTCTGTGCACTCTCCAATCTATCAGCCTTGTCAGTACCCATGGTGCAAAGAGCACAGCAGCAGACATTAGCTGTCTTTCTACAACTGCAGGGACACTTGGCAGGGCTCATCATGCTGATGCTGGCATCAACTTATCAGGTAAATAACCAAACACAAAAGTTTTGAAGAGGAGAATTGAAGAGCATTTTTAAAACCGCAGCCCTTTGTAAGTGGAAGTGATTAAGCGAAGTGGTTACCAGACTGTGCTAATGCAAGAAGCCTCTTGTAAATACAAGGGGAAGATAAGAGTTTACAATTTATTCAAAGCAACATACAGTACATATTGTAAGTTTGGAGGGAGGTCTTTTAAACTGGGCACCTATCACAGGGGCTGGAATAATAGGGCACTGGTCTGGATTATTAAATAAAGCTTTAAAGCAAAGCAGGTTCACAGATGTAATGGTCAGGCAGATACACAGATGGGAATTTGGACTAACTGTTCCCTGGGGCATCTAGCCTCTTCACACTCAGTATTTGATGTCAAGGCCAGGACCGGTCAGTCAGTTAAAAAAAATAATCAGTTCACAAGGAGTATCCTGGCACAGCCCAGTTCATTCTGGGAGTAAAAGGCCCCCCAGTGCTGCTGAGGGGTATTGAAATTATAGTACTCATTATCGACACACTAAAGCAGTGGATTTGACCATTTACTGCAGTCCACAGCCCTTGATTTCTCCAAATCTGCTCTCGCACCCCTTACAATTGTTAAAGCAGTTCAGTTCTTCAACCTAAGATATGGCACAGCTCTAGAATGAAAGAGTTAGAATTATGCATTTATTTTTATTTTGCAGTAAAATTAAGAATGCATGAAAAATGACTCGCTGACGTTTCCCTTAAAATACCCATCTTTGATGTAACACAGTAGTTGTACTTGTGTGTGCTTGATTTGGGTTTTCCTTTCATTTAATTTCCTTAAAAAAAAATCTGGCATCCCAAGAAAGGGCATCTCGCACCCCCAAGCTGTGTGTGCACCCCAGGTTAAGAACCAAACACTAAAGGATGAAGCATAAAGGGGGGGTGACCAGAAAAGGAAAGCTTTGACCACACTTTCAATCTGCTGCTGACATAATTTAGAGCAAATTCAGGAAAAGTGATGCTTCCCTTGGGCCCGATTCAAAGGAAAAAACACTGGCCAAGCAGGCTTTTAATCCCAGCTCCTTCAGATATTAAATACGTTAATGATCCACTGAACAATCGCGCCATGATGGGACAAGGGCCAGAGCCTGAAGGAAAGAGAGAGGTATTGATTCCACTCCAGGAGGTGTACAACACTTCATAGTGCACTGGACGATGGTCACAATGGTATGTAATCCTAGTCAGAGATGGACTGTGTCATTAATAACTGGGCAAATCCATCAGTCAGTCTATCGGAGGGCACGCACAGACACAAGCACTCGATTCACAGCACATTTCCCAGAAGCCAATTTACATACCGGTACTGTTTATCTTCAGACTTTTGGAGGAAACCCCCAGTGGAAACCCATGTAAACATGGTGAAGACATACAAACACCACACAGATAGCACCCCAGGAATTGAACCCAGGCCTCAGTGTTGCAAGGCAGCAAGAACTACTGTGCCATTGTACAATTTTATCTAAATTCTTAATGAGCTCTAACATGTGCATTGTACAATCTTAACATAACATCCCTTGAGTTAAATTCTAAGCTTTTAACTATGTATCCTAATGTTTTTTTGTTATTATTGCTTCTTCACATTGTCTAAAAGATGTAATTGTGTCATCATAAATACAAGTTTTTTTAGTAGCTTGAGGTGCTTCCCATTTTCCCATTTTAAAACTATAGTTTCTGTTTTTTCTACCTGCATATAATATTCTGCACCTCTCTAGCCTACATCAAATTTAATCTGTCAGGAGCTGTCTCACTCTGGATCATTTATATAGGTTAGGAAGAAGATTAGACCTAGTACAGATCCTTGTGGTACTCCACTAATTATATCACCCCAATCAGAGCATTAACTCCTCATCTGTACTCTGTTGTCAATCAATTAAACACTTCTCGGTCCAACCACTTGCTTTATCTTGAATGCCTATTGCCTGTAATTGGAAAATGAATCTTTTAGGAGGAAGTTTATCACAAGCTTTCAGAAAACCTACTGTAAATAAACCATATCATATTTGCAAATGTGATTTACTGCTGCAAAAAGGTGTATCTAAGAACACTGGTTAAGGAAAGGTAGATTTTTCTTAACTAACTTGTTAACTTGTACCCTTTTGGACCTGATTTATTTTTCTAAATATTAATTGAGTTTTTGCCATTTGGAAACACGAATTAGCGCAGATGCACAAAGCCAAAGAAGCACACCCACACAGAGACACAAACGTCAGGCACGCACATCCTCATAGTTCATGATGAGACTGTTAAAGTTATGTAGTCCCCACGACTGAAGCCCCTTCAATCTCCAGGGACCAAGTCTAAAAACAGATCAGAAACCCAGGCTTGGCTGACATCCTTCACTCCCCAGTCAGGGTTAAAGGTCAGAAAACGTTTGCCATCATGGTGAATTACCACCTGTTGTTTTCCCTAGCGAGAAAAGATCAAAGGATTTAAAAAGTGTCACATAAATCTTTCAGTGTACTAAATCAGGAGCTTGCAAAATCAGTATAAAAGGCACTTCTCAATTTTGGTGGATCATTTTTAAGAGAAGAGGTGGTAAAGCTTACTCTTTCAATGAGACTTCATGGTTAAATTAAGACTGAAATATTTTTTTAAAATCTCTCCCAATCTCAGATAGCCAGAAGGACTTGCATGTGACTGTTCTTCTCTTCTCATATGATTATCTGCTGAGATTTTCATCTCATTAAAAATGAAACTATTGCAGCTGACAGTATCAGACTGAAGCAAACACCAGGGCTCAAGCCACAGTTGTGAATCTCAGTAGTGCTTTGTTCCAAAAATCACAAGATCAAAGACTTAGCCATCTGTCATCTTAACACAACAAGTAGATCAGATCAAATTGCTCTCTGCATGGTCCACAATTTTTATGCTAGTTGCTTCAAAAACATGGCTAAAGCTGTCCTGGACATCTTCGTATTGATGTTTCATTTGCATCAGCAGTAATGAAACACATGGAGTTTGTGTTGCTGTGTCCCAACCTGATTAACTCAAACAAGTGCCTTCAGACCCCTTACACCGCATTACTGTGTATTTAACAAGAACATTAAACTGTTTTGCATTAATGAACAATTTGCTGGACCACCATTTTAGGTAAAAAACGTGCAGCTTTTCTAATTGCTTCGTACTAAGAAGGGTCAAGTTGGAAGCCTATCCCAGCAAGCAATGGGCACAAGGCAGGATGCACCCTGGACAGGACACCAGTCCATCACAGGACAGAGAGACACAAACACTCACACACTCACACCAGGGTCACTTTTACCCTACCAGTACAGTATGTCTTAGGACTGTGGGAGGAAACCGGACCACCCAGAGTAAGCCCACACAAACACATGGAGAACATACAACCTCCATGCAGATAGCAGATCAGGAATTGAAGCTTCCCAGGATCCATATAGCAGGCAATAGAACCTTCTCAAGTGTCACTACGACGGCAGTACATCTTGTTGCCTCAATCCATTAGAGACTCTGCGACTGCCAACATCTCCAAAAACTGCTTAAATATCCATCCATTCACTTAAGCTTTTAATGTATAATTCAGTTTTATTCCTGGTTTCACTAGGCCACTTTTACTTTTCTCTTTCTTTTTACTTCTTTGATGTGTCACTGAAGAGTGCTTTGATTTTTCTTGAAATGTTCTCTTCGATGTCATTAAATATTATTCATGAGTTTTGGTGTACACACACAATCATCTGTGTCGTTTAACCATCAGATTCTTTTATGTCGACACAAAATTAAAAAATGTGATTTGTTTTATCTTTTCAACTTTGACATATTAGGTTAACATGAGTAGTCAATATAAATGAACTAAAGCTCCTGTACATGTTAATGTGATCCTATGACTCTGTAAAAGCTGGGTTTCCCGAGTTTGTGCCTGTTTGGTTTCTAGATCTTAGACTGATAAATCGGGCTGATGCTTCTGTTAGACTGTGCATTTACTAGATTTTGCCCCGTATTTTGCCTTATGAGCTTAAAATGACAAGATTGTCTGGTCACTCCATTACAAAAAGAACATGTTTTTTCTGGATTTTTTTTTAAAAGACTGGCGTTATTCTAGGAATGTTATAAAATACATGGACAGGTTAAAATAATTTAATCTCTTTAGTGTCAAATAAAATCAAGTCTCCTTGTAACCCTTTTTCAGTATTTAAACTGGTTCAAACTGTATTGCTTCTGTTAATCCAATAGACTACTTTGTGTTGCAATGAGAAAAGGTTTTGAAGGCACAATTAAGATGTCTAACACTAGTGGCTGTCTGGGACATGTTCTTGAAGTCTGTTCCATTTGATACTCTAAGAAATATCTGGATGTGATCCTCTGATCAGTACCACAGTAACGTTCACCAACATGCAAGATGAGTGTGTTGTTTGTAACCTCTCCTGTGCTCTTATATTCACTCAGTGAGACCTCCTCAGTTCTTATCGGTTTTGTTCGTCCAGCCAAAGGGACACTTTGGAGGAAAGTCTCACCATGTCTTCTGGCTGTCGCTCCAAACTGGCTTCGGTGACTACTGCCGTGCACAACCACGCATCCTATCCTTTTGACACATTTAACAGCAATGATGTTTGTGGAAAAAAAAATTTTCCCAAGCCTAAAAAACAGCCTCAGCCCTTACATATTAACTCCTGATTAACAAAAATTTGTTCACGCATTGTGACATTTTTGTTTATCAAAGCCCAATTCACACCTCAAAGTATTTTCTTGTCGTATTAATGAGGCGGGAGACCTTACATCTAGAAAAACGTGATTCTGAATGTTTTGCTGGCATTGTAAAATGTTGGTGGTCACTGTAGCAGAACTACTCCAGTAAGGGCAAAACAGTTTATTCATAAAGGTGGTTATATTAGGAGAACATTATCCAGAGAACAATCTCAGGACCCCAGAGCTATGAGGAAGGAGCACTAACCACTACAACACCTGTGTCTGCTCTATATAAATTTGCTAATGAATTTCAATGTATCTTGATTTGATTTAAACTCGCAGCTTGAATTATGACTCATGAGTTTCAGCCTGGGTCATGTCAGTACTTGACAGTAACTAGGTTGCCCTAAAAGAGGAGGAGCCACTTTGGCAGAGAACCTGTGTATGTTCCTACAAACAGCGACTCCTGTCACTTTCCAGAAACCTTGTAATGGCAACAACAGCTTGTAGAGTTGTGCCACTCCTCCAGTTGGCGCTGCCTATCAGGTGCAGAGATTGAATCATATTAAATGAGAAGTGCCTCTGCAAGGTATTGTGTGCCCCACCTTTTAAAACATTTACTGATTTGACGCTGGGTGAGTAGAACTAAAATACAACACCCTCCAAAAGCATTATTGACAGTGCAGTCTGAACTGGGAACTGCAATGAACTTCCATCCATCCATATGCCCACCACTTTCTCCAATGCAGGGTCACAGGGGAGCAGGAACCTTGAGGCTGCAGGGCAGGGTACACCCTGGATGGGACATCAGTCCATCACACAGAACACTGGACACACCTTTCCCAGAAGCCCATTAACCTACCAGTACTGTTTGTCTTTGAACGGGGTAAGGAAATCCACACAAATACAGGGAGAACATACAAATCCCATGCAGATAGAAGCCTAAGTGCAGATTTGAACCCAGGGGCCCAGCACTCTAAGACAGCAGTGCTAACCACTGTGTCACCATGTGCCAGGGAGTGGAGGCTTGGAGTTAAAATGTGTTTGTATATGGATGATGTCAACCTTGTTTGTTCTGACAGTGTCACTTTGGAGGAAGTAATTAATCCTTGGCCATTAGGCTCCCAACTGAACTGAGAAAAGTGTGACATGATGGATTATGGAAAATGAGAGAGTGGGTCTGATTATGGTTTGAATGTCAACATTAATTTATAAAACATTTGGGAGTCAAATTCGGTAGGACAGTCTGGGGCTATAAACTGAAAAGAGTTCTAGATTGAGACTGTACACTGAGGTGCATGAGGACCTGGATAGAGTTTCAATGTCTGCTTTCAGCTGTGTGTAAATGGGAGATTGCGAGATGCAGTAACATATTTTTTGCAAATTGTTCCATAGTCCGAAAGCAAACCAAAAAACTTCCTATTAAACAAAAGCTGGTTATTGTGAAGAAATCATGACCTTAGCACAGAAACTGGGCAACCAAAATCAATCAATAGGAAAATACTGAACATGAAAACCAGATTTATAATTACCAATTATCCAAGTCGGCCAATTAAAAACTTCTGAAGCTGTTAACATAAAAATCAGAGCTCTTGAGGAAAACCCTAAAATAATTGTGAGTGAAATTGCCAACACATTCCCCCCACTCCACTCTGAAGGTTATCAAAATCCCCAGTTTCTGGAAGTTGCACCAGTAGTCAATATAAATGTTCCAGTTTGCACTACAACATACAGTATAAATCCCTTCTGATCAAGGTCTAGAATTCCCCCAAAATAATATGTACAGTATTGTACTTATAATTCACTTTAATTTCATGATCACTAATACAAATACCTTGAGTATAAAACAAAGATACATTTTGATTGCATATTACAGGTCTAATAAAAAATTCCCCCCCAAAAAACAGTAAGACCTATCCTGCAACTATAGACTTTTCATGTACAGTAGATCCTAAAAAATAGCTATGTCCTGCCCCTCACTAAAATTAATATTTTAAAAGTATCCTTTGAATTTATCGACAGTCCCTGGGTTCCTAACAGGCAATCTTATAATATAATTTCACCATAGGCTTCCAATCTAATCTCACGCATCAATAATCTTTAATTAATCTAATTTCCATTTTTTTCTTTGCTCTGTCTCCTGGAGAAATGTAACTAAACCTAAGCAAATGTGTTAAAAGACCTCTCAGTTTATTAATTTATTTTCATCTAAAGTCCTTTTTTAACTTGTACCAAACAAATACCAAGTGTTCTATAGTAACAGACCCTAAATATAAACACTTTGTAGTTTAACGTGAAAACTCGTTGACTTATAAAACAGTGAACTCAATGTTTTGCAGTTGCAACAGTAATTCACTGGGATCTTAAAGCTTTAAGGACAGGTGGTCGCGGGGAAGGGGTAGAGGGGCAGATGTTTTTCAATCTGAAAAAACAAGAACAGAACAAGAACTGATAGGCTGAGCAGGGCCCTGTGTGCCCGGTATGAGACAGCCATTCACTGCAACTCATCAAATTTGGGAAGATGATGTTATATCTGCTGTACCACGCGCGCAAGAGATATCGACCTGCCTTTGATTAACTCAGTCCGCTTAATAACATACCACTTAAAACAAGCAGCAGTTCTCCATACAGATTTCCAGAGTTTTGAACTAGCTACTGTACCTAGCAGAGCTTTCAATTTAAAGTTTTAAGTCACACTTTAATAGGAAAGATTTAGATTACGCTTTAATGGGGCCAGACTGCTTTCTCTTTGTTGTAACTACTGTAATCCCTCGGTTTAGTGGACTAACAGGTGGAGGAATGTCTGTTATTGATGGTGTTTTTTTTCCAAACAGAAACAGACTATTACACAAGAAAAATATACATATACTATACTGTATATTTATGTTTTCTGAATCTTTTGATTTTTTCTTTTAACAACTGCAATCAACACAATGACAATTGCTCCTGTGCCTTTTTATCATAGACCAAATGTAAACTGTATTTACGATACGATGTTTCATAAATCGTAAATGCACTGTAATAAAAATCCCTAAAGCATATGAAATTCAAGGAACACATGACCTACCCTCACAGGACACCATTGGTTTTGATGAATTTAAACTTTTGTACTTTAGTATTTATTTTTACCTTGTTTTTTATTTGTGCATTTCATCGTTATTGCAGGGAAAGCCCGATATTTCTGAATTTACAGACAAGATTCTCCTGTAGCAGAGTTTTACTATTAAATTCAAAGTCTGCTTAACCATGTGTCCATTACCGTACAGTATATACCGTACTGTACACGTCAGGCTGAACAAATAGCATACTTTGCAGTCACCTACGTATTCGAGTAACATTTTTATTAATAATCAGGATGTGTTCCAAGTTAAATTTGAGATCCTATTTATAACAGAGCCTCGACTACCTGTTATAGATAACAGTGTCTGAAAGTATTGCAGACTGCCGGAATGAAGAGAGTAGACATGATACACTGAAGCGGGGACGACGCTGGACAGACAGTAATAATGCTGCAATAAGATCTGGGACATTGCTAACAGGTTGAGTAATTCTGTGTATCATGACAAACGGAGAACGGCAGTTTCCTCCTCTGGAAATTTCACCCACGAGGGCTGACTGATTATGATCTTATAAACCTTCACACCTCAAGCCAAAATTAAAGCTTTTGTGCAGATCTTGCCTGCTCCTAATTTGGAATTTACTGTACGTTTTCAAACATTAAGGTATTTTTCACGGGGACCAATATCACTTTGGGATCTTGACTGTCCCGTGTCACTGTCGTAGCTCTTTCTCATTGTCTGTCTCCAGAGAAATATTATCATACCATAATATATAAAAGTGTTTTTTTTAGCAATAACAGTGCCTACTGCAATTTACAGAGGTGACTTCCATTACCACCGCAGAAGCGCTAGTTTTCAGATTTGACGCTTTTTTTCTGGATAATAAGGATTACACTGTAACGTGTTATTAAGGCTAACGTTTTAAGAGTGCAGCCTTAAAACTATTATCATATTAACTTTATTCTTCAGAGAATGAAATAGTCTACTCTGGTAAGTCTTCCTCTGCTTTTCAACTGTATTATAATGGAATCCTTCAGTTTCCTGTAATTGCTGTATTTGCCTTTGTTTCTTTTACTCTATGATTTATTGCTACAGTACTGTATATGTTGTGTTCTGTCACATCACACTACAATCAATGTAACATTCACACTATACAGTAGTTTTATCACATTCCATAGATACAGGAGGAACCGAAGAAATATTCTGAATTTTTCACAATACTGAGAGTGCAAAGTTTTAATATAGATATAGTAAACTAGTCAACTACAGGTTAGCATTGCTACCTCTCCTGGGGCCCTGGGTTCAATTCCTGGGGTGCTACAGTATCTGAGCAGAGTTTGTATGTGCTCCCCATGCTCATGTGGATTTCCTCTGGGTGATCCCCATTCCTCCCACAGTCCAAAAGTATGTGAATTGGCTTCTGGAAACACTGGCCCTGATGTGTGTGGCCTGTGATGGACTGGCATCCCACCCAGGACATCTCCTGCCTTGTGGCTGTTGCTTGCTGGGATAGGCTCTACCTCCCTCATTATGCTGTATTCAATAAAGCAGTTAGAAAATGGATGGATGTTAATATACTAGTAACTTACATAATGTCGATTTTGCTTTTAAATCTTATGGTAGTTCTGCGAAACAAAGGACAACACTTACAGTATATAGGGTATGGAATTTTATTTTGTGTATTGTTGTGTTCTAAAATGCCAGATTGCAGGGATTTTGGGGGAATGTGGAGGGAGAATGGAGGCATTGAGAAAATAGGATTGATTTTCCGTTACATTATTATTCTCTGCAACCCCCCACCCCCCGTTGGCCTGGAAGGAACTGACCGCACTGTGTCTGCTTATTATTAAAATTCTTATCATTTATAAATGCCCGATCAAAATGAGAAAGTGCTAAGAGCTTTTTTTGCGTCATTTATACAGGAAATGCAGTATTATAAATTAATTTTATAACGTTAATGTAAAGAGCCTTCAGTAAAGAACTGTTCATTTTAAGTCCTCCACTGTTACTGACATTACAGATACTGAGATGCCACGTCACACAGCGTACATCAGGAGTTTGCCCTAATGAAGCAATTCAATTCAGTTTTCCACCCATACCCAAACATACTGTGTGGTCTCACAGTGTTGCATACAAAATTGCTTTGCCTTTAGCATCACAACGTTTGTAGGGCTCTAGGATAAAAACGGCTCCTGAAATGGCCAGTGACCAGGTTAATACATTTGTAACACCTAGCAGATGGGAGAAATTAAAACAAAACATGGCAGGCTGTGACATGGAGATCGGTCACTGGTGATCAGCTCAGTATGAAGTGTGGTGAGAGACGGCTTATGATATTAGATTCTGGTGTAGTTTTCAAATCATCAGTTTTGATATCCTATCATTGCACCGGGTTATAAAACTATTTCTAACTACTTTCCACTGTTGTGCTTTTCTCACTGTGGTATTCACACTGCTGTCTCACTGCATGTCCACTGTTGTTTTTCATTGTCGTAACATGAACTACTGTACTGTACTGTATATTCATCTCCAACTGAAATTCATTTGTACATTTTATCAGACCCACAACAATGGTGTTCTAAGCAAAAGTTACCATCTTTATAGAATCCTCACGTTACTTGAAAACCTTTACTATTTCTTCCCCTTATTGTAGAAGATGTAAATGTGTCAACAGAACACCTGTGTCTTCTTACAGGTAGCCTCTTCAAGCTCTGCATTTCCCACTTTATATCTCATGGTTTTGCTGCTTACAATACATGTAACATTTTGCATTTGACCGCATTAAATGTTAGGGTTCTGCTCAGTAATCAATTTTGTCATTTTGTATTTATTTTACTGCTAACGCAAACATCTGTATTATCCTCTATGAACATGACTAGTTTACTGACTCGAACAATCTAGTGTATTGATTTAAATTAAGAAGAACAAATGGACCTAGTATGGATCCCTGTGGTACTCCACTATTTACTTCACCCCCGTCTGAGCATCAAAAACTTTCACTTCTCAATCAAAAAATGTAGAATGTCTAAGGCCCCGAATTTAAGAATCTTTTTACACATTTCTTTAAACACAAATCTGACTATACCATTTGCATATTCAATTAGCAAATATTTATTTGCTGTTGCTTGTTCAAAGAACTCTAAAAAGTTCTACTTTTTCTAAATTAATGCTGACTATTCCCAAGATTCTTACTCTGAGACAGTAGACTCTTTCCGCTTTAAGTTACAAGTGATAGTTCAAATTCCTGACTCTGTAACCTTATATGTAATAGAAATTAGATTTATTGGCATGTCTTTCTTTTTACCCTTTACATGGATGGGTATTTATAATTGCGATCTTGGCAATTTTGTTGTCAACACTATCTGTTGAAAGCCTTTCGTCAGTAGTCTATAAATAACATTCCTCATTTCCTTTACAATACAATCAGTACAACACCATTAGTAAAGGCATACGTCAAACCTCCCTAGAGTTTTTGTTTCATGTTAAAAAGATCGGTCTCGTATATGGAGAGATTAACTATTAATCTCATATTCATACTGCCATGCAAATCAGCTTTGACTGGAAAGCGCAGTTCATAGAGATTGCCATTTCTAATTTACACTACCATGAGAGATAAAGCAGTAGAGCAAGACTTAATCCACTGCCCTGTTTGTCAAAGCAACAGTAAAATGCAATTTGCTCTGCCGTGAATAGTAGAGAGAACCATGCCAGCTGCATGTCAATGGCTTTAGAGGTAACAAGAGTCAAGTAAATTAACCCTACAACTCTGAGCAAGAGCATTGCAGCAGAGCATTGCATTTAAAGGAAAGGCTTGTTAGAAAAAGAAATCTTTTGGCTATGTATTCGGGAACAGAATCTTACAAAAAATTATAATCAGTTTCCTTACTTCAATACTCGTACCACTCTTTCTAATTTTCATTCCCAAGATCACAGTTACTGAGACAAAGCCAGTGCTAATTAAACTGTCGTGTTTGAAAAAACGACTGGGATCGAATCTTGGAAGAGGTAGGGAGAGCAGTGCTATTTACACATACTGTAATTCAATAGAATTACCGGCAGACTACAGTACGTAAGGGTCTTTTAACACACTCATAATCGCCATTTGATGTCAGTTTAAAATAACTTGGGGGTATTGACTGGAGCTCCAAGATGAAGTGAAATAGCCACAGCTCAGTCAAGACTTGAGTCCTCTACATTTGAGAGCTGAAAGCATAGCAAACCTTGTTTGTAGTACAGCTGAATTGTGTTTCTACCTGTTGACTGGTGAGTGTACCCACAAAAAAAGAAAGAATGAATCACTCTGTGTAACGTCAGACTTCTTTTAATAACACTGCACCTGTATAAAAACACAAAAAACTTTATTAGCTCATGATATACAGGGTGTATGCTTCAGCTGAGCCGACTGCCCTTGGATAGTTCTTAATCTGCTGCAGAGTAAGAAGCATCTGCAGGTTAAACGTTTTTGACTTGACTATAGTTTCCTTTTTTGCACTGAGTGACACTTTCAAAACCAGTAGATTAAAGGTGAAGTGAAAAAGTAATTTCTCCTCCTCCTTGCCAACAATATGTACCGTCTATCACTTTTAGCAAAGCAAACTCATAAAACGAGATTGTTGGAGGGAAGACAAACACAGATATTCTGGGGCAGCCTTGTGGGCAGAGTAGAAGCTTTGTACATTCCCAATGGCAAAATGATTCTTTGCTCTCATGATTAATCTGAAGGTGGTGATGCAGAATTAATCACTGAAAGGGGATAGAAATACTTCACCACTGGTCCAGCCCTGCTCTTGTGAAGCGGGTAAAAGTCAGGAGCTGTGATGTCTTTTATCCTTGGGCTATTTTTCTCGAACTGCAACACAAGCTTATTGTTTGATTTCAATGCCTTTATAGTGGTACAAGCTAGGAATCCCCAATTATATTTTCATGTGCAAACAGGGATACCAATTATATCAATAAGGATGATGACATAGCCATAGAACATTCTGTTTTATTTAGCCAATAACCAGGCTAAACAGGTAGCAAAGAGCTCTGGGTCAGGCTGGAGGGTTATCTGGTGTGTACACTACTGTAACAAAACAAAAGGGGCTGGGGTGATGAAGTTAGAACATGGAGCTGAGAAAAGAGCGTCATCGCTCCAGCAACTGAATGAGCAGTGTCGGTATTCTGCACCAGGAACCAGGGAAGTCAGAAGCACCAGTGAAGAACTGAGTATATAACTGAGTAATGCCGATGAAGGGTGGTCACAGACATTAGGCTGAAGACCAGTAAACTTGCAGGTGTGAGAAAGCTTAAAGAGAATCCATCTCAGAAGCTGGAGTTGACAGTTATGGTGTCAGATTATTGGAGAAAGTGGTTATCTTTATATTCCCATCCTTTAAGGAAACGATAGTTGCTGAACTACTTTCCAGTTAATGTTCAGGTTCTAAAAAGCCTTTTAGGCCTGAGGAATGGTTACTATCAAGCACTGGGTAGAATCCTGAGGGAGAAAATGATCCTACCAAAGCTGATTGTATGCCTGTCCAGCTGGGTATTCATTAGGAGGTCCTCTTAAACCATGTGATCCCAGGAAAAGATCTGCTCCGATCACAAGTCGGCTACGGTGGCATAACTTGAACATGAGATGACGTAAGAGGTCAGGTTGCCATGGGAATGTATTTTGTTGTTATTAAAATCACCATTACTCAAACTGCTTGTATAAGTAAGATCAGTTAAACATTCAAGGATTGGGTAACAGTCGCTTTGGGCTATAGAAGGCATAGACTCTTTGACTTGCAGTCTTTATAAATACACAGACTGCTATTTATATGCTTGTAAATAGAAATTTACACTTTCATACTGTGCTGGGAAAACAAAAAAGGCAACTACAAGATAAGCTTGGTTGGGTTTAATTTCTGATAAGGGGCATTTTATCTGCAGTTTTAACTTGGAGTCACAGGAGTTTTACCTTTTCACGATTAGAAAACACAACCAGGCACAGACTCCAGTGTAATGTATAACAATATCTTTCAAAATATTGGCAATACATTTATCATGACATTTTAATGCTCATCTGTAATAACATAAGATCAACACTACATAGAAACTGTAGAGTGTCAAATTTCTGTGCTTCGTAACTGGTGTTGATTAAGAATGTAATGAAACAGCCTTAATACAATAATGTAGTGAGAATATGGCGATCTTAGTAGTACAGCAAAAAACTGGGTTCCAAATTAAGCAGAGATGCAGTACGCACTAACACACAACAAACTACAGCTCTGTAGCTTGTGTCCTCACCAATGAAAGTCAAATATACAGCACAGTACTCTACTCTCCAGGAGACTGCTGTAATCTTTCCAGTGCCACAGCATAATCATAATGTAAGAATAATTCCTTGCATTTAATTGTAGCATTTGTATCCCAGGAAGATCCCAAAGGAAAACTTCTGCAAGCAGGAGTTTGCTAATCATTGCAGTTTTACACTACATCTATGTCCTTCGGCTCAAGACATCAAGGTGACCTGCCTTTTATGCTAACCTCAATGAGTCTAATCAATTGAATGTGTTTTTCATGTACTGTACGTTATGGAAGGGATCCACTGAAAGCGGCCCCTACCTGGGCAACTCGAGATAGCTATTTTGAGCCTGCAATCCCTCTATCTGCAGATCAAGTGAAGTAATGTGAAAACAACCTCAGGCCAATAAGACTGAATAATTCTGATCTATGTTGGAATGTCTTTATTCATTGCAATTTGGATCTCCACATTAAAAAAGAGATTCTTGCGTAGTCTTCTTCCCTAACTTCTGTAGCTTCTGTTTTATTGCCAGGTGTAGAAATGCTCTTATTTTTTTAATCTATGCTAAACTATTTGATTAACAAATAAAGGTCAATCCCGAGTAGATGGCGATATTAGAGTTAAGGGATGTCATTGCCTGCCTGGGGCTCCTACTGTGCTGCCGGGACCGCAGTTTTTCAGTCGCAGGGCTACTGGAGCTAAGGAGAGCCGACGTTAATTCAATACTTCAAGCCTGAGAAATCTCACTGCTCCCTCTGCTCACTGGGAGGGGAAAATGACTGGGGAAAGAGGTGGTACATTCAGGGCAAGACCGAGAGACGGGAAGCATGAAACAGCAACAAGGAGAAGGTGGCCAAATTGGGAACAGAGAGGGGAATGATGGAATTAAAGTGGTTTGGGGAGGGGGTTGAGCAGGCAGGACCACAGTCGCTACAGAGACTCTGGATGACCTTGCGTTACCATTGGGCCTTCACAAGCGTTCACCACAGACTGCACCTGACCCAGGACTCTCAGCTCTCTGGACCGAGCGCCACAAAGGTCACATTCAGTTTACCCTCGTCAGGATTTAATCACTGCATCTACAAATTTGAGTTAGGGCATGGCTCGTGATCATGTCACGGTGAATACTATTGACAGTTTGGTGGCAAGGGAAAAACAAAAATTAAGGAAACCAACCTTAAAACCCAAATCTGGGAAGGGGCACTATGAAGTGATAGCAAGGCTGTGGCCCCCCTTCAGTAACCTTAAAAGATGGGAAGGATGAATGTATCTCTGTGGGAGATTTCATGCCAGAAGGACTATGCAGTGGTTGGTATGTTTAACCTAGTACCAGGACAAAATTAGGACAGTTGTCTCAGAAAATCAGAACAAATCTTAGTTTAAAACAAAATCATTCTGGGGTTGTTAGGGGAAATGCATCCTAAGATAAATGTTTTCCCTACAGAAAACAGGGACAGATCTCTGTTTTATACAGAAGGCATTGTTGTACTGGATACTGTATGTGTGTGAATCAGACAGTACCTCGTGTAATGTGAATTGCTCAATGTGATAGGCAGAGACTTCTTTCCATTACTGTGACCTGCTTAAACGCAAATCCCTCATTTATATACCCCTGCAATCCTTTTTCTGGATGGTGCAGTTTAGACTCCAAAATTGGAAATTTACTTCTGCTTTTTGGGGACAAGACAACAAGTTTGTGCGGGATCTAAAAATAGAATACTGTATACACACTTTTTAAGCTAATTGTTTTTGCCAAGATCTCAGTCCATGGGCTGGCCTAAAAGATAGTGTTCCAAAAAGCTTTCAGAAGACAATGCATTGATCTTATTAAACATTTAGAAATGTTTATGTTGCATAATGTAATAATCAAGTTTTCTCAGGATATTTAATTTCAGACATCTTTAGCCCAGTAAATTTTAGTCACAAGCACGATCTCCGAAAAACTACTGTATCTTCAAAAGCAACTCCGCGTTTCCTAAATCGTTAAGGAAACAGATTTTTTACAGATAAGGAACTAGTTTGTTTAATTTAAGTAAATTTTATCAGACGTTTTAGAGCAGGTTTTGCGCCGATGCGACAAGCTCTTCATTGATTTCTTGATCCCTGCAAATTCCCACCCAGTAAAAGTGAAATGTGTATGCTTACAAAACAAAACTCCTAGTAGTTTCCTCTGGATAACAAAAACGCAGCGTTTAAGTTTCAGTTCAAAATTTCTAAGGAAAATAATATTTTCAATTTCAAGTTTATTCACGGGTACCATACTACTTAGGAGAGAGGTCAGATCCAGATGAGGTTATCAGCAGTTTCTTCCTGTCCGTTCCACGTTAAGGATTATGCAATTCCGACAAAAATTATTGTGCTTTGGAAATAATTGTAATGTTTTAGTGGAAGACCGAATGAGTGAATGTACTGTAATGTAGTTTTGTCAGCAATTGCTCCTGTATTATCTCGCCTTTGAGGTCGGGGTTTAAAATAAATGAAGTAATTGTTAAAGTGAGATAGCAGCCATAGAAAAGGCAAGATTTAAATTGCAGGGCCCCTTTCTTAAACTGTTTGGTTTAGTGTATGAGTGATAGCCGAGGGATTTCGGGACAGATGATCGCTGTCTAAACGTTTATCCAGCGATTCATTTGCTGAGTCGTAAAGCTGCATTAAGAACAGCATAGAGATCTTGCCTTTCTACACCAGTTTTGCATCTGAGCAGCCCGTGCTGGCAGAGCGCCAGGCTTGCGCCTCTCGGCGTGGAGTTGAAATTGATTTGCTTGTATTAAAAATAAAGGACATGTCACGCACCTAAGGTTTTTACACTGCATTATGCAACACTATAGCCCGTGTGCTGCAACAGCAAGGTGCCCTAACAATTTTTTTTTTTAACCCATGGTGGCCCGGTAATGCTTTAAACTGGAACGGAAGACTGTAAAAAGGACTGAGTTTTGGCTTGAAATATCCGGTTAAGCTTTGATATGAAAAAGAATGCAGGGCTTGAGTGTTATTTTCATAATAGACACATATACAAACTCGCAAATACCAGCGTTTCCTGTGTATGGAAAATTTTCATGTTAAAATAAACTGTAGAGATACTTTGTGCAAGGTAGTTCCTCAATGTTTGCAGAATAAAGCAATCGAAACGAAGCAATGGGCTTGATTTCATACAGTATTGTGTACATTCTGGATGTATTTTTTTCCTTTTGCCTTAGTGTTTTTTGTGTGTAGTTCAGAGTTCAACAAAAGCATTTGAAAGCTAGGTGGTCTAGTGGCCAAGAAATAAAAGTATTGGAACCCAGAGTTTACCAGCTTGGGTCAGTCCTGAGACACAGTTTTTATCTCTGTATGTACACTCCATCAATTGAGCAAACCTCTATCAGCCTTTTTAGATGTGATATCAAACCCCTGTTGTCAGTGATGCTGAAGGGGTTGATGTCACAGTTACACATCATACTCTCTCTAGATAGCTTTTGAGTAAAGTACAGTACCTTTTAATTGGTTAATTAACATACAGTGTGGGCTTAAAGTCTGCATGTGCTCATAGTTTGTATGTCCTTTCATCTGTTCTGCGTACTCTGTTCTGCTGTTTTCTTTGTAGTACTAACTGTTCCAGGAAATCCAATTGATTCAGCAAAGCCTCTAATGCAGTTAGCTGAAGAAAGAAAAGGTCACAATCAAAATTTAAAAGCCACCCTTGAGAATCTGAATCAAGGGCCCCTTGGAAAATCTTTAGGGATTTGACTGGAACACATGTACAGTAGCTTGGAGAGAAGTTCTAAAGCCAACAGAGGCTGGTGCAGCTAATAAGTTAATAACCAATAACAAACACTGTGGCAGAATAAGGCAAATTGTTACACACTGTAGATGAGCTAGACAAGAAAACCCCATGAGCAGTGAAGCAGTAGAGAGAACAAAGAATCAGACCTTACAGTATTTCACAACTGCAAACCCCTGTTTCCGATGTGTAGGGTTGCAAAAAGTCCCAGTGCAGTTCAGTGAAGTTTTGACATGAGTTTTAATTTGTTATGAAAAAGCATCCTCAGAAAACAGACACATACTGTACAATTCTCTCTCCATAAATTCAGGACCAGTATGTATTGAGGACTAAAGATGGTTCAACATACAGATTACCTCACAGAGCACCATAGAATTTTTGAAAACACTTATATCTGCCTTCCAGTTCCAATATCACATACTCTCTCTAAACATACCCTACAACAGGTGTGTGTGTGTCTGTCACACCTGTTTCCAGAGTTTAAACACATTTAGAACTCAAATGATGGGATTTCACAACTACAACTTCCCTCAATCCCACACAGGGGAGAATAAGGAAGTGTAGGGAGACATCATCCACCTAGAAAACACTCACTTTGTGAAGCCCACTTTCAAACGATTGCACAGATCTGTTTAGCAAGGAATAAATAATGTAGTCTTTTCAATTTTCTGGAGCAATGCATATTGTCAAAGGATGCATTCTATAAATGTCAGATATGCACTCAATATTTTTTTCAAAAAAAGAATTTGCAAATATATCTGATATGAAATGATATAAACTATATCAGAAGAATTGTTTATTAGGTTAATATTTAAATTTACCCTACAGTGTCAAACTATGAAAGGTAATTTAACATCCTTTTGCTTTTTTAAACACGCCGGCATTAGATTCTCAACCTCCCTGTCTCAGAATCCCGTTCCAGACACCCACAACTCTATGTGTAAAGATGCTTTCCCTCATTGCCTTGATGAGGATTTTGACGTATCTACATAAAAAGCCCAGATCCCTTTCATGTGCATCCCTGAATCACCCATTTGATAAAAAAACAGTTAAGATACTAATTGAAGTATTAATAAAACGATATTTAGTTTTGACTGGGATTTTGCACCATCAGGAGTTACTAAATTATTATGAGTCCCTCATGTCTGCAAGAGCAATGCAAAGATGCAATTTGGCCTCACAAACCAACATTGAAAATGGCTAAAAATTACACTTACACTTCATAAATATTTTGTTTCAAAGACTTGGCAGATTGTTTTAAAAGGAAAGGTTTGGCAATGACTTCAAAAAGTAGCTAAAATTACTACAGTAATAAAAACACTCACAGAGCCAGGGAGAAGCTGTGATCTTTCAAACTATGCTCGATGAGTTTGGGTTGGCTGGGAGGGCGGTGCTACTCGTATGGCTTTGATTTTAATCCTAGTGGAAGAATTGAACACTTTCAATCCTGGGATGAGTGCTGCTTTCACTGTATTCCACACTCTCAATGGAGACTGTGCTGGCTTTTCCCACCTGCTGCCACTGAAGAGACACTTCACAGTTACAAGTGCAGATACCCTGGCAGGGGCAGGCAAGCACCAACCCTCTCCCAGCATCTCATAAAAGAGTTAAAAGCGGGCCATGGCAGGAACACTGCCCACTGACGTGCCTTCCCAGAAACAGCTGCAGTCCAGTGAGGCAGGAAAGGACAGACCTACCGCTTGTACAGAGACATTCCACACCCAGAGGGGGCGAAGGTGGGGTATGTGCGTGTGCAGATACATGGAGAAAAGAGCGAATGTTAATATTTAGCATTCAACCCACCCATCCTTTTTGTCCTGGGGAGGGTTTAAGCAGTTATTGTACACCCAGCTGGCACATTGTAGCCTGCATAGGTCTCTGCACTTTTTCAGTCAAAACAGCCAATATTACTGTACAGTATGTATCTTATATCAACCTATAGTAACTCAGCTTACTGTATATAACAACGGTCATAAGTGAGAGGGGATCAGTTCATTCATTATTGATTATTTGAAATTAACCTCAGCTAATTGCCTTAAAATGTGTCCTTAAAAAGGAAATTTACTAACACATTTTTCAGATTAGACAGTAATTACAATGCAATGGTGATGTGTAACTGTGGCAGACAGTATGCAACAGTAAGAGTAAAATCAAACAGATAAATGATCTGTGCAAATACAAATAGCCATTTGCCTCAATTCAGTCTGAAAAATTACCCTTTTTGCTGAGATGCAGATATAACCAGGAGACTCTATATCAAGGATTAAAAAGACAAATCCATTTGGGTGGTGGTGGTAGGGGGTGTGGGCAGGTGAGTTTTGGTATCATTTCAACACCACTTAGGAAATCAAGCACCTTCTCATTAACACTGATCTTCAGTGTATAACAGGCAGTTTATTAAATGTGACCTACAAGCTCCACAATTTCATTAATGCACCAGCGATGTGGACTTGACCATCAGACACAACCTCCTTCTCGTCCTGGCAGGTGATGTATACATCTTGACTGTGCAGTATGTAAAAGAGTTTCTGCAGTATTAATTAGATGACAACACTCCCCACTGAATATATATCACCAGAGTCAGGGGTACCTCTAGCAGTGCTGCCACTCTTTCTACAGCTAGGCAGATCACAGCAATCAGGGTAAAAGAGATTGCTCAATAATGCAACAGCAACATCTGTAGCGGGGCTTTTAACACACAATAATCCATCTATCCAAATTCAAAACACTTTATCCACTATGTGGCTGCGGTAGAGCCAGAGCCTAACTCAGCAACCAATGGGTGCAAGGTAGGGTACACCCTGGATGCAGACAGACACACACACATTTTCCCAGAAGCCAATTAACCTGCCAGTGTGTTTTTGCACTGTGGGAGGAAACCAAAGCATCCAGAGAAAACACATGCGACCACAGGAAAAACATACAGGTAGCCCCCCAGGAATTTAACTCAGATCCTCAGCACATTTGAAGCATTAATATTAATCACTGCGCCACCATACCTCACACACAATCATTATCTTGGGAATCCAGAGACTTACAGTAGATGTTACACTGTACACCCTCAGACCCATATCTGCTGCCCATATCATTCCTGTCTAGAGGTAATAGACCTCTGGTCTCAGTTATAGCTCTTGCCAGTTCCTTTTATCTGTGAAGTTTAAGTGTTCGTTCAACCTCACGTGCCTATTTTCCAGTGTTTATTATGTCCTACAACCTCTCCCAAAGAGACAAAACTGAAATCTCGAAATGGCTCATTGCCTGTCATGCTCTCCTCTTTTATAGCCATGCCCAGAATGTATGCACAATGATGAACTTGTTAATTGCCCGACAAACACACTGATCCCCCGTGCAGTGTACTCAGTGCAGGATCACCTCATTTTCCACCCAGTGAGTAAGAGTACTGCCGAACAGTGATGAGTTACTAGGAATGGAGATAATTTTAGACTGTTGGCTTCCCTTCATACAGAAAACTTCCCTGGGGAAGGTAAAAATTGTGAAAACCAGTTCACACTTTTAAGCTTTTCTTTCCTGTTATATACTACTGTATATCTTATATAAGTAGTCCTCCATACATTTTCTGACCAATTCAGGGTCACAGCAAACCCAGCAAACAACAGGCACAAGGCAGGATACACGCTGAACACTAGCTTCTGTATAAACCATAAGTGCCTTACAATCCATTGGCTTACAATCCATAGGACACCAAAGCACCTAGAGGAAACTCAAACACAGAGAGAACATGCAAACTCCACACACACTGTGCTCCAGGTCTGAAATTGAACCCAGTGCCCTAGTGCTGCAACACAGCAATGCTTATCACTGCACCACAAGGCCACTCTTACTTTGTCTAATAGTAAACTGTTACAATAAGTATATCCTGGGCATAAAACAGACCAAACTCTCATCACATGAGACTCTTCTTATCAATCAAAACCTACTACCCTTACAGAAATCTTCCTTTATCTCATAAATTGCTAACCTTTAGGCTGCATAGCAGTCTAGATAGGAAGTTTTTAGTGCCCTCTTGTGGATTTATGTGGGATTATACCAACAACAATGTACCTCTACCGCACATGACTCAATTAGAACACAATGAACATGAAACACTGGTGGAATGAGGCAAACATCAAGCTTTGCAGAAGCT
The DNA here is from genome assembly GCF_059453375.1 of Lepisosteus platostomus. Classification (NCBI taxonomy): domain Eukaryota; kingdom Metazoa; phylum Chordata; class Actinopteri; order Semionotiformes; family Lepisosteidae; genus Lepisosteus; species Lepisosteus platostomus. The sequence continues at coordinate 11,512,226 of NC_142614.1, read as the reverse complement.
AAAATAGATTTTCATGTATAAGGATGCTTCAGGAAGACTCTTGTTTCATGCATCAATTTGGGATTGATTTTTCTTGAAAGTGAAAAGGAGCGATTTTCTTGCCTGTTGTGTATACAGTCGCCAGATCTTTCATTGATGAGCTGCAAATTAGCACTCAAAAACAGCTTTGCTTACAATTAACCCAACAGTACTAAAGACATATTTTTTGTTATTCCCTTATTTCTGCATTGATCGTTGATAATTATTTTCATTGTTTTAAACACATTGTTTTTGGTAATTAGTACCTAAACAATAATCCAAGTTTCCTTAGGTTACTTAGCTAAAATTGGCCTGTATCTTGGACAGGGGAAGCACTGAAGGAGGATGCAGAAAAAGTCAGTATCTACAGTCTCTTTTCCCCATAACCATTCTGTGTTTTATGTGACAGTATGCTTACGGCATAATTAAAATGAAGAAATCCTTTGTTGATGGTAGCACAGCATTGCTGCCGTACAGTGCTGGTGCCCTGGGTTCAATTCCAGACCGGGGGTGCTATCTGCGTGGAGTTTGGATGTTCATGTGGGTTTCCTCTGACTGCTTCAGTTTCCCCCCACAGTCCAAAGACATGCTAGTAGTTAACTGACTTCTAGGAAAACTGGCCCTGCCTTGAGTGTGCATTTGTGTCCATGTGTGTGCCCTGTGAGGGACAGGTGTCCTATCCAGGGTGTACCTTGCCTTGCACCCGTTGCTCGCTGTGATAAGCTCCGACTTTCCTGCCACCTGAATTGAATGAGGTGGTTAGGAAATGAATGGATGGAAATCCTTAATTGTTTGTGGACAAGGTCTTTACTGCAACTACTGTCTTTCCATTGAAACCTTTCCTGTATTCTACTCTACCCTGCAGAGCACTGAGGTCACCACAATTCAGCAACTCAATTTTCCCTTCAACTGGTAATTTTGTCCCAGTTACAACATCCTTAAGGGAATAGTGCCTAGGATATCTGTTCCACAGATTCACATTTTTTTCCTTTTTAAAGAGGCTTGCTATACAGTTTATATCATTATCCAATATTTTATTTTGATTCTTTCAAGAATTGCTTTTAATAACTGAACAAGATCCAAACAAACAACTTAATATGCACAACCCTCCTTAAGTGAAGGTGTTCAAATATTTCTCCCCTCCAGCTGAGCCTGGTTAGGCTCTGATGTGTGTTGGCTTTGCGACGCATTGCCGGAGGCAAACATCGTGGAGATAAGGATTTCAAAAACCAAATGACCCATTCTGGGCTTTAAAATGTGTAACATTCAACCCAAACTCTTCTGAAGGAATCATTTAATCTAGTTTGGAAATAGATCACTGCAAAGCAATTGTGTCCTCAGGTACATATATTGAACAGAAATAACTTCAAAATTGAAATCTGTAATCCTACTGTAGTTACGTAATGTTCATGTACTGTATACTGTATATATTTTAATTACCTCAATACATCTCTAGGCATAAAAAGAAGAATATTAAATGCAACTGGAAGACATTTTTGTTGCTTTTACTTTTGTGCATTACTCTTCACCTCACATGTACTACGCATACTGTAGTTAGGGATATTTTGGAAGAACTGAAATTCAAACACATTACCACATTAAATGGTAGAGTTGATGGTTAGACAATCCATATAGTTAATAACAGACTAAGCTGTAGCACCTGCAAATACATAAATCCATGCACAGAGAACAGAAGCATGAACATAAGCCTGAACATATCAATTGCCACCCATGTGTAAAATAACTTGGAAAGATTTTAGTTTACTGCAAAACTTTCAACCAACACATACAAATGTGCCTCCTACTCGAGCACTACCTGGACCATTTCAAAAGTTCCAATTGAACACATTCCATTCCCATCTGTGCTATGAGTCAGTGATATAAAACTAATGCCTCCAGCAAACAAAAGGAACTGGAGTTGATCTTCAAAGTGGGTACTTTGTAAACTCTTGTGACATCACCCCTGAAAGTACTTAACTGAATAACCGGAGTTTCTGCACTGCTGAAGTACTTTAGATGTGAACATCCTGAAACAAATTACTTGTTAAAATCACTCAAGCACTGTATACAATCTGTATTTTCTCCTATGTACTGGCAGTATGCTTCCAGTACTACAGTATACAGTATATCCAGTGGTGTCTGGCCCTGGTTCTGGAGACCTGTAGAATCCTATGTTTTTGTTTTGTAGTAGATTATCTCCAGATTGCTTAATTGGATCAATCACTTGCTTGATTAGAAGGTAACCTACTTTTCAGATCTCTGCTCATTGACCATTTAAGACTGTCTGTTAAAACTACAGGACTACAGCACGCCAGGAGCAAGATTTGACAGCTATGAATGCATCTGCTTATGTAAGATTGACAGGCTTGGATGGGTTGTGACGTGTTTCACTCAGCATCTTGAAAGATTTACAGCTCACGCTCCTCCCCTTCTCTCAGTAGGCTCACCTTCAGTGGCGGTAGTGATGGGAGTAATGATGTGTGGAACTAAGCTGCATGCTCCATTTATCCCACTACTTCCAACAGTTTTCAGTAGGTCTGGGAAGTGGGGATTGTGCTGGGCAGGGAATGTAATAAACATCTATCTCCTGCTCCTCAAACCAGCCTTGCTTGAATGACACTGTCTGTTCTAGTGACCATGTTTTGGTCAGAAATTCCATCCATTCATTTTCTAAAGGCTTTGTCATGGGGGGTACTCTGGCAGGGTACATTCTGGATGGGAGGCCAGTCCATCAGGGATACAAACAGACACAGGCACATTCATACCAGGGCCAGTTTTCCCAGAAGCCAACAGCCGAAACGTTGTGTTTTCTCTCTTCTCATTCAGCATGGAATAAAACTATTACTTATTCCATTGCAGCCTTCTAGTACTGTGTGTCTCTGGACTGTGGGAGGAAACCAGGGCACCTGGAGGAAACCCACGTGAACACGGACAGAACATGCAAAGTACATGCAGACAGCACCTCAGGTCCAGGGCCCCAGCTCTGTTAGGCAGCAGTGCTGAGTACTGAGCTTGCAAGTATACAGTATTTACAGTGCTTTGCAAATGTATTCACCCCCTTCCAAGGATATTCCATTTGGTTGAATACCAGATGATGCTTACAAATTTTTAAAGTAAATATTAAAACTGGAATGCTCAGACTTCTATGGGTGGAAGTCAGTAAAAACTGCAATGTATTTGTATATGTACATTTCAATTGCTCTACAAAAATGTAGCATTAACTACAGAAATAACTCTTAGCTTTCGGTTTGGATTCTGTTGCAATCTCATAGAAATTGAGCCGTTAAAGTAAAAGGAATTATCTGATGTTTCAGGAATACAAAATCCACAAAGAAAAACATTCTTAGTGCAGCTCAACCTGTATAAGCTCACTGCAGATATTTATATACAGTAGATCTCTCCTTTTCAGTCTGTGCAAAACTACAGTATATAATATCCGTTCTTCAAAGTCTCCTCAAATCCTTCTTCCAAATCACATGAAACACCCTTTGATGTTCACATACACTTCCTGTACTTACTCAACAAGAATGACTGAATAACAGGAGAAACAAGCAGACATTTGCTGGAACATAATCCTGTATTCTGTTTTAATATTACTATCATCTGCACAGTAATATACTGTATGTAATCTACATAACATCTACAGCAGGTCTCAACTTGTGACATGCAAAACTTTTAATTCAACAAGCGCAAAATAAAGGAAGAAACAGGACGTTTTAAACAGGAAGAACCATTACCTACTGTTTTACCAGGAACATTACTAGTATGTGGTCTGACCTGTACGCCTGGGATGAGAGACCTCTAAGGAAAACCTGGTTTCTTCTACCAGTGTTGTCAGTGGAACAGTAGGTGGTGCTCTTTCCTCTAGTCCAGAGTGTACATACTAATGCCCCACTGTTGTGGCAAAGGTCACTGTGCAGTAGGAGGTATTATCCTCCTGAGGGGATGCTATATCAAGATCACTAAATTACACTATTTCACCATTGGCCTTCCTACATTCCCACCTTTATCCAAATTGGTGAAGTAGTTTCAGAGGCTAAAGTAGATTCTGTCCAACGTACCAAATGCTTTGAGACCTGGATACCAGGATGTGAAGTGTGGTACAACTGCAAGAAATGATCAAAACTAATTTATTGGTAAAATGGTTTTAAAAGGTGCCCAATTATCTGCAAGCAACATTCCAGATAGAAAAGTTCTTACCCACGTTCTGCATGAACTGACTACTCTTACTGTATGTCATGCTCTTTGTTGTTTCTTACAACCTCTGTCATAGGTTAATACTGTCGGAGCCAAAAAAACTCCAAATTCAGTGGCCAATCCAAAAATGTATGACTTTTTGTCTTGACACAGATTTTTTGTGATTTGAACGAAAATCAAATCTTCTCACAAATCCAAGACAGAACACTGATTTAGCATCTTATTTAGATGCCGTATTGTTTTAAAATAGCATCAACATCTTGCTTCTTTTTTAAGCACCAATTAAAATGCTGAAGTTCCTCTCAGTTATTGGTACCAAAAAACACACAATCGGTGATGTAGACAGTAAGCATCTTAGCTGAATGACTTTTAAGACTCAGGTAAGAGGCAATTAAAACTTTCTAACTAAGCAACAGCATATAGAGAGCTATAAGGAACGTAATCATTCTCCAAAGCAAACAGAAACAGCCCCATTGGGAGAGCTCCACCTAGTGGCCTGTGCCAGGGCACATGTAATTTTGAAAAAACAAACATTTTTTTCGATTTTCAAAACTTTATCTATAACAATCATAATTCAATAAAGACAGGAAACAAAGCTACAATTAACATATATAATAGCTTCTAAAAACAAAAAAGAAATGAGGTTTAAGCAAAAAAAATGAACTTCTTAAAGCCCTTTGTGGTTTTTCTATCGTCCACAAAACCATGTTACTTTTGCGTCAAGACTTTGGACTTACCTGGTCTTTTCTCGAGTCGCCCCCGCCGACCTCCACACAAACGCACCTTGGAGATGAGGATGAGGATCTGTTTCTGGCACAGCGACTTGTTGCTTCGCGTGCAAGCTTTCCTCTTGGTGGAGATGGGCCGATTGGTCTGGGCCTCTTTGACTTCTCGTTTCTGCCGAATGAGGGAACTGGCGAGCGCCGCCATTTTTGGAGGGTGATGGGGGGGGGGGAGAGACAAGAGCTCCCAAAGGCCTTTCCTGGCAGGCGTTGGGGAGGGAAGGAGGAGGGGAGAGGGGTCAGACAAGAGGGCAGCTGGACCTTTCTGGCAGATGGGGGAAGGAGATCTGAAAAGTCACATCACCCACAAAAAACCCCAACTCAAACAAAAGAAAAAAAACACCAAAGACGCATGAATCCCTACATCCGAGCCCTTGGCATAGGAATCTGCCTAACCCCACACACTAAAGTTTTCCACAGGGTTTTAAAAAAAAAACTGTTCTTTACTCCCCGGGACAAAAAGAAAAGCAAACAGCCAATGCGGTTTGGATTTTCTCCTCCAAAGGCAAATTCATCCTGTGAATTTGAATCCGAGGACGGAGGCAAAAATAAAAGGGTAATAAGATCGATTCCCCTGTCATGCCGTCTTTGTAAATTCCAGGGAGCTCAGGCAGAAGGTGACATTCTGAGGCAGTAGTGGAATTGGGTCCCCTCAGAGTCAGAAAAGCTTCAAGATATGTGCAACTCCGAGACTGAAGCATCCAGTTGTCCTTCAGGAAAAGGAGAGGGAGGCTTGAAGCATGCAGCTCGGGCACCTACTTGGCTTGATTTAGTTGCCTTTCGTTTCAGGCTCACTGAGCTGAGCTGAGCTGTGCATGGCTCCACAGTCAAAGTACAGCTCCTCATCCCCTTTGCAGCAAGCGCCAGGATCAAGCGGCTGTGTCTCTCTCAGCTGCTCACAGTACATTACAGCTTCACTTGCAGCATGCTTTACTCTCTCTCTTTCCCTAAACCCTCCCCTTCCTCTCTCTCTCCCTCTCTCCATCACTCCCAATCCCTCCTTGTTGCTCCTTCCCCGCCGTTTCCTCCACTCTTTTCCAGCTCCCTTTCTCTCCTTGCGCACACCCCCCCCCCCTCGCTCCACTGCCCCAACATCAGCATCAGGACACCGAGTGAAAGAAGAAAGACAGACTCTGCCACCACCGTGCACTGGTTACCAGCAAGAAAGAACAATGACAGGCAAGTGGACAGGCCGCATCAGGAATGCTCAGGTTAAATGGATTCAGACAAGTGACGGACAAACAGGGCTTGAAAAAAAATACAGAGCGATTACAGTCTGTCTCCCTCCTCCCCCCTGCCTCTCTCCGATAGTGTTCAGTGTATGGAAACTGCCCCGCTCACCTGCTCTGAAACAGTGAGATGTGAACTCAGTCAGAGAAAGGGACTGGAACGCCATCTCTCAGATTCCAATGAAGACCGTGCAAATGTCAAATGTGGAATTTATTCTGTGTGTGGTTACCCCCCAAACTGCAGAAACCATAGACATTTTTAGTCAGAGGACTCTTACAGTTCTGGGCTCTCATCCATCCATACATTTTCAGCTTCATTCAATTCAGGGTCATGGGGCAGTTGGAGCCTATCCCAGCAAGCAACAGGCGCAGGATACACCCTGTACAGGACACTAATCTATCGCCAGACACACACAGGCATAGACAGACATGCACTCACGCCAGGGCAAATATTCTCAAAAGTCTTGGTTTTCAATGTTAGCTCAAGTAGGAATATTGCATCATCATTGGCTGCGGTGGTTTAAAATGATTCCGATGAGCTCAGATGCATAACTGATGCCTCAACATTGGGAAACCGCAACACACATACAGTATGAGATTTAGACGTGTTCTATGCTTCCTGGAAAACAGGATTGTGCAGTGAGCAGCACATGCAGGAATTTTGTGCTCATTGGAGCCAGCACTACACATTCCATAGAATTAATCTGTCTAACGTATTCAGCCAGCTGTACCCAGCTCATGGATCACAGTTGATTTCATTGGTTTCAGCTCTATAGTCAAATCTTTATCCCCTTTCACAATTCTCCAGTACTGTATATCCCAGTATATGCTTATTATTCATAGCTTCTTACCATAATGTATTATTAGTGCAACACATTTAACAGTTCATTTATCTAGAATGCCATCATTAATTTAATATTACATTCTGCATTTTATTTCCAAGTAATGTGTGATTTTGACTTAAGAAACAATATATTACTGAATTATTCTGAATAGCATATTGCTTCTAAAGATTTCTCCAGGAATCACATCAAAAAAGATCACCAGCATACATGCTCCTACTGTGAGAGTATTGGCAAACCAGAGCCGACAGCAGATATTTAAATTGGATATTTAAGAGTGAACGCTGTACTGGTGGATAAACAAGTCATTTCAAAATTGTTTCCCCAAGTTGGACTTAAAAAAGATCAAACAAGGTGATTCTTGCCAGAAATATCCCCATTGTTTTCATGTCATCAGTGGATAAGAGAAATAAAAACACTAAACTGATCCTTGAGTGTTATGCATGGGTGTATTGTAGCAGCCATGACAGTAAGTGTATGACCATTTTGTGTAACACTTCTTTGTTGAATTTCAGTAGCAGAAAGCATCAGTGCTTTCTGCTACTGAACAGTGCTTGCACCCATGAGCTGGTATACTGTACATGCAGACAATGTACATTAAGGTATCAAATTTCTCCCACAATCAGATACACCTGATGAGGAGTAAGCACCCTTAATTGATTAGTTGAAAATATCTTCATGATCCCATAGAAAAGCAAAAGGGATTTAATTTGACTTCAGATTCCCTTGGTGCTATGTTTTTACATAAAATCACACGTGTACATACAATGATAATGGATATTCTATCACAACTGTAGCAGTATAATATTGTCCTTTGGTAATTAACAGAACTAGTTATAGTCTAATATGAGAGTGAATATAGTATTTTTAATATTTAACATATGTTAATATTGTAAGTGGAAGGTTTGAGGGTTTATTTCCTACCTGGGATCCATCTGCTGTATCCTTAAAATAGTGCATTCATTCAGATTGTTCCAGTAAAATGCCCAGCTTTATAAAATATACACAAATGTAAATTGGTATAGAAACTGGAGACAGCAAGATGAATTTCCAGTATTATAGCAATAATAAAATCACCTGTGTGATTGTAATGTATTCAATTTACATACAGTATCACAGATAAGCAGATCTGAGAACATATGAGAATAAATCTTGCAGAACTTCTCATTTTTCAGTAAACTTATCAGTAAACTGTTTCTTATCAGTGCAAAGTTCAGTTGTGAAGGATATTTTTGCAACGTATTTTCTAAGTTATCCAATGAACCTGTCAGAATCCAACGGGCCATATCGAGATCAATTGTGAAGCAAGGCATAAAATTTAAGGAGCACTGCAACTGAGAACAGACGCTTTCTTCCAGATGTTGGAACAAGTTGTTGAAAGTGATTTCATCAATTGATCTGAGAATTCAGCTTTTGTTTAATTTCCAGTAACCAAGTGAGCTTCATGGGTTAATGGTTTTCTCTGATTTCTTCTCTTTCTTACAATCCTTGTCTCCACATCATGACTTGATAATCTGCTCTGATAATCTGCCAATTGTCTCTCAAAAGTAACAAGTAATAGGTTTATTCCATGCTGAAAAAAAGAAGAAAGAAAACGCAACGTTTCGGATAATCTGCTCTGATAATCTGCCAATTGTCTCTCAAAAGTAACAAGTAATAGGTTTATTCCATGCTGAAAAAAAGAAGAAAGAAAACGCAACGTTTCGGCCGTGGAGCCTTCTTCAGGTGTGACATTTACACTTCATGAAGAAGGCTCCACGGCCAAAATGTTGTGTTTTCTTTCTTCTTTTTTCAGCATGGAATAAACCTATTACTTGTTCCTTTGCAGCCTACGCATGCCGGATTAGCTACCCACCTGTCTCTCTAAAGTGACAGCGAAATGAGGTGTTCCATCATTGGTCCGAAAAATGTATTTAAGACGTTTTCACCTGGATCATATAGATTTGATCTACTATTTCGCAACTCAGAGATGAAACAAAAGTCATCCTTGGGACTTGACAGATGTCTAAAAGCTAAACAAATCGTGGCCTTGTCAGTACTGACATGATTGATGTTAATGGTATGGTAGGCAGTGCTCTTCTTTCTGATCTGGGATTTCTAAAGCAACGCAACAGTATGGCGACCTGGGACAGTGTGCTGTAGGAGTTACATTCATCAAACGAGAGACTAAATCAGGGTCTTGACTGCTTGGTCATTACAGATCCCAGTGCACTGTTTGGAAGCGTAGGGGTATTAAATTCAGTATCATGGCTAAATTGTTCAGCCTGGCCCCACAAAAGTTGCCTCTTAATTCAAATGGTGAAGTAACTGAACCTGCTTGTGAATAATGGCTGTTGCACAATAAGTGGGTGCTGCTCTTCAGTAGCAGTTGAAGTGGATCCCATTCTCTATGTGTAAATTAAATGAAATGCAACTTTTCTTCTCATGGGTGGCACAGTGACTAGAAATGCAGGCTCGCAGCCTTTCAATTCAATTTTGGACCTGGGCTGATACCTGCATGGAGTTTTGTGTGTTCTCCCCGTTTTCGCATGGGTTTCCTTCCACAGTCCAAACACATGCTGGCGGGTTAATTGGCTTCTGGGAAAATTGGCCCTGGTGTGAGTGTGTGCATCTGCTGACGTCCCATCCAGGGTGTACCCTGCCTTGCGCCTGTTGCTTGACAGGATAGGTTCCGGTTCCCACTCAACCCTGAAGTGCTTAGAAGATTGGTGGATGGACAGTTTTACTGTTGCCCCAAACTCTCCCAAAGGTGTCAAGATGAATAGAGTTGCACAGATAAAACACCAAACCCCCTGTGTCTCGATCCCATTTTACAATTCTCCCAATCAAAATGGAAATAGTCTTTTTCTGTGTGTTTTATTTAATCTGTCCATCTCTCAACATCTCTCCCTCCCTCCCCCCACATCAAGGGCTGGAAAAGCTAAATGAGGTATTCTCTATAATCCTCCCAGGATTATGTAATAAAGTAGCAACAGAATCACTGGCTCATAGCACTAATTCTCCCAGCCCTCATTAGATTTAATACTGTCTCATATTTACACAAGCAAAGCTGGTGGCTGATCAGCACTTCAATTCCTCTTGTGCCATTTCGGGTTTTGCTTACATACTGTATGTACAGTAGCCATTTGTGTACAGCGAGTTCTTGGCATGCATGTTGGTTACACAACCCCCTCAATCCGGAGCGTAACATACACAGGCTCAAAACACATTTCATGTGCAGGCAGATGTTGCAAACACAGAAAAAAACATTGCAGGCTTGCTCTCACTTTCCTACAGTCTACTAGCAGACGGTTACCAGAATAGTCCATTCATTTTCTAACTGTTGTTGGCAGTTCAGGGCCTGGAAAGAGCAGGCGTCTAACCTGATAAACCATGGGTGCAAGGCAGGGTACACCCTGGATGGGATGCCAGTCTATCGCAGAGCAGATTGTTTATTTTTATTCTCATTATGAATTTATTTGGTTGATACAGCCCAAGCCTCTTACATAAGTACACACTGGCACAGTTGAGCATTTAATAGGAGCAACCTGATGAAGAGCTGATCCAGATTCTTAAACACCACTTGACTTCCTAAATCATTCACCTGTTTTGTATTTAAATTAGGGAAGAACAGGTAGCAAGAGGACCGCAATCTCCTACAAACTTCATGCAGTTGAGAGTTGAGTTCCATTTAGAAGTGAAACCATTTGCTCATCTTAAAAATAGTTCCTTTGAGGCACTGGGAGTTAATTTATTAAGGCAGACATGAATGGGAGGAATCCTAGGAGATTCCTGTTGGTAGGAAGTGATTTCTGGAATTTGGTCAAATGTAACCAATCTGCACCATAACCAGCTATCTTAACTCTAATTTGCTCAAACTCAGCCAAATGTCATCGATCATATTAATAAATGATTACACTATTACCTTATTATTCATTTGAGTTAGTCTTTTAGGATGGTTTGATACCTCCCATATACTGTAAGGTGAGGTAGACATTATTCTAAAGCTTTGACTGTGCTCTTTGTAAACTGCAGCTCTTTCTCTCTGTAATTTTATGTGGAGGTGAACAAAAGGGCTTTGTCTCAGGCTGTATTTCAAACTCAGTTTATTAGAAAGCTCACCAATATAGAGGTGAAGGATCACTTCAGCAGCAGTCGGTCTTCAGAATTTCTTTGAGTCCATAATTAGAACAGGCAGAGAAGCCTCTTAAAAGTGGCCCAGCTTTTCTTTCCATCGTGCAAACTAAAATTAAATATTTTTCCTAACATCAGAGCATGTGTGTTCTGTTGCCTTTTCCCCATCCTGAGGCACAGAAGGTTCAAGCAATAAATTAACTCCTTGCATTTACTATAACGAGGTGCAAGACTAAGCAAGACTTGTTTGCCTCTGAAAATCACAGAAGAAATTGAAATGTCCATATTGTTGTGGGGGAAAATCTGCTTTTATCGGTTGTGATCGATGGGTGATTTAATTCAAGTAAAAAGCAGGCCGCAAGGTGTGGTCAGTGGACAAAATGCTCAGAACCCAGAGCTACAGTTACTGCAGTAGACCTTCTCAGCAGGATAGAAGACGTAGTTTGATTGAAGAGCAGAAGCTGGACAATCATTCCTGGGCAAAAAAACCCAACTCATCTCAGTTCCACAAACCACTGTTCTCATCACAGCCTCAAATGAAGATGGTTCTGTTGTGAAATACAACCTACATCCTGTTCAAACGGTCATTTACTGAAATATACTGTACAGTGGTGTAGTTTTTGGCTTAGGTTGGCTGGGGGCTAATAACACTTTAACTAAAGAAACATCTATTAAATATTACTCAGCTGTACTTAAGATCACTTTATGGGTCGTATACAATTTCTTGTATTAGGAATTTGTCTTTTCACACACCCCAGCTTGCTCTCCATGAGACACACAGGCAGGGAGAGAGAAGCTTAGGGTCAGCCATTTATACGGCACCCCTGGAGCAGTTTGGGTTAAGGGCCTTGCTCAGGGGCCCAACAGAGTAGGATTCCTCTGTCAGCCACAGGATTTGAACCAGCAACCTTCCAGCCACAGGCACAGATCCTTAGCCACAGTGCCACCACTCCACCAAAACATCTTGTATATACTTATAAATTCCTTACATCTATAGTGAATGTATGGAGCAAATGTTTTCTTCACCAAAGAAAGACAAAAATGGCACTTTAAAGCTTCTTTTATAGCATTCCCAGCAGGGAGAAATACACCATTTGGGTTCAGGAGGGACTGCTCAGCTGAACCCTCCGTTGAAGTGAAATCTCATGATTTTCAAATCAGCCTTGCAAGAAGTGGAGCGAACAGCCTGATTACCTCTCAGGCACAGAGCACACACATGCTGACAAATGGGCACACACTGGTGCAGCACGTTCATGGTGTCCAAGTCTGGACAGACGTGTGATCAGAACAATCATGCAGATTCTGCCAGAACATCGCGTCATAGTGCGAAACTGTCATTCATACTTATAACAGTTCATTTTCTTGTAGCCATATATAAAGTAAGACTGTAATTTGACAAGTATCGCTTTAGGAAATACAAAATGGCTTTCAGATAAGTTATAAGAGGTGAACATGTTTGCTGCTGTTATAACAGGATACTGGCTCTTCTCTACATCATGTGTTTTAGCTGAATTAGTTTATTAGAATGTTCATATTATTTTAATCCAGTTTGACATGCTTTAATCTAATTTCTACCTCTTTAAGGGGAGAGATACTCACGCTTTTGGTTACATTAGAACATAAAGGCTCCAAATTAGATTAATTTAGCCCATCTTGTTAATCTTTTTTTTAATGTAAAATTGTCATCACAAAATCCAAAGGAGAATACTAAGAAGTCTTTTGTAAAAGAAACAAAACTCCTTACAGAGGAGATTAGATGTTTTAAAGACTAAGATTCAGTAGCCAGAGTGTCATCCCTGATCTGATCCTAGAGCAGAGTTGTGCAGAAAAGGATTCAATTGTATTGACTCCATACGGTAGGTTAGTTCAGTCTTTAGACGCCATGATCGTGTATTCTTCTGTTTCATTTCTTTTTTCAAGTTGGAGACTCACTGACCAAAACAATATATTTAGCATAAGGCTGTTAAAGACTCTCTCCTTGGACCACACCGTGTGGAATGACACAGATTTTAATGACCTTCTCTGCCCAGAGGAATCCACACATCAGTGCCTTTCCTGCTGTACACTGGTGGGAAGTACAGCTCGCTCCCACACTGCCACCCTCCCTCACCTGGCAAGCTAGAAGATGATTGGCTGGGTGATAGGTTAAGAAGTGGGAAGCTGAGGCTTCCAGGATGAGAGAACAGCAGGAGAGAAAGGAGGGAACAGAGGACCCTGTGTGGGATGGTGGACAGATCCTATACGAGCCATCAGATTTTGAGAAAAGAGCTTTGCCAAAAAACAGTCTCAGCGGAAGACCATTTGGGAAGTTGATAATCACCCTTATCTGCTCAGTATGTACAGCATAAAGAGGGAATCAAAGATGAATTTAGGCTTTTGTTTTGTAGAGTTGGGGTTTCTCCTTCACACTGTAAAATGAAGAGCACTAGTTTTGTACCTAAAAGCCAAGTTTGCTGTGGTTTCCCTGAGACTCACCTGTTAAAACAAAAGGTGCTACGGCACACCAAGTGCCAAGTGTCACAGAATAAGAGTAACACACAGTTACTCTTAGGATTCATTTTCATATCTCAGTCTCTAAAAAAGACAGAGCAGTAAGTGAAATTTCACCTATTAATTGTAAATGGAGGGGATACCTAAGACACCTGAAGCTGCAATGAAAAACCATCTATCCTTAAAAGGGAATACAAAACACAGGCTGCCACGTGGCGAATTCAGTTTAATTTCGGTAAAAGCAGAGCATTGCAGGTGGGTGGGGAGAAAAATGTGGGTTAGAACGATAAAAATGTGAGACTCTGAAAGAGGAGGGAGACCACAGGGAAAAGACTCAGGTGTCGTGGTGGATTTGTCTTTGTCAGCATCTAGGCTTTGAGCAGCAGCAATTATAAAGGCAAACAGAATGTTGAAGCTATATTTAAGATTGTACAGTAGATAATGAGAAAATATAATGAAGTCAAACACATTGGGTAGGCCTGTTCTGGTAGAATTAGTTCATTTCTTGTCAATATATTATTCATTGCACAGCAGGTAATGAAAGACCATGATTTATACTGACAGAGTAAAGAGGATTGATTTATTTTTTTCTTTGCTCTCAATTAATTGAAAGTAATCTTAAGGCTGAAAATCCAAAATTGTGCATTGAAAAAGCAAAACGCATTTTTATTTAGTTTTCTAAAATCTACTAGAAGGCACATTGAAAAGGGGAAGAACTCCTTTTTCTCAAAGGAGACTAAACTTTCCATGTATAGTAAATATACAATGTTTGTGTGTTTAATACCTGTTCTTTAATGTGTTTTTTAAGTTTTACATTTTCAAAATATGTTTAACATAAAGTACTGTACAATACAGCAATACTCTCCCCAACTGTCCGTTGTACCCTCCTTCAAGTTTGTGATCAGTGTACCATTTGGGTAAGGATCAAAAGAAGCTGTTTGATAAGTATTTGACTTTGCCTCCTAAAGCACTACGAGCCTGCGCTGCCCCACCCTCAATGACACCGTGGATCTGAGCAGTAGAGAAATCCATATAGCTATCCTACAGCACCTCATGGTGCAAGGACGTGGAAGATCTAAGCAACGGTCTTAAGTGCAATGAGACTTACTACAGTACATTTCTGCTGTTTTAAGAGTCCAAGAGTAGAGCCATAATTTAATAAGTGTACTAGGTGAGAGCAAGGAATAGTCCTTTTCAGATAATTGGATAATTTCTTGCAGAGATAGAGAAATGGATGGATAACGTCTTTATCGCAAAGACAGAGAGGAACAGCTTCACTTGATCATTTAAAGATCAAGATTTTTTAAAAGCCAAATAATGTAGAAAAAAAAGCCCAGGAAGTGTTTTTTTGTAGCATTAAGGTTCCCATTTCACAAAGTAACCCTTGCCAAGGGTTTACATGAAGCCCATAACAGGAAAACAGTCACTTTGCTTTGCTCTTGTAGCCCAAGTAAATATACTTAAGGTTTGTAAAATCACCACCTAGGGGATAGGCAAATAAGGACTAAAAGTGGAGGTTGAAACCTTGGTCCTCACTTATTCCAAGACTTGAAATCTCAAACCATCTTCATTTAAATATCTTATAGTTTCAATTCCTTTCAATTCCCAATAATTGATTTACAAGAAAGAAACACGTTCTTTTTCAGTCACCCAGTTGTCCAACATAATGATCATCAACATAAACCAAGCTCCCATCTTTCTACCTCATTCTTATCCATTGATTACTCCTGATTACTTCTAACTAGTAATTACTTTAAACCAATAGTAACCTGAGCCTTTTACATAACCACTATGTAAAAGTAGTATGTACTGTAAATGCTACCAGCAGTAGCATTGAAAATCCTACTTGGCTGATCCCATCTGGCCAGTGAAGCTAAACATAATCTTTACCCACACCACTGTGACAACAGCCCAGACTGTTTCTACTTTACCATCAGCCTGTTTGCTGACAGGAGATCTTTCCTAGCTCTTTAACCCAAGAGACTTTAAGTCAGGTGACTTTTTTTCCCCTAACCAAGAGTACTATAAAGAGACTAATGTCAAACTGTGCTCTCGCAACTAATTATCTTGTGGTGGTTAACTCCTTGTGTGAATTTGCACTCTTCGCTTGTGTAACCATGTCCATCTCCGAGTCAACCTGTGCATAAAAAGACTGCTAATGAGTGTCAGTGGCAGCGGTGTGTTTCCTGTTTTGTTTGTGCAAATGTGTGCCCTTAAACCACGACTGCCTATAAAATAAATGTTCTTAAGCACTGACAAGCCAGTTCAATGTACCCTAAGTTTATCAACACCATGAAAAAAAAGAAGAAAGAAAACACAACGTTTCGGCCATGGAGCCTTCTCCTCACACCTGCTGACACAGCTACCCACCTGTAGTATCTTTTCTGTATCATTCCAATTACAGTATATGTGCTGCAGTTTGTTAGAACTGAATTGACAACAATGCATTCTCCCCCAGAAGGAAAAGAAAAAGTATAAGCTATATCTGTGGTTCAAAACTTTGGGATGTGAAAGTCGAGGGCAAACACCACATTGGTTAGACACCAACCAAGGAGGAATCTGTTGCCATAGCATTCAGGGCTGTGAATGAGGGTCAAACCTGCTATAGACTGTTATGCACTTGCACCTGTGAGGTGGAATAACCTTCAGAGAAAAGAAGGATGTGAAGGATGAAATATGAAACAATAAATATAGGCTGGTGCTGTTGGTGTGGTAAGTTGGTCTCTCAAATGAAGAGAAAAGGTTGTGGTTGTTCAGAGTTCCTTTTGTGTAGCTTCTTGTTCAAGAGGTGAAAAACAGCCCTGGATAGTTGGAGGCAAACAATAAAGATAAGGTCTTAGCAATAGTGAGCATGAGAGACACCTGTCTCTGATAAGACCAAAAAGCCAAGTGCTGGAAAAGATGCACACAATAAGTATTTGTGTGTATGGGAGCAGAGATATAGCATTAGATTTTAATGTCCTCCTAAACTTCTGTTAAATACATACCATTTGTCACAGCATCAGGAAAGAGTTGTGCTTATCAATGGGTTTACAATTTTTATACATTCTTGACAAATTCACACTGTGCTGCATCTATAAATTAGGTTTTGTTAACCTTTTGTAGTTCAGTGATTGCACTGTAAATTGTCAGAGCAGCACTGAAAAGGAAAGTGTTATTTGACAGACTGTATTCTGCTCTTCTATTCATGCTATTACCTTAATGCAACAGGAAAAAAAGTTTGTGGATTCAGGGGGTATGAACTCTCAACTGTTTATGTAAAAAAACCACCTCCAATTTGCTCCAGCTAGATTAAGGGAGAACAGCTGGGTTACAGTGTTGTAAGAGGACAGAACTCACACTGTGCTTTTGAGTCCGATTGCTGCTTCAGATTTAGTCTCGATTCCAGAACATTGGTAATAGAGTCTTCAACGAACAGTCACTTCCACCTCAATTGTCCTGGCTCAATCCATCGTGACTGTTTCCCAAAAGCCACAAATAACATAAGTAAGCGTCTATTTTCACATTTGTCAGATGCTTCCTTCTTCCACCCCCATCTCCGCCTAAGCTTGCAGCTAAACCTTGATTCACTCCTCACTCCACAGAAAAGTTCCAGCCTCCTTGTCCTATGCCCAGTCCTCGGCCTCAGCCGAGCGGATTAGCCACATCGCGCTCTACCTGAGCTCTCAGCGTTCTCAAACCTTTATTTTCCTGGATATTATCCCTTGTTAATAAATGATACAAGTTACCTTCTGCAACTTAAATCTTGACAAAATGAAGGTGAATGAAAGGAGTTCTGCTGTGCGGTTGTGAGGTCATTCTGCTTCAATTTTGCTCTTTATTTTCCCATCTTAGCTACAGTCATAGCTACAGTTTGTCAGTTGCCACATCAGAAACATTAAGTGGCATTGTTGTTCAAAGCTACATCCCATGTTACAAATACACAAATAGAGCTACTGTACATCACCTGCTGTACCGAGGCCTCCATCTTGTTCAAGCTACTGAAATACTCTTGCCAGCATAGGAGGCAGACACTTTATTGAATTAAATAAAGGTAAATAAAACTATAGGATATTGAAACATCTTTGCACCTGTTCCCACTTCAGCTCAGAAGCCCAGTGACTCTATGTAATGTGCTGTTTGTAATCTGGAGATTAATTCTGGTGTAGTCGGCTGTGCTGTAACAGGCTCAATCATACTAATCTAGTCCCCATTGCCCTTGGAAGCAATCGCAGAGAATGAAATAAGTAGACCCCCACCCCCTCCCCCTACCCATTTCATGAGCATACCATTGCGAAGGTCATTCTCAGCCCCAGTACATTAAGCTCCATCCCCGACGTCCCCCACTGAGCACATAACTAATTTTAAAATTGCAGAGGGTCTGATTTTCTATGTCTGTCAATGCCTCTCCCAACTCACAAACTTGTGTGAGTTGAACCTATCCTGGTTCAATCCTCTCCTTCCTGGCACCATCACAGCTGTCTTTGGAATGTCCTGAGAAAATTTGTTGTCCCAAGAGCAAAACACTTTCACACAGAATTAAATCAACAGAATTCACTCTTAACTCTCCCCAATGACAACTAGAGAGGTCATTAAAAACTCCAAATCAGGGATATTCTCCCTATACAGTATATATACCTAGTCAAGTTACATTTTTAAATTTTTTTTAGAATACGGAGTCTTTTGAAAGCATGTAATGAGCAGTGACTGAAAACATCTGTTACAGTGGGCAGCAGCCTGAATGGCCCATGATATTTTTTGTCTAGGAGCATCCGGTCTTCATTTCTTTGAAAAACGTAAGTGATTCAGTTTCTTCCTATAGGAACTAGGAGTGCAGTTCTGTGAGCAGAACTGCAGACAAGACTACATTCAGAAAAGAAAGGGTGGCCCCTGTCCTGTACAGGTGTGCACTGCACCAAAGCCCTGCTTTCAGACTGGGTCACTTAATTACAGCCAAGCACACAGAAAAAAATTTAAGCGAACGGTACAAATGAAAATCCTGCCTACTCCCCCCCCGATTTCACTTCACTGCTTTTAAGGCATAACACATTCCACTCTTACAATGGGAACAACAGTCTCATCCAAATGCTGACCAGGCCTTCCTTGTTTTCACATATCTGATGCTTCCCGCATTCTCCACGCACAACCATTATCAAGAGACCTTTGGCAGAGGGAGAGTGCCAGCAATTGGGCTCAAGGTGGCTCTGTGCCACATGCTGAAGTATTACAGAGCTGCACAGGCATTGATCAGCAGAAGGATGGTGCCATTGGCAGCATTTTAATAAGTTCATTTTCGACTCAACAAGGCAATATTGCAAACGGTTTCTCTACCCCTCTTGCACGGTCAGCAAGTTCATTGTCACACCGTCACTTTTTTACACTTACTGTAACTCATTTAGGACTGACATCTTTTCAGAATGAAAGAGATAGGGTGGGTCATAAATAAGTCTTTTTGTGAAACAGATGTTAGGGAAGTGGAAACACAGTACACAGCAAATTAATCCCACCTGCTTTAAGAAATGGTACAATGCTATGTTAGATCCGTTAAGTACTAAATCACTATGCAATGAAGATCGGTTAAGTGGCCTCCTTTCAATTTCAAGCTTTCTTGAAATGGTGTTTAGAACATGAGGAATTCAAGGAGAATAATGCAATTGTGTCCTTAATTGTGTGTGAATTCACTTTGTGAATTAAGATCACAAATTATCTTTGATTAAGACATTGAATACTTACAATATCAAGAGTGATCCCATTTATTTCGTGAATTAAATATTTTTAGAAAGCCGGATTTTTTTCAAGCTCCATGTAGAATTTGTCTGGGATCCTAGGGTTGACATACCTATTCTTTTGAAAAGTCTCACGAGGATCTTTAAGGAGATAGTAAGAACATCAGTCCAACACCTCATCCAGAGGATAGCATAGCATCTCCAATCACCTTCATGGGAGAATGGTTTTGTCTAAGGTAAAATGCACCACAGCTGGGCCATCAACACCACAGATACGTGCAGTTTGGTCTTTCCTGCAGATCTCTCATGACTATAACAAACACAGACTTATATAGCTTCCAAAATCTTGGATACAACGTGATAATCCTGATGCCAAGGGCCCAAAAGTATATTCAAGGCTGAAGAAGCTGTGCATTTTAGCCCAGAATGAGAAGCTCTCTCTATATATAATCCGTTGTGGGAGCCTAAACTACACCACCCAACGACATTGCTGAAACTCATAGCTGGATACTGTACCTTGAAATGGCTGGACAGGGTCCACACACTTTGCTTACATTTGTAATCTCTTAGTATAAATTCCTATGTTCTCAACATGCTAAATCCAAGATCAGAACTTATCACAGGATTTCTAAAACTGGTAATGTTATCAACTACCGAAGCCACGTAAATGAGAAAAAAAGTTCTGTATCCTTTCATGTCATTTAATCCATGTTCTATACTTCTGTGGTAATATTTATCCGATGAGCTTCCTGCCTTTTTATTTTTCATCCCCATTTCATCCCATCCGGTTTCCTTTAATTTAGATAGAAGGCTTTTCTTCAAATCAATTATGTTTGAGGAGGCTTGACATCACATGTTCTGTCCAATCCTTCCCCCCAACCGAAATTCCCATTAAACTAAGTGCAATAATAAACACAGGCAGAATTATTCATACCTTGCTCCAGAGACTGGACCTGCTGCCTGCTAGGAACAGAGGAAAGAAACAGGTTGGAGATACTGAGGAGGAGGAGGGAGGAATCAGGAATGAAACAGAAAGCAGAAAATTAAGGAAGGAGAGTGAGATGAGGGAAAATACAGAATTACAGGAACGAAGAGACCTAAATAGAATTTGGAAGTTGGAAAGTGTTGATTTTCTGCAAGGTAACATTTAGTTTAAATTAAATAAAACCAAGTCAACTTTCAGGACAACAGGATTTTTTTGGGTTT
The DNA here is from genome assembly GCF_059453375.1 of Lepisosteus platostomus. NCBI lineage: Eukaryota > Metazoa > Chordata > Actinopteri > Semionotiformes > Lepisosteidae > Lepisosteus > Lepisosteus platostomus. Next base: position 11,491,644 of record NC_142614.1, on the reverse strand, counting down.
TCTTAAACACAAAAAACTTTGAGATGCAAGACGTCTTTGTAAGAAACCATACCTTCACCATAAGCTTCACAGTATTTCACAAGCCTTTTGCCATCCACTCTGAACTGGATTTCCTCCAAGAGGAGAGCATGCTGTAAATATTGGAAAACAGAGACCAATGTGGGCTCATTTTGCTCATTTCACCCTTTAATTCAATGCATCTTTCAAATGTTCATCCATATTTGATGCAGTCCAGGGTTTCAAACTTAATCCAGTTACAGAAGCGCACAAGGTGAAGTCAAGAAGCCTTACCATTCCTGCAGGGAGTCTCAGAAGCCCAACAATCATCAGATTTGAATTGTTTCTGGACCAGTTTTGGGATAAAATCAATGAAAGGGGCAGTATTCAGAAAGGGGCCCAAAACTGTCCGAAACTAAAAGTGCAGATAGGAGCAAATTATCACTCATCCTAAAGATAACTGGGGCCCCAGAATGCAGCACCAACAGTAAAAAACTTCTACGTAGTGTGGGATCACTAACCCTAACCCTAGCTAGGGTTTCAAATGTACATTATTGCAGGGAGTCTCAGAAGCCCTCCTATCATCAGATTTGAATTTTTTCCTCAAATCTAAAAATATGAGTCTCAAACAATCCATACGGTTTTTAAAACCTCTTGGCAATGTATCTTCTTTAATAATCTGTCTTCTTTGGGCATGTTTTTATTGAGCTCATAAATGCTGTCAAATGGTACAGTAGATACATTTAATGCCTGGCTAGGGTTAGGGTTACAAGAACCATAGAATTTTGCCCGAAGTTACACTTGTAGCTGCACATGAAATGACAAAATGAAGAGAGCTTACCCATTAGAACAGGTATTCTTCACACTTTTCATCTGGCTCAATTTTGGGATAAAATCAATGAATGGGGCAGTATACAGAAATTGACCAAAACTGTCCGAAAACTAAAAGTGCAAATAGGATCAAATTATCACTTATCCTAAAGATAACTGGGGGCCCGGAATGCAGCACTGACAGTAAAAAAACTTCTACGTAGTGTGGGATCGCTAACCCTAACCCTAGGCAGGGTTTCAACTGTACATTCCTGCAGAGAGTCTCAGAAGCCCTCCTATCATCAGATTTGAAGTTTTTCCTCAAACCAAAAAATATGAGTCTCAAACAATCCAAAGGGTTTTTAAAACCTCTTGGGAATGTATCTTCTTTAATAATCTGTCTTCTTCAGGCAAATTTTAAGTGAGGTGAAAAATGCTGTCAAATGGTACAGTAGATACTGTGGGGTTAGGGTTAGCATTCACACACTACACAGACCATTTTTAAGTTCAGCTCTGGATTTTGGGGCCCAAGTCAAGTTTAGGACGAGTGATTTTGAGGTCCTTTTTGAACTTTTTTTTTTCCGTACACTTTCTGGGGCCTGGAAGGCGCAGTGAACCAGGCTGGAATTGTATCCCACAACTGAGTCGTTCAGATCAAAAGTTAACAATCAGAACCATTGAATAATGCTCTTGCAAATGTATTAGTTTCTATAATGTTTGGTTAGAACTTTTGATCCGACCGACAGTTTTGGGATACAATTACTGCGTGGTGCACACACTTCCAGGCCCCATAGAGTTTCCGAAAATAACATTTTCAGATAGGAACAAAAAACTTGACTTGGGCCCCATAATCCAGCGTTGATCTTAAAAATTGTCTGTGTACTGTACCTGAGGCAGGTGTTTCCCAGGTGTGATAGATTGTTGCGATTGCTCATTCTTATTTAGAGGCTTTAGGCTCCCTGGGACTTGTTCTTTTACCTTCATGTTGGCAGTTCTCCACAGAAGCATATTCTTTAGTTTGGAGCTAGATACCAGCGGTGTTATACAGACAGATGCATTCTGGACAGAGACAATCTTGAGCAAACTTGGCCTAATAAATTTAAAATTGCAAGGATGAGAGCAAATGTTCAAACAGTTGTAACAACAGGTGGTGAAACAGAATGCAACATTTTTTCAGCACCATGCAATTAGTCATCTACAGTATTTATCATTTGTTGTATCATTGTATTATAAAATATAAAATTGCAGGCTATTTTATTACTGTATAAGCTCACATATCAAAAGTTGTGAACCATTTATTTTCCTTTTTTTCTTAGCAAGATGGAGCCCAGAGAACTGTAGCAATAGTTATGTCAACTGCTCAATAACTAGATTATCGAGACAGAAATGATAAAAAAAACAATAAAAAGAAACAGATTGTATTTTCTCCATGAACAAGCAGTCCAAAATGTCAAAAGTAATAATAATAATTTCCAATTTAATTTTCATTGCTAGGTGATTTGGTGTTCTGCCTGATTCTTTTGGGGTCCTAAGTTCTTCCTCTATAGCCATGTGGTTGTCCAAAAGTTCATATGCCTAACTTTGCAATAAACAATCCTAAGTGCATAGTTTTATTAGGTGATTACATTGACTGTGAAATGTAATCATAGCACCACTTTTTTATAATTTAACTTTAAAGATTTGGAGAGTAGAAAATCCTAGCCTTCCAATTGTAAAAAGGAGAATCATTTGCATAAAGTTCTCGTCTTTGAAAATAATCCAATATTGCATTCTTCACCACTGCTGTTATGACTGTAATGTAATTGTATCTTGACATCTTCTGAAATGGAATGTACTTCCATACAGTTGATTCTTTTTGAGCTAGTGAAGTTTTCATTTTTCTTGGATCCACATAAATAGATTACATGAGATCAGGGAGATTGTCAGAACTGTAATTTTGACATTTCTTATTCAGTGTAAAATTCTTTTTCACTTCATTTGGGAAAACCCAGACATAACCCAATTTTACTTCTATACCTGCTGTGCACAGATAAAGCATACTGCAGCACTGTGAGACACACTGGTTTTCTGCGACGTTGATTGTATTGGAGTATATGAAGGTGTTTCTATATTTTACTTGGCCTGTGATGGCAAACATTAGTGAAACATTTAGAGAAATAATTTAATTCTTCTCTTCTTCACATATATTAATGTAAGAAAATGATAAAAAAAAGAATCTCTCTTGTCTACAGATTCACTTTCCAAAGTAATGAAAATATCAAGAGCTGGTTGTTCTCCACTGACCATCTGTGAACTGTTCTAATTTGAGCTTGAGTTTAGACCTTGAAGTCTTTCCTGACTTCACATCCTTCAAAGCCACTTGTTGTTGACGGTGACTAACATGCTGTAGAATTCAAGAAGACAGAGCTGTTATATGACTCTGGCTGAAACTATTTTAGCTGTTCAGCTGGCTGATTTTTTCAGTCAGCTGGACATGAGAATATACATTCTATGACTGGTTCCATATCATGTTTGCAGGCTCTTTTGCATTCTGTGTTTAAATATACTGTATATTTTACCATTGTCTTGACATTTATGGAAGCACACGGGCTGTACTTGGAGTATTACAAGGTCTTTGAGAATGTATTTAGAGCATATCAGGAGAATACAGTTGTATCCCTAATTTGCTCTCCGTCCACAATTAAAATTAATTTTAAAATTTTAATGAGCTGCTCTGCAAAGTCTTGGATCCCTAGATTGCTATTCTGCACTTCATAATTAAGGTGTCCAGGTTTCTGCCTTGATTATCTGCCAGCACCCCTCCAAACATACTCTGATCTACGTTAGTCTATTACAACTTAACTTTCAGTTATTACAACTGAAATGTCAATTATTTCTTCTTATTCAGAAATTAGACACAATGATGACACATGACTCTAATCGCTAATCTCAGAACCTGTTTGACCCTGCCTCTTACTTGACCAATTTTAATCAATTTAGCCTTTTTTTCTTATTTTAATCACTAGACGAAAACAGATCTTCTTACTAATATTAATAATAATTACTAATAATAATAATTAATAATTAATAATAATTTCTTACTAATACTAATAATATTAAGTGTAACATACCCATCTGGTGCTATTGGCATGACGTACAGTAAGCACAGCGCTTAAAGGAAATTATTTCTCAAAACCATCCTGAACCAAGGGGAGATGATTTTTTCATCTTAATTACTATATAGCGATCGCAGGCAAAGCATTAAACTACAGTTAAAAGACAGGTGTGAAGAAGTAACATGAAATCAAAAATGGAATAACTGCAAGAATCCTGCAATTCATTTATAGATTTTGATCAATAATGTTACAGTATACTAACAAGGACATTTCATAGCAAGTAAATTTCAGAACATTATTCCAATTGTGTATAGTATATGCAGTATATTTGGTATGCCCCCTCGCATATTTTTTGCTCTTTTTCAGTCTCCCTCTCGTGGCATTCATTTTCCGCGCGCTTCCTGTGTTATGTAACAAGAGGAGTTACTCCAGAGTTCATGGACAGGACTCACACCAACACAGGCTCCCGGAAATCTGACAGATGAATCCTCTTACAGGCGCTACTGGCACATTGCTCTAGCAAATCCACAATGTGAATCCTAGCCGAGACGGCTCCCCTCCACCCTCCCCACCAGATCACATCACATCTCCATCATTACACCGGCCCAAGGGTGAGAGGGCGTCACCCATTAACGAGCCGTGTATTGTAAATATATGGTGCTATTTAACAACACAGCTACAGCGAGAACAATGTGGTGTAAAACTGAACCACAAGTGGATTAAACATCATCCATTTTCTAACCATTTTACCCAATTCAGAGTCGTGGGAGAGCTGGAGGCTATCCCAGGAAGCAACACGCACAAGGCAGGATGCACCGTGGACAGCATTATAGGACATACACTCACACCAAGGCCAGGTTTCCCAGAAGTCAATTAACGTACAAGCAAGTCTTTGGGAACATGTAAGAAACCCACACGAACGTGGGGAGAACATGCAGTGGCACAGTGGTGGCTGCCTTTCAGTGCTGGAACCCCAGGGTTCAATTTTTGACCGGTGGTTCTCCATGCGTTTGCATGGGTTTCCCCTGGGTGCTCTGGTTTGTCCCCCCAGTCCTGAGAAATAGTGATAGGTTCATTGGCTTCTGGGGGAAAATGCCCCTGGTGTGAGTGTGTGTTTGTGTCTGTTTGCCCTTTGATGGATTGGCATCCTGTCCAGGGTGAATCCTGCCTTGCACATGTTGCGTGCCAGAACAGAATCTTGCTCCCCTGCCACCATGAATTGGAAGAAGTGGTTAGAAAATCGACAGATGGATTTACATTTGTTAAAGATTGAAGTCATGGGTGTACAAAGGATTCTTTTAAGCTCTTACTCTGTAGAGAGGGATTCATCTCTCTACAGACCTTTCTGCTCTTTTGTGTAAATGCTAATTGTTGTAATCCATGACTTCCTAACCTCATCCCAGACAAGATTTCAGTTAAAAAAACAAGGTCCAGCACAGAACAAGCTACTTATTTAACGTAGTTTCAAAGGAAGCACAGTCCAATAAAAAAAAAACAGTGCACTGTGCTCAGTTCCAGTCTCTCACACTCATACTGATACCAGGCGAGTTCAGTCTCTAATTCAAGCTGCCTATATGTCAAACACAGGACACAAGAGATATTAAAAACTATCAATCACTGCCCTCTACTGGAATAAAGATGTATTTTCATAACATTGCTCTAGAGAGAATGGGGAAAAGTATTTCAAGTGAAAACTGTTAAACACAGATTTTGTATGCGTTTTATTTTTATCAAAGCACCACAGCAACTAAATAGTTGAATATACATACAAAGTTTAAATAGGCATATCAAATCGTCATGTACACTAAAAAATTGAACACATTCAAAATTGCAGCAGGTGCGACAATTTGCATTTTTAAGTGACATGTTATCACAGAGGTAAATTGTTACATTCAGCAGACATTAATGGAAATTACATTCTTTTACATCGGAAACTGCCACAAGTGTTTTTATTCAATTTAAAATGCCAGCATTAATTATGTGCAACAAGGGGCTTGGAATCCGAATCTGGGCTTTTGTTACGAAATTAGAGGTGCATTTTCCTAGGGCTCGTGTGGAATATATACAGTACCTACTGTTTCAGTAAAACAACAAAGCTCTCCAGACTGTCTGACACTGAAAAGGTGACGTTATCCCAATACAACACAAGCCTTGCGGTGACTTATTTCAATTACATCACACCAGCGTTATCTGCTCTTTTAAAATTACTTCAGTTACTAAAACTAGAAATATTCATTTGCCACATACAGTAAAACAGTTTCTTTGCCAGGTGTGAGCTGTTGAGGTGTGACATACAAATATGTGTGAGTATTATACCAAGATGTCATCATATGGAATATCCAGGCCATGACTTGGTTAAGTCTCTGATGAGGAGTGAACTAAATATCTGTCATAAAGCGGATGAAAGCTGCATAAACACCATCTACAGATTTTACTGCAATATGCTTGAGAAGGAAAGCACGGTAGCCGTGACTACCTTCAGAAACAATGTGTGTGTCTTCCAATACAAAAACACGAGGGCCTCCCCAAAATACAAAATAGATTTTGACTAAGCAAGAGAGGGTCTTTATAACAGTCTTCCTAAAAGATCAACTGTTCCAATTCTATCTGCTGTGCTGAAGGTGTGATGTGGCCTTTTGGGGTCCTGTCTGGGACATGAACATAGCCTTCCACATAGTTTAAGTAGTGATGCTCATATTTGTTTTGGATTACCTATAAATAATTACTTCAACCTCATTCGTGTAATGAAGACAAGCTCATTACCCCTGTAAAGTATCCCCCAGCCAGGTTTCCAGACCCCTGTCCCTTTTTGTTCTAAATAATTGCAAAGAAGTCATAATTCCCTCAGTAATGGTACATTTTGAGCTTTGTTGATCTCTCTCATTACTTAAAATTTAAGTGGCATCCTAACCCCCCCCCCAGCTGTTTCTGAGCTGACAATCAAATTAAGCAAATTATTAGCTCATTTAAGACCTTAATTAAGCCAAGCTGGAACGTGAATAACAAGACAGACCTCCTTAGGCACCACAACAGGGGCACAGAGTCCTGTCATTTCCTCCTTTTCAATATTTAGTTTTTTTTGTGCACAAAACACAAAAACATTCAGCTCACATAACTGTTTTTATTGCTTTAACCAATGTTGACACTGGCATTTGACTTTCTTGGTCTGATCAGAGGTTGGGAAGCTTTTAAATTTAAAGAATCACTGTTGATTAATTAGCTATTTATTTTGTGAGTGTGAGTGGACTGTTTTTGAAATCAAGGTTGCCTACAGTTACTTTAGTCACAGCGGGTCTTTTTGGCCTCTGAAACAAACATGCATCTTGAAAGTATTTCATTAGCAATTTAAGTGCCTGTGTTATTAGTTTTCCCCTATGTGAGTCAATATGTGCTCATGTTGTGGAGACTAAGGCTACTTAAAATAAGCACATTTTAAGAGCACAGAAAGCCTTCAAACATTCTGACACTGGATGGATAGTAGACTTTTTATTGTTAATTCTGATGTGCAGAAAGCACCAATACACAGCAACAACTCTTTCCAGTACCTACTGTATCTATTAAGAAGACTACAACTCATAACACAGGCTGCAACTGAAAGGAGGCTATCTGACCCATCTAGCCAATGTGGTAGTTAGTACCTAACTGAAATGAAGATCTCATCCATCTGTTACTTAGAAGAAAACGAGGTGTTTGCTCCAACAACATGGCTGGGTCATACTGTATATTCTAGATCAGCACGACCCTTTATTTAAAAGATTGCCACCTATTCTCAGATTTTTAAATGCACAAGCAATTTCCACTTTCTGTTCTCTGAACATGTTGGGCAATCAAACCAGACTTCGAGGATACCAACCCCTTGACTGCACAGAAGGGAGAATGAGGAAATGCAGACAGGCTCCCGTGACCCCCCCCCATGCCTTAACGCATCACAAGCACCACAGCCCTGTAGTGGAGCCTGGGTAAGGACTGGTAGAGAGGCATGTCCCTCCCTGATAGCACCTGTATGCCTGCAAGTGTCATGGTAACTGGAGAACTGTATTGAGCTCATGGGGGTACCAGGTTACAGTGCGCTAGGGACACAACCCAGGCTGGAACCCGGGATCACGAAACCCAGTCTGCGCTCAGGTGCCTCTCAGGAGGCCCTCTAATGAATTACACCGTCCTTTGAGCTTTTTTTCTCAAGACCCCTCTCTGGAGCCCAGCTCAAAGCAGTGGCATTAAGAGCCAAATTGTTTATCTGCACCTCTGTTCTGCCAGCAGCTTGCTTGGCACAGTTCTGTGGTCCTGAGCACCGAGAACCGACTACATCAAACATCTATCAATAGGGACAGTAATCAAATCAACGTAACTGACTAGGAACAGATGCTGCCACTATTTAATAATACTCATTTACATTCATCTGCGGGAATCAATTACCGGCCCAAAGTTGACGTCATTCCAAAAAAAAAAAAAACAAGTGATCTAAGAAGAGAGAATTGCATTAATTGCTGTTTTCTGACAACCAGCCTGCAGGAGGTATGTGACTGCACAACCCATGAACCAAAAATGGCCGTAACAAACGTTCTGGCAGAAACCGTAACAAACGTTCTGGTGTCAGACGGTTTGTAAATGTGGAAATGTACCTCTCTCAGGGGCCCTGTCAAACAGTCTGTAGCACGAGCCAGATTGTATCCCTGATCCCATCCATCCAACTTCTAATCCAGCTTCTTCCAGTCCAGGGGTGCAGAGGAGAACAGGCAGCCGAAGCCTATCCCAGCAAGCAACAAGCGCAAGGCAGGATGTACCCCGGACTGGATGCCAGCCCATTACAGGGCAAACACAGACACACACAGGTCCGTTAGCCTACCAGTACTTTTTTGGACTGTGGCAGGAGAGCAGAGAACCCGGAGGAGGGCACCAGTGCTGTGAGGCACTAACACTAACCACCACTCCACCATGCCACACATCTCCGATTCCCGTTTTGCAGCATGTTGACCCAAGGAACCAGAGAGCTGGGCGCTGGAGTCCGGGACGCAATCAAATATATTCTAAACCAGGCTCTCAAACTCAGTTCCTGCAGGGACATGTGTCTTCTTTGTAAGTTATTAAATAATGATTTCTTCGACAAACCTAGAGACAGGGTCTTTCATAGGTTTTTTGCAGCTGAAGACCCAAAACATTCACTTCATTTACGGTACTGTTAGCTACAGTATAAAACTACTCAGAGCCTGGTTTGAAGTATTACAGTTATGTGGTAAATTTAACCAACTATATTACTAAAAGCTCAGGCCGTCCAGTAACTGAGTAGGACAGTCCTGGTCTAAACTGATTGTCAGGGCTCCTAAAGAGGAGTATGTTCATATCTACATATCATCTGAAAGTGAATTGCACAAATGTAAAAAAAATACATAAGGATACACAATCTATCAAGGTCATTAAACTCTTTGGAATGACATTTAAAGCTTCTTGTACTGTACCTGTGTCTATAGCAGCAGTCTCACACCCAGTCCAGGGGGAACACTGGCTGCTGTTTTTGATTCCAGCTGAGCTCTACATTACTAGTGCCAATACACTTAATACATCTGCTTGCTTCTTGGGACTTTTTGTTAACTTGTTTCTGCACTCAGCCCTGCTTTGCAAAAACTGAGCACTCTCACTTTCATTACCTAACCTCTTATTTCTGACTGAGCAACTCTTAATAGGTGATCAGACTTTCACAAAGGGCCTTTTTTCCTTCTACAGAGTGTAGTCCAAATGTTACCAATTGGGTGCAGAAGATGTGCCTTCGATTTTCAGTCCAAAATTTCTTGACTTCCACTTGTTGTCGTTGCTTGTTCGAATTGCACTGTTGATCCTGGCAGAGGTCCATGCGTTGCCTTTCTCAGCACCTTTCAGAATCTGAATATTTATCCCTCAGTCCCTTTAACGTCCACACTGTAAGGATCGGAGACGTCCTTCTTCCACACACATCACCTTTGCAGGTAGCACATTTGCAACAGGCAACCACTCTTGTGTGGAGAGGGAAACTGCTTTGATAGATGACAGGATACTAGGAGCTCAAATGACTTAAGATTGTGAAACAAGGTGGCATCTGGAGCTTTGTGCATCATTAAAGCTCGCTGTAGAAGAATTAGCTGGTGATGAAGCGTTTTGTAATTTTATGAAGAACAACCCAAAGTGGGAGAATTTCTAAACTAAAATACTGTCACATAAGTCCTCGACTTGTAACATTCTGAATTTTCAACTTCGCCCTCTCTTCTCCTGATATCTGCAGAGGTGGAAAAAAATTATGATTGTATGGTTGTACTATGGCCTGGATCAATTCACCTGAAAGCTAATTGCCAATAACAGAACCTATGGATGATGGCTTTCCATTCTCTTGTGTCTTATGACACTAACCCAGCAGATTCCCAAAGAAAAGCAACGGTTTTGTAATGTACAATTTGCAGCTGGGCAAATCACATTTTGATTTGATTCAGGCAAATTTAGCATCAAATTTCCCAAATTTAAGATGTGTCCATAATACACTGTTGTGAAAATCCTTGAAAATCCTTTTAAAGTTTAAATAAGATTTAAAAAAAAGGCAAGCAAACAACCTCATTGTACACAGGCCCAACGTGATCATAAAAGCAATACTAAAATTGTAACAAAACAGCCCTTGCTATAAGTACAATCTAAATGTGTATTTCTCAGCCAGTACACACACAAATACACAAATCATGCATTGGTTATCACTGTATCTGAACCTTACACTGCTGTTGCTTACTGAACTGCTGGGGGAGTCTGGAGTTCATCTTTCTGTGATCAAAGACATCTGTATTTTCATTGTTTACCTTTTTTGAGGTGGTTGTTATTAGCCTTGGGAATAGCTTACCCTTTCCGTACAGAACCAAAGTTAGTAATTGTAAGTTCCTGAAATGTGCCTGGAGCTGGCACTGCCTTTGTGTGCTGGGCATAGGTAAGCTGGGGCACAACGCCAACTCCCTCTTGCTAATGCAAAGCTATGCTGAACCCACACAGGCCAATACGGAATTTTAAAAGAACCGTCTATAGAGAAATTAACTGCATTGTAATGGGCAGTAACGGTTTGGTACAGGATATGGGCGGCACGGTGGTGCAGTGGTGAACATTGCTGATTTGCAGAGCTGGGGCCCTGCGTTCAATTCCTGGGGTGCTCTCTACGTGGAGTTTCTATGTTCCCACAGTCCAAAGACATGCTGGTAAGTTAACTGGCCTCGGGGAAAACTAGCCCTGGTCTGTGTACCTGTGTCGGTATGTGGCCTGCAATTGATTGGATGTTCCCAGTCTCGCGCCCATTGCTTGTTCCCCCATGACCCTGCAGTGGATGCAGTGGTTAAAAGATGGATGGATGGTATACAGGATGCTTATGTAACATGTAATGGACTATACCAGCAAAAAGGATTTTATAACCGAGACTGTGCAGGGATTCTTTGGTGTACTATTTAAAACAGAAAAGCTATTTATCTTCCTTAAAGGCTGGGTATGAACACATTCTGTGGCTAACTGCCGAGTAATGACTTTTGATCGCGGCACACAACCAGCCGAGGGGTAGAGAGCCTTTTTTCTAGGAGCTCACCCAGCGATACAGAGCTGAAAAAATGGGAACGGGCCCCCGACATGCAGCTCGCCAGCTGCTGTGGTTAATTAGCCGTGCTGAGATAGGCGCCCACGAGATTTCTTCTGAACCCCCGTGGCGCCTTGTTTTGCTTTTTTTCCCATCGTACTTAAGCACAAGTCACGCGAGTCAAGAGCTCGGCAGAGAAAGTGATGAAAAAAGGATGACGGCAGGAGTAAGAGGGGAGAGCGGAAGAGAGGTCCACTTCTCTGTTGAAGTGCACTGAAAGAACAAAGCCCCTTCTCCTCAAAAGAGCTGTGGCAGTGTCTCTTATGGAAACAACGTTGATTGAAAAGCACTTTGATATGCATTCCGTCAGGCTACAAAAAAACTCTTAAGAGCTGGAACCTTAGTACCAGGCACAAAAATCACTGTTTCCCATTAAATGGATCTTGAACTCTGAAAAATCTTTTTGCTGCATGAGTCATAGCTCGAAGACCACAACTCTAAACCCAAGTCAGAAGCCCTGTATTTTATCCGGTGCCTTTAGTGTGAAACTAACTGGTAGTCTGCGGGTTTTCCACAGCGCGCCGGGGGAGACGGGAGGGGTGACCAGTCAGTAGAACTTGTCGTCGATGCGGAAGTGTGGTCGGCTAACGTCCTCCGGGTTGAGGAAGACCGAGATGGACTTGCCGGGATTTTCGGTCACCAGCTGCTGGAGGCGCCGGGCCAGCCGGTCGTCCTCAGGCTGAGCGGGGTGGGCCGGGGGGCACGGGCCGGAGGCCGGGGGGACGCCGTTGGTTTCCCGTTTCAGCCGGCCGGCCTCCCGCGCTTGCTCGACCGCCGCTCGGAGGTGCTCGGCGGGGTCGGCCCGGACGCCGGACAGCTTGCGGGCCAGGAGGAGGGCGGTGGAGTCCGGGAGGTGCTCCAGCATGTTGCACTGGGGCAGGAAGTAGTTGGGGCAGCTCTTGTTCAGAACGGAGTGAGAGAGGTCATCCAGGAGCCCCAGCAGCAGGCGAGCAGGGGTCTCGGGCTCCGGCGAGGAGAGGTACGAAGAGGGCAGGCGGTCACAAGCCCAGAACATGAGAGTGCGGAGGTGGTAGGGGCTCAGGGCCGCTTTGGGGCGTGCCACGAGCTTGCCGATGATGACGCGTGCGGCCTGGAAGGCCTGGCTCAGGGGCTGGGGGATGCACTTCTTCAGCTGCACCTCGCTGCGGGAGAAGGCCAGGCGCCACTCCTGGTCGGGCCGGCCCCCGGGGCCGCAGCAGGGCAGCAGGTAGAAGCCGCTGATGGCCTCTTCTTCCGTGATCTTCCCGTCCCAGAAGTGGTTGGCCGTCAGCCAGCCCTGGGCCACGGCCGGCCAGCCGCGGAAGGAGACGACGGGCAGCAGGTCGTAGAGGACGCGGCTGGTGCCCGCCGTCAGGATGAGGGTGGTGAGGGGCCCGTTGCGCTCCACCCGCTCCGGCACGGGGGTGCCCCTCTTCGGGTTGCACCGCAGCTCGCTCACCGCCGTGGCCACGGCCCCGGCGAACCAGTCCGCCACCAGCGTCGGGGAGAAGTAGCAGCCCTCCAGGGAGGGGGAAGCGTCGCCGCCGTCGTCTCCGGCGGCGCCCGAGGCCTCCCTCTCCTCCTGGCAGCAGTGCCGCCAGCGCGCCAGCGTGGCGGGCTCGCAGAGGCGCAGGCTGAGCCAGGAGTGGCAGGGCGCAGAGTGCCGCATGTCCAGGGTGACCGGCTGGTTCCGATCGTGCAGCTTGAGCGCAGGGACCAGCAGGGTGAAATCCAGGTCGTAATCGGCTCCCTTGACGTAGTCCCCCAGCTCCTCGGGGCTCAGGTCCAGCACGCCCTCTCTGGCGCCCCCGGACAGCAACAGGTACTCATTGGCAACGGGCAGCCTCTGATCAAGCTTTTGCACGAGTCCTGCATTGAGGAAAAAGAGGAGACGAGCAGAGTTAGAACAACTCATTCACAGCCTACTTTCAGTAATGTGGCTACGCTGATGCTTTCTACGGCTCCTGAACGGAGTACAGCAAGCGATGTTAAATGTGTAATATAAACACAGGAAGGACTATTTGACAGCGCGTACCCAGAGGCGGTGAGATGCAGAAGCTCTGCACTTTAATGCTGACATTTTTGCAAGACTCATTTATTATTCAATGAGGTCTCAATGTTATTTATCTTATGACTGGTGTGTGTTAAGGATGGTATGTGAAGTTGTGCTAGGTGGATGCTGTCTGTTTTTGGCTTTATGTTGTATATTTGTATTGCATGTCTTTTAATTTGTATGAACCAAACCCAATTCCATGCAACAAGACCTTAAGACAAAAACGTGTTGAACCTGAACTTGACACTTTAAATATACTAAACACCAAAGAAACATTACAAGTCACAGTGTGGAAAAACCACAATCTTTTTGTAGAAACTGCACTAATATTTTATTGACCAGATATGGCATAGATTAATTTATGCTGACATTTGTTATTGACTAAGCTTATCAGCGGGGTGCCTACTGTGAAAGACACATGCCAGTTGTGTGTGTGCGAGACCACTGCCAGAAGGACATGCAAGCTGTACAATCTACGAAAAACATGCTTTGCAGTAGATAGCAGATGCTGTCTTGTTTCACCATTCCTCTCACAGATTCTGGGCAAGCACGTTCCCATTCATGGGACTCTGACTCCTAGATCTCATGTCATCCCAGTTCATCCTACAGAAAGTTCGAAGGGGCTCAGGCCAGGTAAGTAGGGTGCTTATTATAACTGTCATATTTTCATCTAGCGAAAAAAGTGTTGTTGTGTGTGCAGCATGAGGGTACATGTTGTCCCGATACAAAGCTGTCTTGTCAAAATGGACCCAGAATGTCAAGCACCATGCAAAGCAGACAGGATTCCATCGGTCTATCTGGTTAGCAGATGGACTCTCCTGGCCAGAAAAGTAGTGCATTGCTCTGCATGTCTGTATCACACTCACTTACTGTATGTTCATCAGAGCGGTCCACACAGAACTCTGTATCACTGCTAAAGCTGACTTGTCCTTAAGGCTTATGAGTCCACCTGAGGAGCTGCTCCAACACACTATTGGAATGAAGTTGTTGCTCTCTTGTTAAGTTGAACACACATGTTCCTTTCTGCATTTCTTCATTTTTTATTTTCAGAATCACATTATAATCTGTCTATGCCACTTGGCTGTATCATGATTTGTCTATTATTATTATTATTATTATTATTATTATTAGGAAGCCATGATTGGTAAAGGTAAGGGGGAAATTTGGTCAGGATGCCAGGTTAACACCCTATTCTTTTTGAAAAATGCCCTGGGATTTAATGACTGCGGTGACTGAGGACCTTGGTTTTACAGTACGTCTCTATCAGACTAAGCAATCTTAGCTTTTCTAGGGGTCTCCCATCCAGATACTGGACAGGCTCACAGTGTCTAAGGTTCTGTGGGCTGCCAGTTGTGAAGATGCAGGACTATCCAAAGGAAACCACAAACATTTCATAACCATCCATCTATCTTCTAACCACTTTATCCAAAAACAGGTTCGCGGGAGCCACAGCCTATCCCTTCAAAGCAATGGGAGCAAGGCAGGGACCAGGTAGTCCATCACAGTGTACACACGCAGACACACACACTCACGCCAGGGACAACTGAACTGAATTCGAACTGTGGCAGCAAACCAGAGCACCTGGAACAAAACTACATAAACACCGGGAGAACGTACAAACTCCACACAGATAGCATCCCAGTTCCAGAACTGAACCAAAGGCCTCAGTTCTGCGAGCCAGCATTACTCACCACTGTGGCACCATGCCTCCCCAAAACAATACCGTGTTATTCACTGTAAGTGGCACAAAAACAGAAAAACAAGACAGTCGGACCCGCAAACTGACCACGGAGTTAACACAAGACTGATGGTGTTACTGCCCTGAGAAACGTGTGTGGTGTTTTAATTATATCACTTTAATGGACAGGCCGTGGAGTGTAACTATCCTTAGATAATAGCACTAACAATAAGAGGCTGGGCTCCCTGGAGAGCCAACTTCCAGCTGTGATTGATGCATTAGGCATGGTGCAAGGCTGTGCTTTAATTCTTTTAACACGATTTCTTTGATCCAATTACAAGGGCTGTCTCCTGGCCACGCGGGGATCTTGATAGGCCTCTTCGTCTCACGAAACACAAATCCCGGGAGAAAATAGAGCCAACAAAAAGCGATCTGCCAAAATAAGCCTTGAAGGATGATGAAAGAAAGCCAAAGGGTTAACATCATCTGCGAAAGTGAAAGCAACCTCATTTCTTTTGCTTTTTCACAACTCAGCAACTTGGCACACATCAGAGTTGGAGACGAGAGACAAAAGTGAATTGGAACACTGGTGGCTTCTTTTTAAACATTAGACGCCACAAAAAAAGAAAAAGATGATTGTAACATGAGTGGCATTTCACATCTGTATATTTTTAGCAATTTCAGACAACCATAGCCTTTTTATTAAACTACAGAAACCATCACAGGGGGATTCTCTGATACAGATCTTGTCAGCTAATGCTACAGTTCACTGTGTACCAGGAAACTATTTCTTGAGCACCCACATGCTAATTAGGATCTTACCAATACAAGGATAAAACCATACAATTCATATCTGGTTCTACTGGATACAATTCTAAAGGAGATCGTCCATCTTCATATCTACAGCATGTCAATCAGACTCCTTCACAAATTCAAAGCTTTGTCAGTCTTGGCGGTATGGAACATCCTGTCCAAACCCTCAGTACCCTGACACCATCTCACCCAGGATCCAACATATAAATTGAATACCACAAAGAGAAAGAAGCTCTCGACATTAGAACATAATTTGCCATCCTGGCCCGTAGAGACCAAATCATATTTAAATCAAGAAAATCTTATGTTCACTGCATGGTGATAGATCCATTTCTTATGTATACCCCATCTTCAACTTACTGCTGCACACCAGCATGGGAGAGACAAGGATTTTGTACGCATGCATGCTTTGCTTCAGCAATATACACCTGTCTAAACCAGGAGCCATACCTCCAACAGAAAGACCCATAGTACCCATATAGGAGTGTTCTCATCAATTGGAGGAGTGATTTAGCTCTCAGTGATGACGCTAGAGGCAGACATATCCATTCATGTCACTGTCGTTGTGCTTAAATTTAGACATGACAACAAGCTCCACCATCTGCAACTGTTGTTTACAGTGGTGTGATGTCACCACTTGAGGAATCCTGGTCACAGTCAAATGATGACACACTCAAAGCAGTGACGTCTGGCCAATAAGGCTCAACCATCCATCCATATTCTAATTGCTTCATCCAATTCAGGATCACGGGGCAGCAAGAGCCTGTCTTGGCAAGTAACGGTCACAAGGGAGGAACCACTCTGGACAGGATGCCAGTCCAGCTCAGGGCACACACAGACACGCACACACTCACAGCAGGGAAGGACGGCATTGTTATAGTTTGTTCACTGTGAAATCTGGAGCACCTGGAGGAAACCCATCTTAACACAGGGAGAACATCCAAACTCCAACCAGACAGCACCCCAGGTCTGGAATTGAACCCAGGGCCCCAGCACTGCGAGGCAGCAATACTAACCCCTGAGCCATACTCCCCACCAAGAAAATAAAAATCTTAATTCTTCTGTTACTCCAGTCCAAAATCTGGTATTGGTGCCACTCACAAATGCAACACCATCCCCAAAAACATCATGGTGAAATGTTCACTTTCAACTTTGCAGTACGCTAATGTAAATTTAATTGTACAGCAATCATTAGCCTGTTCAAATTAATACAGTTAGCCTCTTTCTTGTACCAGTGGATACCTAATGGCTCTATCAATTTAATTATTCCCAGGGACTCCACAACTTCAGACTCTGAATCACTTGAGTTCACTACAGCTAATGACTGGAACTCACTGTGACAGATTGAAACGAAGAATTTGAAGTCACAGAGTGGACATCCTGCTAACAAACATGGTCTATGAAAATGCAGAGCTTCTGGAGAGTGGTAGGTGGTTATTCATTTAATGATTTACCATGCACAAGCTTTTATTTCTAGAATCTAGCTGGCTTTCTCCTGTAGTGGCACGAGTCACCTTATTAACATGAACATGCTCTTAATTACTGTAGCTCACCTCATTAAAATCATATCACTGATGAAGAATTGTTTTGGGCTTGCTCATCTATCAAAACCAAGGGCAGCATTAATACAAGTCTGATGTAGCATTTTGAGAAAGAGGAAGAATCCCTATCTTATATACAAACATGCTGATTTGAATGCTTTTTGTTTAAACCTGACTCATAACGGCATTCTTCTGATCTAAATGGGGCCTTCTCTATTAAAAAAAAACAATTT
The DNA here is from genome assembly GCF_059453375.1 of Lepisosteus platostomus. Classification (NCBI taxonomy): domain Eukaryota; kingdom Metazoa; phylum Chordata; class Actinopteri; order Semionotiformes; family Lepisosteidae; genus Lepisosteus; species Lepisosteus platostomus. Next base: position 11,473,821 of record NC_142614.1, on the reverse strand, counting down.
ATCCTATTGATTAGCTTTTCATATATGAAATTATGTTTAATCCTCAACCTACCACTTGAATCAAAGAAAGAGAAAACTTTTCATTCTTTTAGTAAGCCCTGTTACATAAGTACAAAAGTCAGATCATTAGATCACAAACTCAGATTTGTGACTATATTAATTTACAAAAGTCTTACAGCAAGGATGTGCTCATCATTTTTAGTAGCTGAAAAGCAGATTAAATATTGCTAAGCGCTCACATGTGGTGGAGAGATAGGTTTACATAAGCAATTTAGCAGAAACTGATTAAAAGGTCAGTGTTTCAATACGATATGTCAAGAACATCTAAAACCGAATTGTTGAAAACTTACAAACCCTGCTCAGACATAATTGCAAAGAGACTGCAACATTTCAACTGTCTTTTTCCCCAATCAGTTTTCCAATTATGGTGTTCTGAGAGAGTATTTAATCTTCACAAAGCTTCACTGTATCATATCCACAGAATATAGAAAAATCCAGGAAACCGATCTCGGTACATTAGCAATGGTTCTGAGTTTTCCATCATCTCGCAGCTCAGCACGACAGCAAAGTAATGGCCATGTCATATGCGTGATCTGATTGAGAGAGATTTATGTGGGTTATGTAACAGAATGCGGTCTTCTCAAGAGGGTAGAAATAACAAAAATAGTCTTTTTTATTGTGATTGCTGACAACTGCGTTCAATTGTTTTGTTTGTTGGGCGGAATGGTGGAGCAGTGGTGAGCACTGCTGCCCCGCAGCACTGGGGCCCTGGGTTCAATTCCTGGGGTTCTGTCCGTGTGGAGTTTGGATGTTCTCCTCTGTACTCATGTGGGTTCCCCCTGGGTGCTCCGGTTTCCTCCATCAATCTAAAGTTGGTTAACTGGCTGGAAAAACTGGTCCTGGTGTCTGTGTGTGCCCTCTGTGTATATGTATTTAATATTATTACTATGTGGCAGACACCCCCGTTACGTCCAAACTAGATCTGTTTTAATCTCCTGGCCAAATCCCTACTGGAGGATGTAGAGTGCGAGGTGATTCTTGGTGCAGATATGAGTGCTGTCACAAATCAGGTGCTTGACAGACCTAAGGCAAAGGTGACTTATTTCCCTTAGCGCTAGTTTTTCGCAACTATAGCATCAGAAAGTGTCTCTGATTTGGGTGTAGATATAAGATATAACCTTTCAGTCATGGAATTTGCTTTATTTAGCTAGACATCAATCATGCCCCAGAAGTGAATATACAGTATTTTTGCTGCTTTTCTGCAGCAGAGTTAGCACCCATCAGATCAGCATGCCAGTTTCTGCGGATTGTCACTAACTGCACCCTGCTGGCAATTTAATAACATGCTATTACACCCACTTCCTAGGCTACATAAGCGTTCAGTTCCTCAAGTCTTTATGTAACCCGAATATTATGAAAGTCAGTAGCGTCCCTTTCTTAACCATTGTGTGAGCACATACAGGTATAGGCAATTACTATTCATCTATTTTCAAATTGCTTCTTCCAATTCAGGGTCGCAGGGGGAGCCAGAGCCTATTCCTACAAGCTGCTGGTGCAAGGCAGGATACACCCTGGATGGGACACCAGTCCAACGCAGGGCACAGACAGACACACACACTCAGACCATGCTACTTTTTCCAAAAGGCAATTAATGTACCAGTTTGTCTTGGACTGAGGGAGAAAACCGGAGCACGGGGAGGAAAACCACATGAACAAACTCCACACAGACGGCACCCCAGGAATTGAACCCAGGACCCCAGTGCTGAGAGGCCACAATGCTCACCACTGCTCCACCATGCTGCTCTTGTGATTATTTTTCAGTGCTCAAAATATATATAATTGTTATAAAGAAAATAGAAAAACCATATTCTCATTTCACATGTTAACCAAGTTTGGTGCTGACTAGCCCTCGTAGAAGAAAAGTTAAAGAGCCTGGCATCCTCTCTCCCTTCCTAACCTTCCTTTCTCTCGTCGTCTCCTGTTGGGTCTGGGAGATGGCACAGCATAGAGGAGGCTTGGCAAAGCAGCTCAAAAGAACAAGCCAATAGTTTGGTGATGTCAACGGGTCGCCGGGTTGATGCACTTATATGGGGAAAAGGGTTTGCAATCAAATATTATGTCTTATACTACTTTAATTTACTTTAAGTCAAGTTGGCCCAATACTTATGCTCACCTAAAATGGCGGAAATCCTACCCTAGTTGCACTCAGTCAGCTATGCGCCACTACCTGGGGAATCCCAGTCACAGCTTGCTAGCGACAAAGCCCAGATTCAAACCATCCCAGCCAGGAGCACAAGGCACGACCTGCCTGATATCAGCTATGATCTACGCCTAAGATAAAACAATAGCATTTAGAAAAAAATAAGGTTTCTTCAGCACCAGGACTGTAGAGCAGTGGTTTGGAAAAAGTCTGGTTGATAGGAAAAAGTGCCCTTGAAGGTTCTCAAATACCATCTCCAACAACAATCTCATTTTTCTTTCATTTGTCTCTAATCCCACCATAAACACCCAGCTGTGCTGTGCTCTTGAGAGGTCCGGAGTCCAGGTGGTGCAGGAGCTCAGAGAAGCATTTAACAAATAGCACCTCTGTCATAAAAACCATGTGATGAATGGCAGCCTACGCACCCAGCATGTTGAAGATGAAGTCTTTGGCAGTGTGAACCTCCAGCGCGGTCTGATCCCCAAACTCCCGCTGCTCCAGCTGAACAAACTCCTGCACCAGCGCAGACAGCTGCTCCAGGCCAGCTCCTGAGCGGAAATCCACCTCTTGGGGCATCTTTACGGGGGCTGGGGGCCTCGGCGCCACAGCGCTCATTAGAGACTCCATGGCCCCTCACTGTGGGACAAGAGTGATGTGCTTGGTTAGAAGCCTCCCTGTATCCCCTCCTGGCTTTGTTCCACCACGATACAGCCAACTAGCCTACTGTCCTCTTCCACTCCACTCCCTCGCTCAGCAGTGGTGTACCTGTTGTCTGTGAACATGAGAAATCACAATCACCCCCATTAAAGACACAACACTTCCTTGGTCAAACTGCACCTATTACTCACTCCTGCCTGCTTCTGTCCTGCTGCCATCCCATTTATTGTGGATATGGTTTTGTATTTGTTGCAATACAGTTGTTGTATAATACAAACTGCTTAACTATAACACACACATAGCAGTTCCGACTTTGCCATCCCAGTACATTTGGAGGGCATTGTATGATAGTTTTGTTTTCAGACGAAAAGTGCATTTAACAGCAAGCTTAGCCCTTACAAAATTAAACTGCAGTGTTATACTGGTATAATGCTACCTTAACTACACTGAAAGTAGAAAATAAAAATAACCAGTTAACCAGCCATAGCAGGTGACAGTTTAAGCAATAGTATGATCAATCCTGTGTGATCAAATTATTTTTCTACACATTTAATTATGGCTTTTAAGTTTTCAAAAATTGGTCAGTTGACTGGGCATCTATCTGAAACACTATAAGCATTAGCCAAGACATAATTCCTGGAAAATGAACAATACTGTTAATAATACCTGAACAAACTTCTTCAGGACAACTACAGCATAAGACCCTAAGCTATTCCTTTCAGATTACAACATGTGTGTGGTGACATTAACTCTTATTTAACAGTGTGTTAAGGACACGGATCTCAAAATCGAAGACAAACAGCATGTAAATCTCTGATGATAATAGTAACAATGTATATATTAAAACAATCAGGAATAATTATTGACTAAAAATAATTATGTCTGAATGTTACAGAGGGAATAACAACAGCCGAGTTCAATGGCCCATGGATGTGGATGTCCTAGATCGTTATCATTCCTGATGTCATTTTAAACAAATTATAAATACTATATGTCAGCCATTTCTCTCCCTCGTGTGCTCTGCATCCCTCCTCCACCCTATCACCACCTGTGCAGCTGCCCCTGGTCACTCCTCACTCAACATGGGGGGTCCCAGCCTCCTCGTCCCACAGCCAGGCAGCTTAAGGCAAATCTTACAATGACTAAACGGTCAATAAACACATTCAATACACTCAATTCGTGGGTGTTGGTCTTCCTAGTGAAAGACTAGATTATAGGACATTTCATTCATAAGATGCTTCACTTTCAGATATTTGCATTTGTTTGCGAGCACGGTCTCAAGCTTACAGGAACTATTTTCTCTTCTCTCTCATGGGACAGCAAGATAAGCATTTCCTCAGATTGCTGGAGGGTATACAGCACTCTCAGCTAACAAATTAACCAACTCTCTGATTGCTGAATATTGACACTCTGCAACACTATTGATTCTGCTTCAAGTCTGGCAATATGTCAATGTCTGGTTTTGGGAATTATGCTTGAAAAACAAATACTCTGGAAAGAACAAAGCAGATGAGCAAATACTTCACTCAGCCACCATTTTTAACCACTGTATCCAACACAAACTAGAAATACCCAGTATCCAGAGGAAACCTACATGAACCTAGGGAGAACATGCAAACTCCCCAAAGACAGCATCACAGGACCTGAACCCAGGGCCTCAGTTCTGTAAGGCTGCAATGCTACCCAATGTGCCACCATGCTATAAGTAATCAAAAAATCCATATGGAAAATATTTGACCTCAAGAATGACAAAATGACCTGCCCTAAAAAACAAAAACAAAAAATCCAAGTTGTATCCACACTAAGGGATATGGAACATTTCAGAGTCACGATTTGCTTTATTAACTACCAGTAAATTATACACTGCACAGGCACCATGCTGAATCCTCTGACTGCAATTTTTCTCTGTATGCTTGACTTAATTTATATGTCCAGGTACAGAGAAAGAGATCATACTGAGAATCTGAGTGTCCAGGAGCACATTATTACAAGGGACCCAGCATGTTCTACTCTCCCGTTAAAAGGAACAGAACTGTATTCCAGCTGGGCTTGCAATTTTGATAAGGTAATCAGCAAAACTGGTCAGACTTCTCCTTCGTCAGGCCAAACTTGAAATTAGCCTTCAATACAAAGAAAATAAATGGTCCTGATAGGTAGTTGTCCCTTCATGTACCCGTGTGTTCCTAATCACTAGCCTGCTGCGGCTGCTTCATTTCAAATCCTTTGGTAGTGTTTTGTGAGCTGTCTCCACACGCTGAAAAATGGCACCTTGCATTGTGTTAAAAACAATTCTCAGGTAAGCACTCACTGATGTAAATGGCTTAAGAGAAGAATGAATGTAAGACCTCTTTAGGACCACGTAGCACATCTTATAGACTATGCAGCTCCAAGTTGCAATCTGTACCAAGCAAAGGAAGCAGATCCATCCATCTCTAACTGCTTTTTCCAATTCAGCGCTGTGGGGGAGCCGGGGTCTACAGTATCTAAGCAAGCAATGGGCACAAGGCAGGGTACACCCTGGACAGGACACCAGTCAACCACAAGACACAGAGACACAGACACACACACCAGGGCCGATTTTACCAGAAGCCAGCTAACCCGCCAAAATAGTTCAGGACTGTGGGAGGAAACCAGAGCACCCGGAGGAAACCCACAGGAACACAGGGAGAACATGCAGACTCCAACGCAGAACAACAACCCAGGTCCAGAAAAGAACACCAGCATTCAGCATCCACCTTAGAAATGCAACAGTGGCTTCATGAAATACATCAGCAACTAAATTAGGGAGAACGTTATAAGCACTTTTAATATATACAGTATACAGCATAACATTTCACTCTAAAACAGGGAAAATCATTGTCCGATCTTCTTATTAATGGAAATGTCTTAATTAAGCCAGCTTCCTTCCAAAGACATACTGGGAAGTGAATTGCCTTCTGGAAACATTGGTCCTGGTGTGTGTTTTTGTCTGTATTTGTGTTAGCCTTGAGATGGACAGATGTACCCCACCTAGTGCCCACTGGTTGCTGGGATAGCCTCAGACTCCCACACGACCCTGTAGCGGATAAAGCGCTTTGAAAATAGAGCCATGTGTGCTAACTGAAATGTATCATTTAAGAACATCAGAGAAGACGATGGGATAGCTGCAACCAAAAAGAAAATACAGTACCGGAAAACAAAATGATCAAATATTTTTAACTGAGCAGTTGAATTCAAAGGAGACCCTTCTCCTCAAAACACAAACAGATTCAGCTACAGTGCAAGATCTTTCTCAGGCTTGAGCTTCATGTGGATACTACTCTTTTACACTGTACTCGTGCCAGCAGTGCTATTACACACGTTTGGTGTAATCATGAAGTGGGTCTCCTCTTTGGAAAGGACCGCTTGAAGTGGGGTTCCTCACAGACACAGCACACAGCTTTCCTGTCAGTACCTGCGCAATGAACAGAAGACTCCTCGATGAGCAGGACAGCCGCAACAACACACAGCTTGTTGTATGAAAAATCTTCGATGCGTTCTTAACAAAAAGGGGAGAATCAAGCAATATCCTCTGACTTTGTCTCTAGTTGCATCTTTTGAGACCACCTCTTGGCTCCAAATTCCCAAAGCAGGACAGATTTAAAAGCACATTATTATACCTTCCAAGTGATGTTATCTGAGGGATAATTTTACACCACTGCGGGTATTCGTGTTGTCTAAAATAGAAAGCACCATTCCAGGTCAGTCTTAGCTAACTGTAACAAACTATGTACACTATATTTTTCTATCATTCTGTTCAAGATTAGAAAGAATAGTGTTCATATTATGATTAACATTTACAAATTAAGATCTGTTAGGAAGACTGCTTTAAACGCCCCAGTCACTAGACTAAGCGTGTCATTCATAGTCATTTACAGTACCTACGCCTAAATGTGTGGGTGTGTTGATTAATATACACATTTTGGTCTGTTTTTAAAAAGTGTCAGTTCAACTTGTAATTAGCTGATTTGTCTAGACTGTCTTGGATCAGCTTCTACACTATCGAACATTTTTTCAGACGAAGATCTAAAAAATACAGTCCGACTGGAATGCAGTTTTTATATTGATCTGCTTGTGATTAAACAAAGCAGAAAACAGAAAAAAAATATGTGGAAAGAGATTTTGATTCTATCCTTTTACCATCTTCCTATTACTAATTTGTCTTAAAATGCTAAACGTAACAGAGCCTAAATTAGCTTTTCGGAACCAGAGCCTGGAGTTAACGTGATATCCAATCGCCTGTTGCAGGTGCTGCAAAATACAATCACCTCTTCTACGATGTGGATCGTTTTAGTCCATGAGTCTTCGGATTCAAAGCTGAGAACAGTGTACTAAAACGACGACTCACAGAATTCCCGACGCACTTGAGGAATGTGTGCCTATGGGCGATATGTTTGCGGTTGTTAAAGCCGATCTTATCTCCTTTCCCTTCCAACAGGTCCGACTGCACACCTTCCCCCTAGCAACTATGACTCCGGAAATCAGGTGCCGCGCAAAAGCATGACGGGAGATGAAGTTTTCTAAAAAAATACAACTAGAAATCAAGATTTTGTAAGTCGACTGATGGTGTAGCGCATCACGTACAGTATGTTTTTAATTACTCGGGACATTATTATCTTGCTTGAATTTCCCATTAATACCGTTGAAAAATGCGATGCTTTGTTTTCAGATTTGTAGAAGTATTTGTAATTTCTGCAACAGAAAAGTTTGCAATGGCTTTTTAAACATGAACTAAACTGGTTCTCTGTTCGTTTTCATCTTGTTACCAAAACTCTCTCACAGATCGTAAACACAAAATTAATACACCAACACATTAGCTCATTGTCAGGAGGTAAAACAATGCTTTTGTATTTCAATATTTACTGCTTAAAAGTATATAAAAGCAGATGTCTACATCTAAACTCTACATTTACAGTAAGTTCTTTAGAAAACAATCTTCATGTTTTGACAATATCCAAATTGCCAACAAGAAAGAAAACACCACTTCTTCTGTGTCAAAATGATAAAAAGCCCCAAAGTCAAGAACACTGTTCCAGCAAGCAACTTTAGGTTTTATTGTGGTATATTCCATTTTCTGAAAAAGCTATGATGATCAAACAACCAACGTTTTGCAGTTGTGTCTTCTGTAGTTATACATGCTATTTGTTTTTTCTTTATCGTTTCATTAGAGCATATAAAAGGTTTTTTACTTGTTGTTAAAATTTTACTTACTATAATCACCATGTATTGTCTGGATTTAAGGCCAGCTAATTTAATTCTGGGGAATCTGCTTCTGAAGCCATGCCGTCTTACTCTGGAGCCTCAAAACTTTAAAGAAGTACCACCTGTTCCATCCATCCATCCTTCTTCTTCATCCAATTCAGGGTCACAGGGGACCTGGAGCCTGTCCCAGGAAGCAACAGGCACAAGGCAGGATACCCCCATGGATGGGACACCAGTCTAGCGCAGGGCAGCCAGACACAAACACACACAGGGATAATTTTATTCATAAGTCAATTAACCTACCAGTATGTCTTTGGACTGTGGTAGGAAACTGGAGGACCTGGAGAGAAACCCATACAAACGCAGGGAGAACATTCAAACTCCACACGGACAGCACCCCAGGTCTGGAATGGAACCCTGTGTCACGTCAGCTGCTAATCTGAACCCTCCTCACAAATGGTCTCGTCCCGATTAAGGTGGATCTCCGCAAACACCGCCGATCTATCCCTTCAACCAATCAGAGCACCTCACTCGTTAACACACCCTCCACTTCCAGACTTACGTAAGCCTCCTCTGTTTCACTGAACACTGCACGTTATTGTTAGCTTCTTCGGAACTCCTTGCCTCTCGTTATTAACTTCCTCTTGCCTGTTTGGATACTCAAACTCAGATCTTACCCTTTGACCTCAATCTTGTCTGATGCTTTATATTTGACTGCCTTTCTCCGTTTGGATAACCTTTGGTATTGAGCCCGGAATTCGTCCCCGACTACGTCTCTGTCTAACGTTTGGGATTCGTCAGCAATCTCTCCTGTCTCAGCTCCCCAACTCCGCATAGGGTTCTCCGCCTGTACCCCCCATTGTCAGCTGTATATGTGTGGCCTCATAGGTTCGACTTGAAATCTCACGCCCTCCATTTCGCTATGAGCACTGAAGTAGTCCTATGGGTTGACTTTGTCAATAACTTTTCACAATTATAGATCTGTAACAAATCCCTCGTTATTTCCTCTTCTCAGTACTAAAAAGATTCTGTTCATTTATCGTGTTGGTGAAAACACTCCCTTGAGGCCACAAGCTAACCTTGTTATCCTTCTTTGAACTGATTCTCAAGCACCACTGTCCTTTGTGTAACACGGTGAACTGAATTGCACACAATTATTCTCTAAGCCCTATTTGTTTCTACCTGCTGTTTCTGTGTTGCCACTCTCTAGTGGTGCTTATGGGGTCTCTCATGCAGTGTCGATTAAACTTTAATTTCTCTGTCTCAGGTTTAGCTGACAAGATTGTTTGATCACCAAGGGCTGCTGGGATAGGGCCTTTTTGCAGGTCTTCATTAAAAAGTCATATCTAACAGTGGTACATGGTACAATTCCCTGAGGAATTCTGGCTTTAAAAGTGATCGTAATGTTGCTGTGTTATGTTTTTAGCTACCAATAATCTCCTATTGAGACTGTTGCAAAGAGGGGATTGACAGGGCTGTCAGACTATAGTAGGTTTCAAAGGATCCAGTGATACACAGGGATGGCACATTTCTGTTTCACTACAACAGATAATGTACCATTTGAAACCATTTATTAATACAATCTCAGTTTTATAATGGCATCCTGTAAATACAGGATCCATGCACAAAATATTTTAAAAAGTAACATTCTCATAATATGAGAAGTCAATCAAAAATATATTTTTTTAAATAAAAATAAATGGCTTATTGGGAATTGTTATTGGAAACAGGCAAAAGATATGTACAGTAATGTGCCCTTTTTTGCGTTATCAGATATTATGTGTTATAAAGTGAAAATTCACTGTTTTCCTGGCATTTAATTGCTTTAACAGAACACTGAGTTTCCGTTTTCTTACCACGTTATCCAATACAGGGTCACAGGGAAGCCAAAGCCTATCCTAGCAAGCAACAGGCACAAAGCAGGGTACAAACCTGGAAGAGACACTAGTCTATTGGAGGGCACACACAGACTCACACACACTCAGTCAGTTTTCCTAGAAGCCAATTAACCCACCAGTGTATCTTCGGACTGTGGAGGGAAACCGACATGAACACAGAGAGAACATACAAACTCCATGAGTATAGTGCCCCAGGTCTGGAATTGAACCCAGAGCTGCAGCACTGCTGACCACTGCACCACAATGCCACCCTCATAATTAATGGACTAATATTCCCTAGTACTCTGAATACAACCAGAAAACATACTATCAGGCCCAAATGGTTCCTTCAAGCACTTCTAAGCTTTGTAACTCCTAAGTATGTGCTGTGTGGAGATGATATAGTGAAAAACTCTTTAAAATATTAATCAAGAACATTTACTGTTCCCCTTTTATCTTCTTCAATTAGTCCATCATTAACAATTAGTCTCCTATTTCCTTTACTACCACTTCTTCTGTTTTGTATGTAAAAATCCTTTTGTGTTAGCACTTAACCCCTGGCGGTGTTCTCTAATCTTAGGTCTTTCCCTGTCTCAGCCCTCTTGATGTCTTTTTTGCCTTTTTTGCTCACAGCGTCATTTACTTTTTTGCTTCTTTTGTTCTTAGATCTTTTATGTGCACAGCTTTCTCTCTTAATAATATTCTTATTTGATCCAATAAGCCAATAATTATGCCACAGTTCCTTACGCTTGATATTGTGCACCTTGGGGACTAACTTATGTGCCTCTAGCGATACAAACTGAACATCAAAAGAAACATCATTTTTAACTGAAACAACTTTATCAGGCAAATGTCCATCTTTTTTTTCTAGTAGGTGCACTGCCATATTATTGTAAAGACATGGCATTAGTAAATCTTTCC